>NC_143437.1:40606538-40915576 GCF_987193195.1 Phasianus colchicus | reverse complement strand
GGTAATGCACAGATGTTTTTAGTTGTTGCTTAGCAATGTTGCAGAGAGCAATTCCAGATTTCTCAACTGCCAGCGAGGGGCTGGGAGACCCAAGGATCTGGGAAGGAACAGAATCAGCACAGCAGGCTGAAGGGATATTCCATACCAAATGACATCATGTGAAGATAAAGAGTTTTGAAGGGGATGGGAGTTCATCTCTCTCTTCTGCTAGCTGGGCATCAGTCCGTCGGTGAACAATCGTTTGTGAATCACCTGTTATATATATTTATATAGATATAGCTATAACTATCATCTTTTTCCTTTTCTCTATTTTAGTAAATAATTTCATCTCAACCCACAATTTCTACTTCAGTGTTTTTTTAACTGACTCTCTCCCCCATCCAACTGGAAAGGGGGGGACTGAGAGAACAACTGTGTGGTGCTTAGCCACCTGCTGGGTTAAACAACAACAGATGAGCACTGAACATAGGAGGGAATACTAGCTAGTCTACATTTGCTGTCATATCCTGAGGGCCAGACGCAGAGCAGCAAACATGGGATTAGATGGGGAACAGGAGCTGCAGCCACTAGATCATTTACTCTCTGCAGGGATAGCAAGGATGGGTGTAATTTCTTTACCTTTTCCTTTATCCATACTTGGTATCAGCAGTATCAGACATGCCTGGGATTCATAAGAGCCTCTGCATCTTTGGAGCAGTATGATCTTATGTCTGTGCATTCTCAGGCAGCCTAGAGACAAAAGGATGCCTGTTTTCTTTTAGCATCTCTTTTCTCTTCTCACCTTGTAACCCACTGCTGCTACCAAAACCACTCATAGGCAGCTGTACTTACTTAATGTGGATGGTGATATTTTGGCAGACAGAGCTAATTTAGACTTCTGATTTGAGACATGTATAAAGCCATATACAACTGAAAAGTGTCTGAAAAATTAAATAGTCAGCAGCTTGCTACCTCAGGCAAAAAATCAATACCTCCTTCCTAAATTATCTCACTGATGCTCATCACCACTACATACAAGAGGAGAAGAAAGGTTGTGTCACAAGCAACACAGAAATGAAGGGATAGGGTGTAAGTAAATACATGGCTTCAGCAGCCACTCCAACTTTTGTTTCAGCCATTTGGATTTCGCTTTGCACCCTTTTCTACCCCCTCTGCTTGCATCTAGGATGGGCACAGCCTTCAGTTCTCTTACATGGCCTTAGTGCAGCTCCTTAGAGATATTGTGTTTTAGTGGGTATAGTGGTGATGGTTTGATGATTATCTTAGTGGTCTTTTCCAGCCTTGATGATTCTATGATTTTGTGATTCTATAAGAGTGAATGAAATGAAATGAAATGAAATGAAATGAAATGAAATGAAATGAAATGAATGCCATATCCACCTATGCTTTTTATCTAATCCTGGCATGCCACAACAGAATTTGGGGACTGCATCTTACTCAAGAGGAAGTGATGGTTCCTAAGAACCATGTATATTTCTTCAGAGAGGTTATTTGCTTTTCACTGTCAAGGTCACAATTACTCATTCAAACTACCACAGCAATGTATCATCCCTCAGTAACGCAGGTATGCAACTTCCTCTTTGCTGTTCAGAGCTGCCCTGCTCTTGCCTCCCTGCAATGAATTTGACTAAGCCACAAAGAGCCTTTGGCTGTCCTCTGTCTCACCACCCTGTCACAGGAAAGCAATTTAAGATCCCTTCTAGGCATATTTTAGATGCATAATACTGATACACTTCATAAGACACATCAGTACATTTAAAAGTTATTTCCAAAAGTCCACAATTTAAATAATATGAAGGAGTGGAAAGGTTCCCACATGCCAAACCAGATCCAGAACACATCTGAAAGCCACTGTAAGAAATGAGCAGTAGCCATTGATACAGCTCAAACTGTTTTTTCCCCTCTCCTATTTTTCATTCCAGTGCACGTGATACACTAACACCAGCAGGAAACATGGGGGTGAATTCATGTCATGACATGTAATGCAGAGGGTGGCATTTTTGTGGCACTCAGATTCACTCTGAATTGTCTATGGAGCTCTGACACCTGTATGACTAACAAATTACAGTACAGCTGAAAAAAAAGTCCCTTCTATGTCTCCCAGATCTTAAGGTAACTACTTGAATGGTTTTGAGAATGCTAAAAAAATAAAACCTACCTTTCTTCCACTAGGTAAACATACCCTGGTGGCAGTCAACTATCTTGATGTTCATGATAGGACCTGGCTGCCCCTTTTACTTTGCTTTGTCTAATCTCAGTTCTAAAGCTGAGTGCTAGGGGAAGGCCACAAAGGATGCATGAAGTTTCTTGGCCCTAGAAAAGGGATGTGAAGACAAGACAGATCTCAGCTGCAATCTAAAAGCTCACAGCTACAGACTTATGGGATTTAACCTGCTTTACCATAGGGAGACTCTCACTGATAGACTGCTGTATTCAGATGCTATTGTCCTTTACACGTTCCACATTGGCTGCAAACCCCTCACAAATGCCAGTGGCATTGCTTCTGAGCCAGGAGCTTCAATATCATCCTTCATCAGTTCTTTAGCTTTTTTGACCCAGCTTGGTGCAGCTGAAACATGAACCTCATCACTGGCCCTAACTGGGTCATTTATTCCATTATATTTGTTTGTTCTGCTGAGAATAGGATCCAGTATACTGAAGGTAAGGAACTCTGTATATTTTCTTGCTAACCTTCCAAAGTCAAGGAGAAAACAGAAAGCAGCAGCATGTTTCACAGGTGTTTTCTAGGTGGTAGAAACAAGCTGACATAAGGAACACAGTTCAAATCAATGAGAACATTTGCATAAATTGGGTCTTTCTTTCTTTCTTTTTTTTTTTTTTTTTTTGTCAGCTCTGTCAATAACAAGATCAAACTAGAAATCTGTCAGCATTAGAAGTTCTTCAGCTCTCCAGAACAAATGTCTTTCCTCTAAGGCTATCAAGTATGAATGATTTATTGAAGCCATCGATTTGCTGGGGATCAAATCTCTGTAGACATCCACATATATCACAGCTGACAAAGACTACAAGGCAAGTAGTCATAAAAGATACAAGGGTGACCTCTCTAGTCACTTTGCAGAAGCTTACACGGATGAAACTTGCAGATTCATTTCACAGAATTGCATGGAACAGGTGAGGTGTGAAGGGGCCTCTGGAGATCATAGAATTGTATGAGTTGGAAGGAACTTTTAAAGATAATCTAGTCCAACTCCCTGTTCAAACTAGGGCATGTTGACCAAGAACATGCATCATCAGGTTTTGAATACCTCCAAGGATGGAGACTACAGACAGTATGGGTAATTTTTTTTTCCTTACATTTATGTGGGATTTCCTGTGCTTCAGTTTGTGCTCATTGTTATTCATCCTGTCACTGAACACCACTGAAAAGAACCTGACTCCATTTTCTTCACCTCAGCCTTCCAGGTGTCTGCACAATTGATGAGATCTTCCCTGAGCCTTTTCTTCTCTGTGATGAACAGACCCAGGTCTCTCAATTTCTCTTCATAGGAGAGACATTTGTTTCTTAATCACCTTTTTAGTCCCTCAGTGGACTCGCTCCAGTATGCCCATGCTTTTCTTGAACTGGAGAGCCCAGAAATGAACTCCTGAACCTTGCTCACTTACCATGACATTTCAAAGATAATCAAGATTTATGTCACAATTATAATGGTGTATATATACATGGAGCTTTTACTGCTCGTGTATCTGTAGAAGCCTGTCCTACTACCTTTCACATCCCTCACCAGATTCAACTCCAGGTGAGCTTTTCATAGAATCACAGAATCACTGAGGTTGGAAAAGACCTTCAAGATCATCCAGTCCAGCCTTTTGCTTTTATATAATCCCATTTTTGCACAGTCAAACTGTGTTTCTGTATTCATCCTAGGTCACCCAACTCTGCTTCTACCTTGTGTACGCTTCCTTGTTGCAACTGAGTTTTGTCAAGAGCTCTTCAGTTATATATGCATGCAGTCCTCCTGCCACATTTGCTTGATTTCCTGCACATGGTTATGAACTGTTCCAGAGTCTGGAGGGGATAATCCTTGAAAATGAACCATCTCTCCTGGACTCCCTTACCTCTAGGGCTGTCTCCCACAGGTTTCTTTGATGCATACTTCTGAAGAGGCCAAAATCTGTTCTGCTGAAGACCAGATGGGCGATCTTGTTTTTTGTCCATCTCCCTCCACTCAGGATCCACCATCTCATGGTTACTGCAGCCAAAGCTATAATGAAATATCCAGTTCTTCCTTGTTTTTAGGGATGAAGACCAACTCCCCCTGTCAGCTCCTCAATCACTTGTGTCAGGAAGTTTTCAGTAGTGCACTCCAGAAACCTCCTAAACTGCTAGCGCCCTGCTGCTTTGTCACCCCAGCAGCTTTAGAGTAGATAATTATCAATTCAACTGTGGAGAAAAACAGTTGTAGGAACACCTGGAAAAAATTAGATTGGTCAGCTAAGATGAAATGCTTCTAAAGATTTAAGGAAAACCAGTGAACTGATACTGAACCATGGGTAATTATTTCATGGAAATCTAGAACTGGAAATAGAATTTGAAATGCAGGTCAGGATTATTTTACAGAAAAACTAAAGTAGATGGTGATAATCTTCAAACATCATTTATTTTAGTTGTCACTAAAATGCTATGGATTGCATATGGAAAATGCTAACAGGACTGGGATCTGAAACCTTCAGCACTATTAGTGACTAGAATTCACGCATGAGTGCATTTACTAGATTAAAGGCCTTGACCCTAACAGAAGCTGGGGAAGTAAAATAAATGTTACATGTTTCTTAACTCTTAATCAATCTTTAGCACTTCTGAGAATCAAGTGAAGACAGTAATTCTCATGTTACAGTTTAATTCCTCTTTCTTCACATGTAGGGAAAGGGAGGTAAGGAAGTTAAGTGACTTGCCAGAACAGGTATTAGCATGAAAGAAATGCTGCCATTTCATTCAAGGCACAGATCACTCTCCTCTCTGAGTAGGTTTCCAGAAATCCAATTATACCTAGCAGAACTGATAGGTTTAAAATCTAATTACAGTAGGAGGAATGCAGTGCAGTGGATGTATTTTGTTAAGTCATTTGATGCCTTGTTCCATAAAATTAGCCTGCAAAACTGAAATTCCAATTAATTCTAGCCTATATAATAATACCCAAAGCTAGGAATTGGGTGGACAACACAAACAGCAGTTACTAAAAAATGACAATGTTGTGAGCTGGGGGTGGGTCCAGCAAACATTAGATCAAGACTGCATTATGCCTGCAGATTGTATTCAGAGTGGGGGGAAAAAAAAGGTTAAATGGGGGAGTTTAAAATAACAGAAATGGATCCAAACTGTGTTAAATAAAAACTGAATAGACACAAAAAGCAGAAAGATCACTAGGATGTAGCAGGATAGTTAAGTTAGTATGCTTGGCAATATGACAGTATGACAAAACCATATGCATAGGGTTGTGTATGCAGGAGATCCATGTTAGGCAAAGAGGAAGATATGAATCTATTCCAGTCCTGCGTGTTTGAAACATGCATCATCATGTTGTGAATTCAAAGGAGAGAGGAATAATCCATGCTGGCACAGGAGTCACTGAAGAATAATGTTAGAAAATGGAGTGAAATAAAACGTTTGCGATGAAAATCAAATGAAACATCTTAATATTGGATCCTGTGACAATTTGTCATGGACCTGGTGAAAATGTTAAGTAAGTCAGAAAAAGTGTGCTTATATTTGTGTGGGAGGGACAGGGAGAGATGATTTGTTATCTGGTTAGATATGCCTTATATATTTCTGTGCTATTGACTGGATTGGGAAAGAAACTCAGTCATCACTATCAAGGAGATGGATGCTCCACAAAGCAAAGGGTTTTATGATCATCTAGATAGCATCCAGCAGGATGAATTACTGCTGGAAAATGAAGAGCATGCTCTGCAGACTTTCAAGAGAAACAGGCTGCTGTGACAGCTATGAATTGCAGCCACCTCTGTGGAAGCCATCATCCCCCAAGGAGGGAGGCAAAGGAGCAGCCCCGTATGTCAGTTAGGTTCTCATTTCCCAGGCATCCCCAGCCTAAGCTTGTGGAATGGCAGAGCTCAACATCCATGTGTTGTCTTCACTCAAAGAGGGTGGCAAGGCTGGGGGGAGCTGTAGGGGTATCCCCCCACCGTGGGCAGCAATATGAAATCTCAGTGCTGGCTGGAGAAGGCATTCTGAGGAGGGGAGGGAAGCACATTCACATCAAAGCCTCTGCTCCTGGTCCATAGCAAATGCTGGAGCCAAAATGTAGAGGAGTGGAAGAAGGTACGGGGGCAAGTTAGTCATAAATCTAGCCTTAGATATAGCCAGCAAAGTAATACTGAAAGTATATGTTAAAAGAAGTCATAAAACAGCCTTACATCTGTGATCCTGTAGGCTGTATCTTTTTTCCCACCCTCCTTTCCAAACAACTTTCTTCTTTCCATTGCCCTTCTGAAATGAACAGTGTTGATTATGTTGTCTACATTTATCTGGGAAATTAAATCACAATCTGATTTCCTTTTCCCAGGTCTTTCTCCACAACAAAGCACAGCAAAATCAGTAGTTGATACCTCTGAGAAGGCATATTTGCAGCCTGGTGCCTTTCATCAGGCGAACAACCAAACACGAAGCTCATTAACCCAAGGTGACTACAAAAAACATTTTCTTCCTAGAAGTTCATAATTAACAGAAAGCACAGTGAGTAAATTTCATATACTTCACAGTTGCTGAAACGTGGCTATGAGTGTACGCTTTTTTGCTTCAGTATAACTTGTTGTAATTGGCAAAAGAGCAAAAAAGGGAACTGCCTGCAGCAGCAAACCAAACCACAGAACACAGGTAAAGGAATTTTAAAGAACAGATGAGTAAATCCAAGGAGTTGCAGAGGTGTTTTATCTAGCAGTAATGAGCCTGTGAAGGAATGAGTTTTATTCTAAGTCACTCCTCATAGGATCTACTCTGCCACAGTCTTATTTTGGTGACACCTAATCATGGTGTTCACTGATCCACTCCAGAAACCCAGTCTTACAGAGTTAGTATCAGAGCAGCTCTTGAGTATGATTGTACCAGGAGGAAATATACCCAAGAGAGGCAAAGTGGCAGAAAGCTGGACTCAAAATTTCAATGGCATGCTAGATTTCATATTGGCATGTTGTACACCCCTATCAGATGAGGGATCTGGCATGAGCAATACAAGATTTTGGTCCAAAGGGCTCATACTGGACTAATTAACCATCTCTTATGCTTGCTTGAACTCTAATTTGCTGATTCTTTAACTGCATACTTCTTCCCCACCAAACATGTTCAAAATACTCAACTCCTCCTTTCTTTTGTATGCAACCTGGCTGGAACTCTTAAAATTCTCTCCACCCTCCCTCTCAGCCTTGCTTGAACTTTTCTAAAGCAAAAACATATTTGTCTGAGGGCTTAATTTGGCAACAAAGGATTTTGCTGTTAATTTTACATTGGGAATTTGTCCCAGACAGAATGATGAAAAATGTGCTTGGATATTCATTTTGAAGAGTTTTGACTTGTGGGTATTGTGTTTTGCTTTGAATCGTTGAGACAAAACTGTTGCAGTCAGGGGTTGTGCTCATTTCAGTCAGCCATGCAACAGAGGGAGAAGAGAACTCAAGGTGTTTCCCCTTCTTTGCCTGCACTGTGATGGAGCTGGCTGAAGGAAGCTGAAACTCCAGGCAGTAGTCCTCCACATAGCACCCCACCTGACCACAAGTAAAAAGGACCAGCCTTTGTTTCTTGGATTGGTCATACCAGTAACAAGAAGGCTGAATCAATCAATCCTGCCTTTGCAAGGCAACATTAAACAATATAACCATCGATTAAGCCTTATTTCTCAGTGTAGATTTTAGCCTACAGTCATAGTCTTGTAACAAAAAACTTACCACAAAGCAGGGAGGAAAAATGCTTTTTCTTTTGTGTTGTCCTAAGACTTCACTAAATCAGACATCTGAAATTAAAATCATGAATATAAGTATGTGTGTGAGACTTTACCCATTAAAACGTGGTTTTATGCTAGCCCCCATTTTTGTACTTCTGCACCTCCATTTAGAAAATGGGATGGTAGGAAGGAAACTTCTGGAAAGAGACATGGGTGGGTACATAACAGTCCATGTAGGAGAAGCACATGCTTATGCTTCTGCTCACAGATGCTCAGTGAGCAGTGCCATCAGACCTGAGTCCTGAAGCAAGCCAGCAAACTCCTCATGTCTTGTAGGGCTATTCACTGTTTAAATGTGGACTTTATCCAAGCTAACTTGAAGTTCTGAAGTGAGCACAGAAGAGGCATCCAGCCCATAGGCAACTGTGCCAAACTGCATTCCTGATTTGGAGGTGCTGAGAAACCAGCTATTCTATTTCAAGAGAAGGGGGAGTTCATATCTGTGAGGCAGAGCTGGGCAGAGATGTGGTCTGTCTTGACGGAAGGATCAAAGCTACTCTAATAGATCCATGTCTGTGAAAGAGAATGAAGGTGAACAGAGTTCCCCCAGTATATGCTAAGGGATGCAAAAAGATAGGAAATAAATTGTAGTTTTGTGAGTACCCATATCAGTTTATTCTGAAGCTGAGCTTTTTCCTATTTTGTTTTTTTTTTTTCCCTGAGGACTCTTCCCGACCATAGCCTCTGGCTAGGATTGACACACATACTTAAAATTACGGTGTCTAAAAGTGCATTTATTCTTATGCTCACCATGGGCTAAGTGCTAGTGATATTTGAAATGGGCAATTAGAGGCAGGGACAGGACAATTATAATTATTAAAGCCTGAATTTATGTATTATTTCTGTATTCTCAGTGCTTAGTCATATCTCTGCAAGAACTACAGTTTTAATTGGGAGTTAAAATTTTATTGAGTAACCAAGATCCAGCCTTTAAGAAGAAAGGATCCACTCTAGGATCTAGCAACAAATTTATTGTGCATGGATCAGGAAAATCAGCAGTATTTCCTATAAAGTTTGCTGAACTTTGTGTAGAATTTGACAGTTGTGTGAGGTGGACTATCAAGCAGATAGCCTGAATAACATTTATAATATGATTTCTAAGAGCAAAGCCTTTAAAAAGTGTCAGGTCCTAAGAAAGTAGAAATAAACATAAATGTGGGGAGAAGCTGCAAAATCAGCAGAAGATTTCACTTCTGGCTTAAGCATGTCTTTTGTACAGACGTTTGATTATGACAGGAAATTAAATATTGTTGCTTTCCAAGATTAACCCACAGTTAAATTACACATCTTGGCAGAAATAGATCTTTGTATCTCACCAACAATACGTTAATTCCTCTTTCATTGAGAAAACAATGACAGACTTGGTTACAAGAGCACATTTTTTTCCTCTGCGGTTATTGTTGTTTCATATTAAGGTTATTTGATATTTGTTACACACAGCTGAAAGTCACACAGTCCGCTAGTTCCTTCGTTATTGTCTCAACAGAATAAGTTGGCTTATAAATACTTAAAAATAGAAAACTAACAGGTTGTACTTTGGCAGCGCATCATTTTGCATCAACACCTCTAGCTGAGAAGCTGATGATGACTTCAAGGTACACATGTCATTAATGGAAACAAATTGATGGATTTTTTTTTCCTTACGGCTAATTACTCACCTTGTAGCTGATAGAATACAACAAAATACACAAAAGATAATGAATCACTTCAACTTTATTGTCACTGACAATTATTTCAGTTTCCTCTACTAGCAAAAATCACTATCACTATTATAGGTGACATTTCATTTTGTCCATCTTGAATTCACTTAAATTCTGCGTCCCTCAAGTTTCAGGTTCTTACCTACATAGTGAAAAAGTCTTGTTGAACTATTACAAGTTGCTTTTGTATACTAGACTCTCCAGCTGGAAATTTTAAGCTCTATAAGGGTAATGTGTAATGAAAATCAAAATGAACAACTGAATGATCTGTACATGGTCTTCCACATTGGGCTGATGTTTATTTTATTTAATAAATTCTTAAATTAGAACAAACTGTGAAGCTGTTTATGCTATAATGCTTTCATCAAAGGGCAAGTTGCAAGCAAACAGTGCTGACAATTCTGTGGTCATTAATGTAACTCTTAACTTAAAAAGAAACAACAGTGTTATGCCAAAGTGTTAAAAAAAAAAAAAAAGGGGGATTTTACTCAGTAGCAGTCCATTTAATTTGGCCTTTCAGATTCAACAGACAAAATTTTCTTACCATGATTCAGGAAAGCTTTTTCTTTGAAAGAGTGCCAGAATTTATGAATTTTTTAAATGGCAATAGAGAGAAGCAAATTGCAGAATGTAATGGGGCTTATTTGGATAAGAAGAAACATTGGAAAAGCCTTTCTTGTGTCTTTCACTAATCCATATAATACAGGAACAGGTACTGTATCCCACTAGCAGTGAGAGTCAACAACATGATTTAGCATAACATAATGCTGCTTTCTAAACCAACATCATGTTTGCAATGATTCCTTAAATATTCATTTTTCTTGAATGCCTCCAGATGTTCTGACAGCAGGAATCCTTAGTTTAGATTTTCTGTGCCTGTTTTCTCTTTTAAATGGGGAGGTTGGTGGCCCTGCATGTGGCAGGGGGTTGGAAATTCATGATCCATGATGTCCCTTCCAATCCTGGCCATTCTGTGATTCTGTGATTCTGTCAGTATGCATCCCTCTCTTGCCATTTTATTGTGGTAACAGAGCATGGGCAGTTGTGACAAATGTGTTAGACTAGTGCTCAGCTACAAGAAAAGCTACTCAGATAAGTGAGAGGTAATGCAATGTGTCAGTTCTCCTGGAATAATCTGTTACCATCTGACTACAATGTGAGGGAATCTGTCCTAGAAGTGAACACAGGTAGAGCCTCCTCTCCACACAAACCCTTCTCTGTAGAAGTAATTAAACTACTTTATTTTTGGCAGTTTGTCACAGTTGCAAGATCTGACTCCACCAAAGGATGCATTTGTGAAGAGCAGATGATGATGAATGTTTTATTCTTCTTGCGGTCTTCGACAGAGGAGGGATCCCACTGCAACAGTCTTGAGTTTCTCTGTACTCCAAAATGGTTTAAACTATGTCAGTCATAGTCAGTAACTACTTCTAGCACCTCATTTTCTCTCAGCAATAGGTTGCTCAAGATCTCTGTGTGGACAATTATGTTCAATAATTCTACAGCCAGATGTGTATAACTGGACTTCTTCCACTGTACAGCTGGTCCTTGGTAGCCAGCAGATGTTGCTACTGAGCAGTACGTGTCCTGCTCCAAAGCTGAACATAACTCAGAGCTCAGTTTGTATCTACGTGAAGGAGAAAAAAAAAAAGAAAAAAAGAACAAGCAAGAAAAAAAAGCCCACCCTAAATGTCAAGTTTGAGTCATCTGTAATTACAATTACATGAAAGGAGCGAGGTTTTCTGAACCCATGAAGATATGGAGAAGTATGTTGAACAGCAAGGTAAATCTTGGAGCAGAAAACTCTTTCCACTACTAGAAATATTCTGACAGTCTGCAATTTTAAAATTTACAGCATCATATTAGTGCTAGACCATTAATTTCACCTAACATACCTCATCTTTACACCAATGCTCAATTCACAACTTGAAGTTTGTCAGACATTTAAAGACAAATGTTCTTCTAAGCACTTTGGGCACCATTTTAGGCACCATTTTAATACTCCAAATCAGTTGATGGAACAGCTATCTGTAAGTTGTGTCACTCAGACAAGGAACTTACCAAGATACTGCACTTACTCTAGAGATCATCCTTTCTCATAGAGTATGTTGTAGGGGACACTTAAGGAAGTAAATTCAGAGGGACTTTCATAGCTTTCACTCTTCTGGACTCTATGCATTGTTCTTTTTAGCAACAAGAATGCTGAATTGCATAAAAAATTCAACTTATTTCCAGTTGGCAGAATTGCAGTGAAGGGATTGTTCAGGTAGCTGCACAGAGGGGATTTCCAGCTGCTGTGAAAAGGGTCAATACCATAAGAGGGCATCTCCTTAAAGGGAAGTGATTGTGTGAACTCGGTGGCTTCAATGCAAAGATTGTCTTGTTTTTCAAATATTGTCAGCAGGGGGGAGGAGAAAAGAGGTTAAATTGCCAAGGAATTTTTCTTTTTTTTTTCCTACTGCTCATTTCTGCTAAAAAGCTGGTGGTCTGGCATCTTTTGAGCAGGAACAGGAAACTGACATTGCAATCTGAAAATATTCCTGGAAAAATGAAATTTCAAAATGTAGTTCTGCCTTTTTTTTACATACTAATTCATTCAAAATTTCCCCTGAGACTCCCTTAGGGGACTGAAAACACCTGAGAAAAAAATCTCATTATCTAACTCCACTGCTATACTTGTCAGCTCTCAGGATAATGTTCACTGCTCCTTATTAGTCCTGTCACTGGCATATGGAGGCAGATGGGAAAATACTTAAATTAATAAAGAACTCTGAGTAACTTAGGACAGGGAAGCCCATCTGCCTATCAATACAATGGGGAACTTCCTCAGTATTGGGTCTATCTCCCAGATAAAGTCCTGTCTTGAAAAAAATGTTCCAAATCTGCAATATTTCAATTGCTTGAAAATCTGACTTTTCCTCATGAAGAACCTATCTGAATCTTACTGGGAAATTTTTGGCATTATTGGTTTGGGGTTCTCTTTTTGCAGCAGGAAATGTCAAAATATAATTTTCCTGAAGAAATAATTATTTCCTCACCCTGCTGAAATAGCCTGTCTTCTGCAGGATTTCTAGTCCACAAGATAGAAGACATATGTGAAGGGTAATACAGTGCATCTCATCTAGTATATGCAGCAATTCTTAAGAAAGTATCATTTCCAGCCATAGGTAAAACAGAGAGATTTCTTCTCCTTTAAAATTAGAAAAGACCTTGATTATTATATTGCTAAAGGTTATGACATGTTCTATGGAGAGACAAAACAAGAAAAACAAATTTATAGGAGACGTACCTTCTAAAAGGTTCATCTATTTTCTTCATTGCTTAGACAAATATGGATTACTAGCTCTCTTATTTGCTAAATAAATGTATTGATACCCTGCTTAAATTGTGAGATAAACTAAAACCCAACAGATACATGGATTCAGAGAGAAACTAAGACACACAGCATCATAAAATATGACATAACAGTATTTACAACACCATTACCAACAATGTAAGAGTATAACACTTATATTCAATATCTCATTATTTTTCTAATTCAGTCAAGGCTTGAGACAAGGGCCTAGTGAAACCCTACAGAAAAAGAACAAGGATTGCTGATGCCACGTCTCCATGGCAGCACAGCTAATTTGGCAGGACAACCAAGCACACAGAAAGAAAAAGAGGTTATTTACAAAGATATCTTTGATAAAAGGGGCTTTGGAGACAAGAAAATGGTCCAGGAAAAAACGAATCACAGAAACGCTCCAAACCTTTAAAACAAATTCTTCAAATGAGTGAGAGAAAATAAATTGGAAGAAAATTTTCTTGAGCCACAAAGCACAGTGAGTTTCATCTTTGTTTGTTGTTGTACAATGCTATAAACCAGCCTGAATGGCCCAGAATAACATTAGTGGTTCTGTGTATTGTAACCGCTTCAATCAAGGCCTTTTGTTTTGAATCACCTGCCCTGCCTGCATTGGAGCCCCTTTTATAGCCCAGTCACAGCACAGAGATCTAATTTAGCTCAGCACAGAAAAAGGAGCAGAGAAATAAGACAGACTCATCTCTTGCTGCTCTCACTGCTTGATTCTGCAAGAGAACGACTGGGACAACACATAGAATGAACCGCTTAAGAGAGTATGTTTAAATTCCTCAGCCTACGATCCCCAAACAATTTCTAAATGGTATCGTTACATTATTCCTGAATTATGCCATCTGGATACAGGTGAACTGGTGACTGAGGGTGGTGGGCGTACTTGCTGTCATCCACCAAGGGGGAGAGAGAGATGGGGTTCTGTGAGGAGAGCTCACTCCAAAACACATGCAGCAAGGGCACAGACTTGTGTTAACTTCAAGTGCCACATGGTTGTTCATTTTTGCTAGCAGAGAGCTTGCTTGAAGATACAGTCAACAGATTGAGATGTTGCCCAAGGTCATGTTACAAGCCTTTTCCAGTCTTCTTCCATGTTTCACCTGTACAAACAGCACGGTGCAAAGGCCAGCAGTGGTTAGCAGTGCAGCACAACACTTTCTCTATTAACCATAAACCCTCGCAGTCATGGAAGCACTGGTTTCAAGTAGTGGGCACTTCTAAGAACAAATGTACTACATCCATGCTTTTAGTTAGCCTGAAAAAAGGATGATTTTTCCCCATCAACTCTCCAGTATGCCATCAGGCTAAGCAAGAGAATTCTGGGAAACTGTTTCTCTAATGAATAATGGTCACAAAACAGCTGAAGGTGGGAATCTCAGCTCCAAAGTTGATCGAGACCCTTTTCAGTATTATGAACCAGAGTCCTGCCCAATATGAGCTGGGCATCATGGGTGCAACTCATGCTCTTTTGTGTTCTTTCGTAGAACACCACGTACGCAGCCTTTCCCTGACTGAATATCTTGCATGGAAGAAATTATCTTCCATCTAAAAGCAAAAGGAAAAGAAGCATTTTCCAAGTCACTTATCTGGATCTCCTAATTAGTTTCAAGTGTGTTGTTACAACTTCTTAGAGAAAAAAAGTCCACTGATTCTCAGTCTACTCACTGCCTTCTACAATGAACAATAAATACATTAGAAAATCAACTTGCAGATGAAAGTAAAGAGCAGTCTGTGGAAGCTGAATAATGACCTTATTTTAAGAATCTCCCTTGAGTTACCCCCCATTGTGGCCTTTTACACAAAGGGAGGAAAAATTATACACACAACATCTTTTAATGTCTTATTTGAATGCTGATTAAATGATCTGTGTTTTGGGAGAGCCTGTGCAGATGAAACGAGAGCAGCAGGAGTAACAGTCAGTGATTCTAGCTAGAGTCTGTGGTCTGGGAGATGCTGTTCTGCAGTTCAGAAACAGAAAAATTAACAAGCTAGATTCTAGTTAATAAACTAGAAGCAAATTAATATATTATAGAGTGAGCTTTATAAACAAATGAGCTTAACAAAGTTTGAAAATTCCATATTCTCCCAAAGTTGCAAGTGGCCACTGCAGTTTGTTACCTTACTTGGTTATCCAGCAAATGGGTGAAAATGTTTGTTATCTAGATGCCGAGGGGACCAAGGAGGTCTTATCACTGCATTTCACAAGGGGGAGCCTGTTTGCTTTAGTAAATTAGTTCTCCAGGTCCTCTGTTCCTCCCCTGACACCAGGTTGTCCTATTGTTGCACTTGGAATTTGCTGCATAATTTTTAACGCTGTCTATGCATCTCTACAAGTGCCTCCTCTGCTGACACAGAAAACCCATAGAAAATGATTCTTTCTCTGCAGGACATGGCTGCTGGCCAGGATGTGGGACAGCCCTGCTTCAAGAACAGATTTCACGTGTGTTCTTAGAGAAGCCTCATGATTTGCTTTGTTCTTCATCACTGCATCCTGTGCTACTATGTATAACTTGAATAAACACTGCATAAACTATATTAAGTGTACTGTAGTGTAACCAGTGGTAGAATCCAGCATTTTCATTTCAGTTTTTTGAGCAGAATGCAGATTTACTTTAGAAGAATGGTTGAAAAGTCACCTAGCTACTAATGCCCCATCATCTGTGAATGGGCACATCACTATTACCCTTCCAGGGAACTGTGTTCAGTGGCTCTTGCACATACATATAACAAGGAAAGGAACAAGGCTCCTTTTCTGCTCCTTTTCACATTCAGTCCACAGAAAAGAGTCACAGTTAATGTATGCATAAAATGAGATATTTCTCCCTTTATGAAATATCTCAAAACCACCACTTACCCAAGTGCATTGAGCTGAACTTGCCTTGAAGTTTAAGAAACTGGAAGGAGAATACATGTCTCTCTCCAAATGCAAAGTTTTCTGGTGTGCTTTGCATGGTTAAGAATCTGCTGAGGATGTTGGCTTTTGGACTAGGTTGCCCTGAACTTGTGAATTACTGTGACCTATCCTCAGGAAGGGCAAATAACTGCGTGCTTGAGTGTGGCCTGTGGCACATTTCCCAAAAGGAAAGGAGTTTGGATATTGTTTTTCAACAAAAACGTAAATCCTCCTTTAATATCTGCAAATGAAAATTGGAGGCTAGAGTCTTGACTTTGTAACTAGCTTTCCTTCTGCTTCACTCTTTCACATTCAGCAGTTCAGCCTTTCTGTGTCATTTTTTTCCTATGAGCTTTGATACAGGTACCTGGACTAGTGCCCTGGAATTACTGATTATTTCAGCATTTATATGATTGCTTGACTTCCTACACTCCTGAGAGCACTATCCTACTTTCTTTCCAATACACTGACCTATCAAGCTCCTGGTTATAACTGGTCAAATTATTCAAACCAGAGTGTGGGTCAATGAGTCCAGCAGTGGGGGCTCTGTGTCTCTGACAAGCATATGCAATGGCATCATTTCTTCCAAAGCTACAGCATTATCATGATTGCGGAGTTCACTTCATGCAATAATCCCTTTTCCTTTTAGGAGCTGCATAAGATGACCAGGTCTTCAGCAGCCTGGTTAGATAGAACCTATAGCCACACAGTTGATGGTAGAGAAACCCTAGACAAGAATACAAAAAATTGTGTTCAGACAGAATTTCCGGGAAGTTGTTGTTGACTCCACCAACATACATCATGGATTGTGGGGTAGGGGGATTTTTTTATCACTGAAAGAGGTTTTATGCTGCTAGCAGTGGTAGTCCCCCAAAACATGGTTAGAAGGCATAGCCTTCCAACAGTAGTAGCATTCCACAGAAGAGCTTTAGGGGGAAAAGAAGAACTAGCTACCTGTTGGTTACCACAACACCAGTTTTATACAGATTGTTGTAGGATGCATATTTGTCCACAATGGTCAAGAGGAAATGTTATATTTAACTCAAAAACAACATGAGGACCAGAAAAGTGTTTTCATTGATTAGTTGTGCCAGTGAACCTAGTCATCTGAAGGCCTATCCTTATTTATTATGTGAATTCTTACCCATGCTTACCAAGAACTTCCAAGATGCAAAAATACTTTTTTGGCAGTGTGAGATTCCTGTGTTCATGATTCAGAAGATTTTTACATGACCTAACAGTTAAACCGAAGGTTGAGCTGCCAGCTGCTTTCACTATTCTTTTTGCCCCAGATGGAGAAACATTAATGGGGCTTGCAGATACCACGGGCTAAAGTAATCCTTAATTGTTATTTCTACACTGATTTTTTTATTTTTTATTTTGCTTGTCCATTTCCTAAGTGACCTGATTCCATTTATAATAATTAATTTTATGACGCATGACAGCTTTGGTAAAACATTCTCATTGCTTTTTACTCAGTAAACTCTACTATTTCTTACATCTTTCCTTGGGAAGTGTATATGTATGCTCATTGTGTTTATTTGGGAGGCAACACTAAAAAGAAAACAAACCTACAATGTGATCTCAGCTTTAGTTTTTAGTTTTCAGGCAAATAATTCCAAACTGGATTTTTAAACTGTAGCTCCAGATGGTCTGGATGCAAGATGAGCAGTTACATCCAAGCTGAGAGCTAAGAAGAGGATTTATGAATGACTGAAATCACACTTCAGTGAACATATTCCCTTGATATGCTCTCTTACTCCATAAAGGTATGATTCCTTTTTCAAAAATGATAAAATTGGTTGCCAAATTGAGCAGCCTGCTGGTCCTATAACCTGTCTCTTGTGAGGTATTGCTTTAGATGCTACTGACAACATCAGACTAACGACCTCAGCAGGACTTGATTCTAAACACTAAAGCAACACAGAAAGAATATGAAAAGCTAATGAATGAGAGGAAAGGAATGATGTATGAGACACCAGAAGAAGACTTAGAAGATATAGGTTGCATTTCAGGCTTTGTCATGGGTTTCCCACAAAATCTTGGGCAAACGTTGGTCCATGGAAATGGTAATTAAAACAAGGCCAGTGCAAGGACTCAAATACTGACACACAATTGTCTACACTGGTTAATTGTTAACACACTCTCTCACATGGCTTTGGCCCATGCTGACTTGATTTCCCCAGACAATGTCAGTGCACAGTTCAGAGGACAGCATGTGCCAGGGACTGCCCAGCGGGCAGCTTGGATGGAGTTCCCCCTTTCCCAGTCACTGCAGGGGAGTGTTTAGCCATGTGGACACAAACCACACTGTGACTGGCCTGAAGGGCCACAGAATAGACCCTCTACTATTTATTTGCTTCTATAGATGCAGATAGATGCAGTTTTCTTTCCTGCATTGCTTTGTCTGTCCTGTTTACTTAGACAGTAAATTCTTTGGAATGAAGCAACCTTTTAATATGTGTTTGAATGATGCCTGAAACAATAAGATGCCAGCCTTTGCTGGAGGTTGCCTTTGCTACTGAAAGGCTTATTAAAGAAAAAAAAAAAAAAAGAGTCAAAAAAAGGAAGACCATTCAGCTCTGGAAACAGCTCTCAGTTTTTCTTCTTTCTAATCCATCCATGTCAACAGCACATCTTCAAGCTATAGTGGGGCTTTACAGCTGTCAGAATTTGCAGTCTCAGGACTGCAGCACCTATTAACTCACATGAACATGCATTTTTACTAACTGAGCAGTGAGAGGCACTGAGAAGAGAAATAAATTGTCTCTAACAATCTTCCCCCCATTGCCAGGAGCATCCTTGTGCCTCCATCCCTCACTATCCCACTCTCTATAGCTCTCAAAAGCTCTTGGTGGTGGCCTCACACCACTAGTAGCCCTAAGGAATCCCAGGCAGAGAAAAGCCTAAAAGCCTTTGTTTGGGACCAGACTGTTCCTGTTGCTCACCCTGGTTCAGGACAGCAGCATGTCTAGTGACTTTTTAGAAAGGCACTGTTGAAAAAAGGCATTTGCTACTTACTTTAAGTTGCCTCACTTATTGCCTCTTAGCCTGCTTCAGAAATTGCTCATAAAGATAGTTACCTGGAGGGAAGAAGACATTAAAAACGTAGAGAAAAGGGCTCCAACACTAATCAAGAGACAAACGGTAGCTCTGGCTTGGCCTTTTCTGATCCTGTTTTCAACAAGGCTGATTGTTCAGAAGTTTGCCTCTCTTTAAGCTCTCCTGTCTCAGAAGCCATTAGATTCCAATTACTCTAGCTGTAAAAGTGAGATAAAGAAAGGAAAAATTTCTTCACTGCCCATTCATCACTGATTTGGCTCTTCAAAACATGCCTCTAAAAGTGAGCCCAGATACTAGGATTGTCCTTCATCCTCAAGAGAAGACAAGATATAAGGGATTTCATCTTAGATATAACCATACCGCCTGCAAGATGAGGACTGTTCATCCAGGTGTCCTTCTACTCTTTTGGTCCACATGTGATGGTGGATGCTGTCAGCAGGTAAACACAGCCTCAAGGTGGAGTGGGACTGCAGGTGAGCTCAAGGGCAGAAAAGGGTTACAAATCCTTGCTGGAGAGCAGGAATTGTTAGCTACAAGTTATGCATGGAAGAAACCCACTTATTGCAAACGTAGGCATGGTGGTGCTTTCCCAATGTGCTTCGTAGCAAGTACGGTCAGGGTTCCTCCACCCTTTCCAGGATTTCTACTGTACCTTCTGAAGTGGGGCAGTGCAGACATGGCTTTAGAAAACCTGAAAGACCTGTATATGTTTCTAGTCAGAACTGTCAAACCACCTGGATATCACTCATCAACCTCGGAGAATCTATCAGCTTTGGATCAGAATGTTCTTTGGCACTGCCTATTACACTGCTTTTTCATTTTCACTGATCTTATTAAAATGTCAGACTCGCACCGTTTGCAGACTGTCTGCTGCCCAAATCAGCTTATCTGTGCAGGATCTCCTCACTGTCACATACTGGCAAACCGAATGCAAACAGCTTGTACTTTTTACCTCAAACACTGTTCTTCCATACTTGTACTTTGCCGAATAAATCATGAGTTGTCCTAGAGCATTTGAAAGGGGTTTGAAGAGTTGTGTGTAACCCCTGATGTTTAGATTGCTTTGGTATGTTTTCCAAATGGAATAATAGTGTCAGAGTAGGTTAGTCTTGCCGAATGGAGGCCAGCAACTTTTAAGCCACACAGCACTATTACTTTCTATAGACTGTGATATATCTGATGCTCTCCAGATGAGCTCTGGGGGCCAATCATACAAAATGCTCATCCTTCTGAATTCCCATGAGAAGCTCCAAGCCCTATAATAGCAGATCCTAAGAACAATCTTTGAATGCTAAATTGTTCTTTGACAAAATCTAGTATCTAATTCCAACACAGCAGCAATACAGCATCAGCCAGTGTTCATGAAAGGGCTACATTTTCTTGCTGAGCAATGCTATGTTGAATCACACTGGGAGACCAATGAATTGTGGCACTGAGCCATGTTAACCTCTCCATCCAAACATTTTGCAGAAGGGAAAATCCTGTTTGCAAACTCCAGCATGTTTCAACATGTCAAAACCTATCATAGCTTTAAAAGAAAATCAAGGGTACTTGTAATTATAGAAGGGATTTAAATTAAAAATTCTGGCACCTCAGAATTGACAGCTATTAGAAAAGTACCCACTGCATTTCCTCATACCAAGGTGTTCCAGACTTTTTCTTCCCATCTTCCTCTGTGCTATGGTCTCTTTTCTCCACAGACTTTACACATTTCTCATTCCCATTACTTTAAAAGATCTAGTAAGCTAGAACCTCCCCAATATAATTTAAACTGTTGTTCCCAATATCTTAATAATATCTCATTTACCTGGTTTTGTCCTAAGGCTTCTCTGTATGCATACTGCTCCACCCTGACCTGTGCCTCACATCTTTCCTGTAGTTTGTCTGTAGTCTAATGGACTCATCCTGGGAAAGAGCTTTGTAGGGAAAATGACAAAGCTGTTTCCTCAAGAAAAAAGGATAAAATCTGTTTGTTGGGAACAAATATTGCCCCATGATGTCCTCAGTTCTAGTGCCTTGGATGTCTTGATCATGGAGATTATTAGACCAGACTTGTCACAGAAGTGATGAGTAGGGAAATTCTTTGGCTTTCAAAGTCATCTGAGAGTAGTCCAGGATCTGAGCAGCTCTGTAGCTGCTGAACTTAGGTAATTCTACAAAACTTCTAGCAACATATGGCCCTTGCTATGGCTGTGTGTGCTCAGACTCCACCACATATCTATGAACACAAGGCATGTGACTAGAGAAAAGTCAGACATGTGGGGTCTTACAGGAGTATCAAAAAAACTGCTGTGGAATATTCTGTTGTTACGCTTTGCTCCCCCCTTGGAATAGGTACTAAAATGTGGGTGCTGTAATGGGTTAAATGATAGATGCCATGTCCAAAGACACGTCAGGGGTTGTGTATAGTGGAGTCCTGAGACAACAACTCAGGCAGATGGATAAAAATTAGACTGGCAGAGAATAAACTGGGAAAAGTACAGTAGGAAACAGATGAGGAGGCTTAGTATGATAAAGAGAGAGTGTTGGAACCAGCTGGGCCAAGGAGCCATGGCCAGGTGAGAGATGAGCACTGCAGAAGAGAAGATAAATCTTCATTCTTCATCAACAGTCAGAGCTGAGACCTTGTCTTTCAGGTACACTTATTACCTGTCCCCAGTCTCCACTTGGGTTATTCAAGGTTTCTAGACTGCATTATGGTGCATATCCCTGCTGAACAATAAGAAATTCTTCCCTCCTTGGGAAAACTCCTTGGGAAAACCTTGACCCAAACTGAGAGCTCTCCCTCCAGGGGCTGGTTCAGTGCTGTCAGAGCAGAAGCAGATGAACTAGAGCCAGTAATCAGGTCTATCAGGAGTAGTGATCTCTAACATGTCAGTGTTCCTATGATCTGGAATCTGTTCCCTATGACAGCCATGAACCATTTGAAAATCTCTGTGCTTGAAAGACTTCTGATCTCTGTTGTAATTTTCATGTCTCCAAATGAAGTGCAAGATTCTACCTCCACTTCTCTTCTACTCTTCATAAGCCATTTTCTTCCAGGCTTGTATGACCAAAAAAGATACTCTAGCCAATTAACAAGCTCAGTATGCATATTATTTCAGTATACACTGTAACATCCTAATTTCTCCATGAATCTAATGTTCATTCAACAACAGGCTCTTTCTGATGGTCAGGCTTTCCATTGTGCTCTCCCATTATGAGGATATACAATACTGTGGTTTCAGTGCAGCTGACAGCAAAGGGCAAGATTTCTTCATGCTTCTACTGCTCTTCAGCACAAGATAGACATATTGCAGTAATTACTTTAAAGTTATTCAGCAGTGACTGTAGACATGACAGCTGTTATCTTAGATAAACTTCCTTGATATTTGCTAATTCCAGATCAGAATATGTAACAGTAAGATTTCCTGGGTGAGTCATATGGATATAAAGGCTGTGAGTCTGATCTCAGAGTTTTATGGTTAAAAACTGTGTTTCACTACTCTATAAACCCCACAGAAAAAGGGAAAACTCCAGTGCCTTCCTTCAGTAAAATAATGTTTAAGTATTTAGCGATTATGTTGAGCCTCTTAAAAATATCTTTTATCTTTTCCGGTAAGTCTGACACCTGTTCTCCTGTATATGGGAAAATGTTTCCCATAGACACTGGATTTTATAGCTATATGACACCTTAGTTAAAACTTGCATGGATGCTCCAATGCCAGACTATGTCACTTTCCTGAAAGTGGCCAAGGTGGGAAGGGATCTCTTGAAACCACCTAATTCAATACCTGTGCTCAAGCCAGATTGGTCAGAGCAGGTTGTCCAGGACGGTGTCCAATAATGTTTTAACTATGGTATAGATTCCTTTCCAGTCTTAAATAACATCTCTGAGAAACTTGATCCACAGCTCAGTCGCCCTCACTGTGTAAAGAGAGACAGAACCTCTTGTGTTCCAATTTGTGCCCACCATGCTTCCTATCCTGTTGTTGGGCACTACTGAAAGGAGTCTGGATCTGTCCTCTTAGGACACAACCATTATATATTAATATACACTGATGAGATCCTCTCTCAGCTTTTTCATCTCCAGGCTGAACAGTCTCAGCCCTCTCAGTCTTTTCTTTTGTGACAGATAATTCACATCCATAATCATCTTAGTGGCCCTTTGCTGGACTCATTCTTGTATGCCCATGTTTCTCTTGTACTGAAGAAATTATATCTGAGCCCAGCACACCAGTGCTGAGCAAAGGGCAGGATCACCTCACTCTGCCTGTTGGTGATGCTCTTCCTCTTCCATTGTCATAGAAGACAATGACTGGCAATTGCCACTGTGATTGTAACTGATGAAATGTTAGGATGACATACAGTGCTATAGACTGGCAGTCTACAGTTCTGTCTTTGGGATGTTACACACTCCTGAGGAAAATGTTTTTAATGGGTATGTGGAGTAGTATCTGTTTAGGTCTGCTTAGCAAATACGCCACACCAAGAACACAAAATGTTTTTTGCAAAGAGTTCTTGAATTCAACCCTTGCTTTTAACAAGACAAAAGAAATCTGACTGGTTTTTTTTGGTTGGTTGGTTGGTGTTTTTTTTATCCCAGTGATGGCCTTGCCAGCCTGACAGGTACTTCCTCTCTTCATCTTCCCTCTTTGGATGACCCAGGTGAGGAATGTTGTCACCAGAAGCTAACAGACTGAAGCTGATGTGAACCAGATAGAAAGAAGATATCAGGACAGAGAAAAGCTTTCTGAGCATGTAAAAGTTTCCCTGATGGAGGAAAACATGCCTTTTCCACGTGTATCCATGCAAAGGATGTTTTATATTGACTGCCGATGGGACAAACAGCACATACTCCTAAATCAATCAGAAAGCACAAATGGACAGCATACTTCAGAAATACAGAATGTTCTTTCTGAAACCAGAAAGTGCAGCATTTTGAAAGGGAGGATTCACTATGATTTTCATCAGCGGATATTTTACATTCCTCTTGGTGCCCAGCAGCTCTGGACTTTGGGAAGGACAAAAAGGAAGACTGATAGAGCAGTGATGGTGCTAACACTAGTGCTCAGAGGTGGGATATGCTCTGCGTAGCACAGAGCAAGCAGCAAGAGGGAAGAACTAAAGATTTTGCCAAAAGAGGCCAATGGTGACCGTGGGCTGCCCAGCATGGCACACAGATGGACGGGCCTGGCTGTCAGAATGGTGTCTCAACAACCTCTCTCATTCTCCAGCACCAAAAAGCAAAGGGTCCATAGAAACACACTTACTGTGAAGATCATATTACCCTCCCTGAACTGCACAGCAAGTCACTGCAGAAGAAGCCAGCCACCCAATGCATGATCTCCCAAGTAAGGTTTCCACCAGCTCTTTGTATCCCAGCATCACCTGAGCCTGGGAAGGAGATGTTTCCCCATCTTGTTTGGTATGGTGCCATCTATCAGAAACTGAGAGATGAGTTTGGTCATCCAGCCATGCAAGGTGAGCCTGCTAATAATGACTTTTATAACCACAGATGTCTGTCACTGGAATCTGAGCTCAGATTATCATCCCACTGCCCCCCTTTCTTTTCTAGAACCATCTCTTGCAAAGTGTGCCGTGAATTTCTGAATTGCTTTCAAATCTGAGCTTTGCACCTTGGAGCTGATAGCACCCATTCCCCTAGAGTCCACATTTGTGCAAGCTGGGAAGCACATCAGATCTCACAGTCTGTCTTGATCGCTCAGCATCATACTGCAGGGACTAAGCTAAGGGACCCTTGGTTCTCTGGCATGATTAATTCAAAGACATCTGGAAGTTCAAGGGGCTGGGGTGTTCGTATAGCTCCCAGGTGGAGTTTTGTTTCTACATTTTGTTAGAAGACTACCTAAATCTTTTTTTTTTTTTTTTGTTCCTCCCCTAGGGGAATTCTCCACTGACATGAGATTTCAGTGCTCTTATGCCCAGTTCTGAAATGGGATATTTCTCCAGAAAAAACTCTATCTCTTGACTGCATGCTGCTCACACACAGGCATTCATGACCTAGTTGCAGAAGTGTTTTTCAATCAAGGTAACCTGGCATGCAGGGCACTAAAGGCTCACATCTGGGTGCTGCTTACATTTTCATGTTTCCTGATCAGTTTGTAGTGTGTATGAACAGTAATTAGCTCTTTTTCTCCTTTTTTTTTTTTTTTTTTTTTTTTAATTTCAAAAACTGCTACTCTTCTTTGCTTTTTTTCCCATATTTTCTTCCTTTTTATCTCCTCACTTCTTCTGTACCAGAAAATATCTAGAGCAAACAAGCACAGGGCTCACACTTGGGAACTAAATCTTATATATCTTATTAGCATGCCGATCTGCTTCCACAACACACAGATAGAGAAGCTGTTCTGGGAAAGCATTCTCCAGGCGCCAATTTGCTGGAAAAGCAACTTTATTTATGACCCTGTCACTCTGAGGTCCCTATTCAGTACCACTGTCAGGGAAATGATTTAGTATTTTCCAGCCTGCCTTCCCATTAGCTTGATAACAGCAAATTGTTTACCTATTTAAAATGGAAATCTTTTCTGCTTGAAGCATTTGCATTCTGCACTTTGTATAATAATATACAGAGGTATAAGCTGCATTTGGCAGCATGGCGCTCCTGTCTTGGTAGCATCTTACACTTGTCTAGTGCAGAGGTTAATTAGTGCTACAGGGAGAGCTCGGGTCAGGAAAAGCTGACTCTGAAAATGGCATGATGTACTTCCACATTTTCAGTACCAGTTCTCTCTGTACCAGTGGTGTGTTTTTGAGAAGTAAAATCACATTCTCTTTTAGATGCTGGACCTCACTGCACCAAAACATGGCTTCTGCTTGTGTCTGTTGCCACCAGTGCAGGACTGCTGATGCACCTGAAAACATCAAGGTCAAAGGCTGCTGATAGATTGGCTGTGGTGCACAGGAACAGAGGGTGGCATGACCAGGTTTCTTATGTGACCTTCTGTAAGGAACGGTCTTAGCAGGGGGTTGGATTCAATGATCTCCAACATTTACGAATCTGTGATTCTCTGGTATACAAAAATATTCTGCACTGGGCATTAATCTTCATGAGAAGATGTTCTGTTTTCTAATACATTAGGAGTTATCACATGGCAGCTTACCTTCTGAGAGCAAAACAAATGTTTGTCTGGAAAAAGCAAGCCTGGCTTTCCAGGTCATCCATACTGTAGGCTCCTGCAGCTTAACCCTTGCAGGCTGTGAAGCCAAGGTCTTACACTGGAAAGACACAAATACAGAGTGTCTTATCACAACTCTTGCCCTTGGCAGCATGAAGACCTGTCAAACACCTGCATCTTTGGCAAGCCCTCCACCAAGCAGGCATCACATAATCCATAAAAACTCTTCCTCCCTCCAACCCCTGGCCATTGCCATGTTTTCCAGTTCTGGTCTGCAAGCAGCAGCCATGAGAAGGAGGAGATGCATCCATGAACATCCACAGTATTCCAGTGGTGTATGTCATTGCTTTGTGGTGGAGTTGGGAATGCAAGTGTGGTAGAAGAGCTATGTTTTATATAATTTAAAAAATAGCTTTATAGCAACACTAGAGAATATGCAAAGACTGAACCTATTAAGAAGGAAGCTAGATTACATAAGTCACTTGGTCCAT
The DNA here is from genome assembly GCF_987193195.1 of Phasianus colchicus. Lineage (NCBI taxonomy): Eukaryota > Metazoa > Chordata > Aves > Galliformes > Phasianidae > Phasianus > Phasianus colchicus. The sequence goes on along the minus strand of NC_143437.1, from coordinate 40,888,983 downwards.
CTCTGATTTTTTCATGTTTTCCTAAGCACTTTTAAAAGGTAATTTCTGTACCTGGTTTTCCTCCAAATGCCTATATAACCATCTCTTCATTCAGTCTTCTGAAGTGCAACTTAACAGTTCATAGAAAGCAGCTTTTGCTTTAGAAGGGCAAGCAAAGGTCATCATTTATGCTGTGGTTCAAGGTGACCCCATCTTTGGTATGCTCTAATGAATGTAAGAGCTAGAGGAGGGTGAGAGAAAAAATAGCTCTAAAAATCAGACTTGTAGGCATTCTCCCCAGTAAACTGAAAAAAAAAAAAGAGCTCAGAGCAACAGGGTGACTGAAGGTACCAGTGCTCTAGGGTATAGTTCAGATAAGTTGTGCCTTTAAAAGCAGCTAGACAAATAGAAGAGATGACTTCTAGAGCAGAAGTAAATTTCAGCAGCTGTGGAAAGATCAACAGTCAAGAAAAGAAGAGAGACTCATCAGTCTCTGCCCTGGAAGTGAGTAGATTCTGCATGCACAAGTGAGTCCTTTTCTATTTCAATAACTAAGGCATGACAAAAATACACTACTGGCTCTATCCAACTTAGCTGTAGAGTTGGTTGAAGTCATCTAGAAAAAGGAAATGTTTCTTGTGGAACATTTTGTGGTTTATTATATTAATAAATATGAAATTAATTAATATTTATAACTGTAACTATGATCACTATAGAGAAATCTGTTACACATTTTGTCTACACAAGCGAGAATGGCGTCATCCTATTCTTCTGCACTGTTATTTTAGTTGATAGACTGATGGCAGTTGGAGAATTTATTCTTAAAATTCACTGATAGCTTGTTGTTGTTGTTTCTTTTTCCCTTCACTCTGTCTACTAGTACTTCTGCAGACTTAGACAGCAGAGCTGTCAGAGGAAGACCCTCCACTTTGCACTTGCCATGAAGGCAGTCACCCACTGAGCAGATTTCACTTTCCTGTCCAGGCAGTCCGAAGCAGCCCCTTAAGCAAAAGGATTTCCTTCTGCCTGCAGACCAGTTCCGACTTCACTGTCAGGGTGCCCACAACATACCTTGTCACAGTAAGTGAGCTCTTGACCTTTTCTACCCCTTTTGTAAATGCTTTCACAGGGAGATAGGTGTGGTATATACCTGCACAGTGTCTTCGTGCAGCTGAGCTTATTATGCTTCCTTCATAGAACTGCTTCTAGTCTCTTGTGGACGCAATATTTATTAGCATTTCCTGCAGTAACAAAAAAGCACAGACTGCAGGATCTAGCCACTTTGTTTAACACGTATGGTATGGAGTACTTTGATATCTCTGCATTTGCTTTCCCTAAAACAAGGCTAGGCATCCCTAATCCACACCATAAGGAGCAGAAGTGTGGAGTGCATTCTGTATACCTTCCTTGCTGACCAGGAGAGACATCACTGATTATTGGGAGGAGATCTCTTCTCTGTACGCGGTTAATAGAGAAATTTCTGGGATTTCTGAGCCCTACCTCTGATGGAAATTACCTGAAATGCTGAATGATGTGTGATGGCCGCAAAACTTGTCCCCTGCCACCAAACAAACAAAATGACTCACAACCTGGGTGTTACAGAGACAGCTTCTCGGAGAGATGGCTAAGTGCACAAGTCACATTATAAGACAGTGAGATCACAGGATAAGACCATGAGTTCTATCACATGAAATCTCGTAGACTAAACCATGAGGTTGTGTAAGTCGGGGCACTCCAATGACGGGAATGAAATCTTACTATCTTGAGCTGTCTGAAGAGCTGAGATGAAAGCCCTGTAGCAGTCAACATGGGACTCCAGGGTAGGATGTATAACATGATAATAATGTACTTGGCTATGAAACCCACAGCCATTTTGCTCCTTGGTTTCTTCTTGCAAGTTGCCCACAAACAGCCCTGGTAGCCCCTGAGCTGGGCTGGGCACTCCTAGGGACAGGTGGGTGCAGTGGCTATCATGCAGCCATGCTTTCCCCCTGCTCCAAGAAGCAAGGCACAGCACAGCACCAGCTGGCTGCTGGCAGGTCTCCTGGGTGCTCCCTGTAAGAGAGAAATGTGGCATTTTCCATCCAGTGCCTCCAGGGCTGAGCAGGACTTCAGGTGTGTGGCATATGCTGAACACACTGACCTTCCAGCCCTTTGGTCCCAAGGAGCACCTCTCCAGATGCTGTTCCTTGGGCTCAGAGACCTCTCTGGTCCCCACACTGTCCCTCCTGCCTATACTGGGAGGAGACTGGGGGCCACTGTGCTTTTAAAATAGAAGTGCCCCCAAACAGCTAATCTGACAATTTTCCTAGATCAACTCTTTAAAATTACACCTGGGCATCACATATGCGGATAAAGGATGATTTTGGTTGGCTTTGGTTTTTTTCTTTGTGTTTGTTTGTTTGTTTGTTTGTTTGTGTTTTTTACTTATTTGTTTGTTTGTTTGTTTGTTTGTTTTGTGAGACTGGAATTCTCCTATCCCAAAAGGGAAAGTAAATTGCTGTAGCTACACCTGCACCACAGTGCTAAACAGAGCATTCTATCATCTAGCCCCAAAGCCAGAGTTGAATTGAGAATATTTCTAGCCCCACTCCCTATGTCGGATGGGTGACCAAATCCAAACTACTCTCAGGGAGCAGTCCTTGTTGTATACCATCCTGGGTGACTGGTAGCTTTCACAGGTAATAAGAGAGTGGACAACCAAGGAGCAAGAGCTTAGACCTCCTCTTTGTCCCTGTCTACTGTAGCAAACATAGGCTATAGCATTCTGCAGTGCTGACATGGGGACTAGCAGAGACATCATGTACCATACTCGGGCAGTTTACTGCTTCCATCCATTTCCAGTGGATTTAAACAGCTGGTATGGGTATCCTAAGTCCAAAAGAGGAATGCAGTTCGTGTTCATCTACACAGAGATTACCCTGATGTCATCTCGTGATCCACAGAGGCAGAGGCTTAAAGCTTCACCCAGATGGAGAAACACACAGAGGACAAGAGACTGTGCAAGGAGTGGCTGCACCTCTACAGACCTCCTTGTGAGGGCTTGGCTGGTTCAAACACTGGAGGGATCTGCTGGGACTGCCCCTGATGCCGCAGTCTTTCACAGGTCACTTTATCCCTGATGTATTTTTGTGAAAGAATGAATAAAAAACCTCAGCCAAACTGCTGGAATGCTGTGGATCTCATCCCCGTTCCAACGTCCAAATCTCCTGAGAAACATTCTCCTAGAGTCTAAAGAAAAAAAATATGGAAGATTATAAACCTTTAAATCTGAGTTTTGACTCTAAGGGGGCCAGAGCCCAGCCAGATTGGAGCAGTTATGAAGCCCTCCAGCCCTCGTAGAAAACAGCACAAAGCTCACATTCCCTCTACTGTACTGGAGCTGCCTTTTGACACTGTTTTCGGGAACTTGCCAGCTCATTTTCAAACTTGTTTGTGAGACATCAACAGCCTCAAATTACAGCAGTCTGAACAGCCCAGTAAATATTTACACAAACCTGCTGGTGATGGTTTGAGCTGACATGCGTTACCTTTTGTGTTGGGGGGAGGCTATATTTACAGCCAACCAGCTAATGAACATGATCCCCGCCATGCTTTAATACAGATGGCTCTTTCAGCCTTTGCGGCTTTCAAGTTACAGGGAGCACAAACTTCAATAGCCTTCGTTAGAAGGCTCCGTCTCAGCTCCCTCCGTTTTGTTTACAACCGGTCTCTCTTTGTGCAGTAAATGGTTGACTAACATTCAGCTGTTTGCATCCAGCAATGTGTTTGTGTAGGACGGGGGAGGGAGGAAAGGGGGGGGGGTTGTTTCTTGTCTTTTTTTTTTTTTTAACACTGATGGTTTTTATTTTGAGTTTACAATGCAGGCAGTTTTTGCAATGCAGCTTTATTTTCATTTGAGTGACATTTCTTCAGGCTGTCTCCCAGAAAGCCATCAAGGCTGGAGCTTGGCACACAGTGAGCACAGGCAGAGGCATGCAGACGGGAAGCAGAATGAAGCAGCACTTGTCCACAGGGCTCAGTGGAGGGCACAAAGCCTTACTCTAGCCAGAGTCCAGACTGGTCACCAACCCCTCTTGTAGTCCCTGCTCACAGAGATACATTATATTGGCATCTACACCCCACTGACAGCTCTGGCTGGGATCCAGACTGCCCGAAGGAAGACAACTAAGAAGCTCAAAGTTTACGCTGTCAGCAGCTATTATAATTTTACACCTCTTATAGTTTTTTAATTAGACATCAGGTAAACCACTGGCTGAATATCCCTCTTTTTTTTTTTTTTTTTTTTTTTTTTTTTTTTTTTTTTTTTTTGCAGCTCAACAAAAAAGACAGATTTCAGATAAATGAGACAAAAAGAGGGTGAGGAAATGAATGATGGGAATTCAGACTCTTATTCTGACTGGTTCCAATGGATGGCTATGATGGAAACAGAAAACCTTTTTCTTCCCAGACTATGAAATCCTAAACTGTAAGAAGCTCAATGGATTAAGAAGACTACCTGTAGTTTCCATTGCCCAGTATCAGGCGGTATGACAATTTCTTTGTGGTTGAGATAAATCAATTTTATGTGAGACTGCACAGTGCCATGATAGAAAACCTCCAGTGGACAGAAGAACACATAAAATGACGCCTCTAAATTAAAAACACAGGTCAGGAATTCTGACTGGTGTGACCTAGCTAGTCTTACAAAACTCTCTTGTGTTCTGTAGGTTTGTTATGTGTCACTGGAATCCAGTGTGGCAGACAAAATCCCACCAAACGAAAGACAAAAGTCATTTTTAAAATTCTAGCAATTGCAGATCTCTCTGGACATCAAATCAGATGAAGCTTTGAAAATCAGTGCTTGAAATTTCTCTCCTGGGGCTGAACATCCATCCCAAAGTTACAGTATCTGGTTTTTGCAAGCTTGGGCACGGAAGTCCCCTCACAATTCTGCTGAAAATACAATAAAATCATGTATGGCAAAACATCTAGAATCATTAATGGAAAAGGTAGTCTTCCCTGCTGGAGATGTGCCCAGTTCTCAAATGAGTGGCTACTCCTTACCTCCACACCATGAAGCTCTTCTCATTGAAATGATGACCATTTTGTTGCTATCACAACATGCCCCATGGTTTTGGCAAATGCCTTACTGTTTTGGAAGGAGAATGGAAAACAGAGATGTTGGGAGAGGGACTGAATTTGAACCTTTCTGATAAAAGTCAAATCTTTTCTTTTTAAGCCCCTGTATTGGACCAGTCTCCAGCATCTGTATGGAACTTCTTTTCTTCATCAAATCTCTTCCCAGAATGCTTAAGCAACATAGTTTAGTTAATGATTACAGGGAAGAAAAGCCTTGGAAACAACAGAGCTGCTTCATAACCTTTTGACAAAACATTTGTTTGTCAAGTACATTGTTTGTCAAGAGCTGTTCACATAATAACAGGTTTTGGCATATATCCTAAAATAAATTATTTGAGGGGAAAAAAAATATGAAATTAGTACATTCTAAATGAGAACTTAAGAGTGTAGGGTTCCAGTAAATGTACAGAGGGGGATAAAGCTGATTAAAATAGAATTTTACCAAATGTTGCAAGAAAACTATTGTTCACAAATGGAGTAGGTTATTTTTTTTCCCAACTTTGCTTTCTCACAAATGTTCGGCTTCATGTTTTTGTTTACCTTCTTTAAAAATCACCATATCTTGAGATCTGCCATGGGATAAGATGTGTGTCTTTGGGCCAGGCCTCCTACAGCTTCATGCGTTACTGTTTGAGATTGCCTACCTCCCTTTTCCCTCTGCCCTTTGTGTATTTTTTATCTGCTTCGATTATAAATACTACAGGGTAGACAATTTACCACTGTGTACATCTGCATGACACCTGCCATATTTTTCTTTGGCCTCTGGTTGTTCTCCCAAAACAGTGACATTTCAATAATGCATAAGAAAGAGGTCTTTAAAAGGAAAATAAGTGGCCTGGGAGTCCACATCTTCTGTGTTCACTTTTGTTTGCCAAAATGAATGAATTTCTAGTTTTTGTATGGGAAATGATGATTCTTTTCAGTTTGGGATGGATAGAGAGATATCCTGAAAGAAGATTTCAAGATGTTTTCTGAAGATTTAATCTGGATGAAGAGGGGTGTTACAGTGGGAATGTGGTGAGGAGGCAGGACTGCACTACAACATGCCTTTTCAGCGCTTTTGTCACTGCTGCTTTTTTTCTCCTTTGGTTGACGGTCTATCTGGATAACAACGTTCTGCTGTGTTTGGAAGAAATGTTCCATTCTGTGAAATCTCAAAATGTCTATCCTTCTCCCACCTCTGGTGCTGTCACAGAGGTCTCCAATCACTCCATAAGACAATACGGTTCCCTGAACTCTTCCTGCCGTGTTGCCGGACAGGCTAAAGCAAGCACAGGAGATATAAACCTCAGTGTTTGCTCTACTGTACCCAGACATGTCATTCAGAGATATTGTTTGTAGAATTACTGAAGAAATTACTCGGAAACAAGGAAATCCCCTGCTAATATTCCTGAAGAGCTCTGTGTTACTAGGCAAACACTTCCCGGCATAGGACTGTAGAAATTTCCAGGTTTAGGACCATTCTAGGATCTCATTCTAATAACACCAGGCCCAGAGTACAAAATCTTCTTTGTGTGTGTCTGAAAGCAGCCAAATGTTACAAAGTGTGTCTCCTGCAAGAACCTATGCACATACCACTCCAATCAGCCTAGGTCTGCTATGGAAGCCGTAAGTCATTTTAAAAACTTACGCAAAGATAAAACAAGGTGTTAGTATATGTTATCCGGAAGCATCCCTTAAAACTCAAAGACATTTTGACATTTGTTTTTGTTCATCTACATAATGTCCTTCTACAGAATTTGGACGGGCCCATTCCAAATTTCTTACCACCTCTTCAATTCAACTTAATCGCTATGTACAAAACAAACCACTGAAGAGGGAACATACTGAACCACAGTGATGACAATTCTGCTTTGGCTGAGGTGGAATGGACAACATGCCCGTTCCAGATGGCTTCAAAAAGAAGAATACGTTCTGATTAAGGAGCAGTGGGAACATTTTCCAAGGACATTTGGGTGCCTTTTATAGATTTATAAGACAGATGCTACTCCTTAAAAGCATCTGCCTCCCAGACCCATTTTTTCCTTTGCTCAGTCACTGAGTAGGGATTAAACTTGTGTGAAATGGTAACTCCCTTATGGCTTCATGTACTTTTACCACCCTCACAATGAACAATATTGTTGCTGAAGAGATTAAAGAGAAGGGGAACAGCTCCTCATTGTACAGAATATCTAGAAAACAGGGAATGTCAGAGACAAGCAAGTGCAGTCACAAATTGTACCTGTGATCAATCTACTGACAGGAGAGGGACAGCTCTGATTCCCCTACCACATTAGCAGGATTTCTATTTCTCATATTATGAGATATGTTATCTTTTGCATCTGACTGGACTAGATCTTTAAATTGAGATTAAATGGGAGTACACTAGTTAAGAAACAGAGCCAAGCAAGCAGTAAGAGACACCATATGACAAAGTTCATTTCTTAGACATAGAAGGTTACATGGGAGCAGACTCCACCAGCTTGACAAGGTTTCTCAAAGTTATACAGTGCAGACCTAGGTTGGACTCCAAACATTTCTGGATCTCAGTTCTTTCAGGTGTCAAATGATGAGCAACTCTAACAGGCACTGGACGTGGGACGGTGTAAAAAGAAAATGAGTAGAAAGGGCATTCCAAAGCTGGGACAGGTTTGTTGGATTGTTTGCAGCCACCTCTAAGAGTTTCATCCCATGAAGAGCTAAAGGACTGCTCCAAATGTAATGCCTCTTCTTTCATTATGTTGACCCATGACATCAGAGGCAGATGTTGGTGGTTTGGCAGAAGAAACTGAACCTTTCTGCCAGTAGTCTGTTACATTTTATTGCTGTGTGACAGACAGCAGCAGAGGAGCAGCCTGACAAAATAGCATCTGACATGTAAGTGTGTATGACGTAAAGGTGTGGCATCGAATTCCTCCATGCAGAAAAAATGGCACTCACTGACATTCATCTATACTTGCTGAACATTTATGGAGACCAAACAGTGTATGTGAGCACAGTGAGGTGGTGGGTGGTGACAGTGACAGTGGGTCGCCTCTGCTCGTGCAGATTTTTACAAGTGCAACATGCAGGCTCTTGTTCATCACTGGCAAAAATGCATAACTACTGGTGGTGACTATACTGACAAATACTGTTCTGTAGCTGAGAATTTGCTCTATCAAACAGTGTTATTGTGCTCTTTGTATTTCTTGTTTCCATGGAAATAAATAGGAGGTATTATTTTTGGACTGACCTACATATTTTTGGTGGAGAGATCTCTGCACATATTGCTATGGTAAAGCCTTACAGCCAAGCAATTATCCATCTAGGCAGGTAGCTGTTGAAATGCGTGGGTAGTAAACAGTACTGCAGAGTGTCTGGAGAAAGGTCTGATATGCAGGAGCAAGTACCCTGCCACACAACCACTGAGATCACTCCAGCACACAGACCATGATGCTGGATTGGTTCCTCAGGGTTAGGTACACTGGCCTGGAGAAAACCTCTAAGCAGTGATGTAAAGCCAGATGAGTATTCTCATGATAATACTTAACTACTAGATAGCACACTACATTTATAGCCACTCAAAGCATACAAATATTGCTGCGTGTGCTTTCCTTGGAGACATCAACTCTTCATTGTCTGGGTCTTTATGTTGCAGTCCAAAGCAGAGTGTGTCAGACACGGGTCCAGGCGAGAAGTAATGCCTTGTGTGCACCTGGAGAACAAGGCTGCAGAATATCAGAGGGAACCAGCTTGTAGCAAGACCCCCAAGATAATCTGGGCTGCAGTTTCCCCCAGTACAGCTCAAAGCAGCTCATCCAGCTGCTACCAGTGATGGAGTGATGTCTGGGTCCTCCTTGGTTCCAAAGCAGAGCTCAGGACAGAACATGCTGTAGGAAACTGTGACCCCTGCTTCTTATTCCTGAGGATCTTTCTCAGATCTCTGAGGTGGCCATGGGACTGGTAAGCAGCGTGAGAGCATCACAGGACCCTGGACATGTTGAGTTAAGGTGGTGGGAACTGGAGCACAAAGAAGATGTGCACAAGGTCACAGAGCAGATAATTCTGGACCCTGGAGGATTTCCAAGCTTGCCCACCAAAGCACATTATCCTCTCGTTTGCGTGTTTTGGCTGGGGAAAACAGTTCACTGAGCTCATCATTTGCAAGATAATGTGCACCGACCTTTCATCTCCAGAACGTGGCTACCTTTTCTGAGAACTGGGAACTCACTGAAAACAGACTTGGCAATGACAGCTTCCTGCGGACATTTGTCAGGCACAGGTGCATTGCTTTGTATTTATGAGCCCCAACTCAGTGTGGATTGCAGCTCAGGAAGGACCAAAAACTGTCATGGCAAAGAGGCTAAGTGCTTTGGCAGAGTGCAGCGGAGAGACTGAATAGCATCTGCCAGTGCCCAGCTTGTCAGGCTGCAGCAACTTAGCAGTCTCTGCCCTTCCGAGCATCAGGCACGCTCACAGCAAGCCTCATATCCTTGGATGCCGAATAGACTGGGAGTACCAACTCTTAAAAGAGGAAAGTGCTGTAAATATGATAGTCTTTCTGCTGTAAGAGTTGCACAGAAAACCATGCAAGCATCTGTATTCAATCTGCACATCAGTTTGACAGACTGATTAAAACAACAACAACAAAAAATAAAACAAATACCATTGCTTTGCCTGAAGAATATTCATATGATCAAAGACTGAATGTTTAAGTCAAGTATGGGGATCAAATAGTATCAAATTGCAGAGTATAATTGCCAGTTTGAGATGATCCAGTTTTACTTTTCCAGGAAAATCTTTTGTTCCCTTCCCAGTCCCCTACCCAAAGCAACACAAAAAGATGTGCAGCTCTTCTCAGTGGTTCTTTACTCAGCAAGGGAGAAAACTCAGCTGTTTGATCTAGCCCCAGAGCCACCAGGTCCATTCTCTTCTGCAGAGACCTCCCTTATGAGTTTACATCTTCAAGATGGGCTCTGCAGCTGTCAGAGAGGGTGTCCCATCACAGTGCAGTGAAGCACCACAGAGAGGCTGCAGGCAATTTGGGAGCATTGGGGATGGTTTTGATGCACATGCTCCTTGTACCCTGTGATACTGATTTGCTGCAGGATGACTTCGGTTTCTCTGTGCTGTAGACACACTCAGTCCCATGAGAGTGGAACTAGCCAGGGAGACATTCCTTAGAATAAAGCAAACCTCCACAAATAAGGAAGCTGATGACCTTGCCCTGAATACCACTCTTTTTTACTTCTGAAAAAGCAGATTTATTAATACTTCCACATCCCAGGATGGCTCTGGGACAGTTTCTGAGGTGGTTGTTGTCCCTGAGTGGCATTTTTTGAATAGTCCCTTTAAAACAGACATGGTGCCCATAGCTAGCAGTAGCTTGTGATGGCACCCCACAGAGCTCTCATACCAGAAAAATATTGCTTGCCTCTCCCAGCTTTTCATCCTTGCCTTAACACCAACCTTCATGCATGAACTAATTTCAGTAAGAGCTGATTATTCACCCTCCCAATGACGAGGAAATGCTGCCTGTGAAAAGCGGTGCCATCAAGGCAGTGGTGGGGGCTGTGGGTGGGATGCCTGCAGCTATCTGCCTGCCTGTGTGGTGCTTGAGAGATGCAGGAAGCCTGAGGGCACTCTCAGCCTACTGTGCCAGGGATGGTCACAGAAGATTTCTTAGCTGGAGGTTACTTTTACCATCTGTGCAAAGGGGATATCTCATTTGTTTATTTGTTTATGGAATGAGGAAAAAGTCTGGGGTGCCTTTAGCAGTTTTTCCTTGATAGCTGGTGGCTGAATTTGACCTGTGTGAAGCAATAAAGTCAATTTATTTCAAAGTTTCACCTTTCACAGCCAAATCCCTACCTCCCCTCTCATGCACTATTCCAGTTAGGCTAACACAACTTCTGAGGAATTAACCTCAACACATGACTGCAAGAAGGTTACTGCTTTTCTCTGCTCCTTTCAGCCTCACCTCTGCATAAAATATAACCTCTGATGTTTTTATAATCAAGTCTTGGGGCAGGAATGAATTCCACATCTTTCAGGGCCAGGACCGTGCAGGACAGCTGTTTGCATGACAGATGTAACGGAGTTTCACTGCTGGGGCAGTGGCTCCGAAACACTCAAAATTTTGGCTCTGGTGTTGCAGTGCCCAGTGAGCAGCTTGGAGCTGGAGATGAGATGATTAATCTAACACCCACTGAGGGCAGTAGGACCTCTACCACTGACGCCATGAGCAGGAACTTGCTGAGTCCAGGGGATTCCCTTCCCTTCCTGGAGCTCCCTCCCCTCTTTTGTCCAGTCAGTAGTGGAGCATTTTTATGAATCAAAAAAGTCCCAGGGCAGCCCAATCTCCAGTGCTCCTGCTGTCCCTGTGGCTCGGTGTCCCGTACAGAGGAGGAAGAGGTTGAGGGGAGGAGGGCACCAGGGGATGCTGACACACAAGTCTCTGCAAATTTCCATCCGCCTGGGATTCGCTGAAAGGAACTGCCCGAATCAGGAAGTTGGGCAATGTGTGGAAATGAGCTTCCCCTCCCTACAAGTTTCTGAATAGAGTTGTCACAACTTCATTTTTAAGAGCATTTCATTTTCTCCCTCCTCTGGAGGGTTCCTGTCTGGAGCACTGCTTCCTCTTCAAGTACCAAAGCATGCAGGGACTCTGCAACGTTGAGCAGGCAGAATTTGGGTAAGTAACCCTCTGCTGAAAGGCAGAGAATTTAGTCCCTGGGCACTGTACAGAACACTCCCTAGGGCTGCTGTTTCCACTACATATAAAAGCTGCTTTTACCAAGTACAGTCAAGGCCCTGCTCATTAAGTAATATGGTGAGCTGTTTCACTCTAACTTCAATCATTAGTCTTTCGTCTTCTCTGGAACAAAAGCAATGTTTTTCCCGAGTGTCAGCAGGAGCCAAAATAGGGAAGGGGCTTCTCGGAGCTGCAGAAACCCACAACCAAATCCCTGTTCTTCTGATGCAGGGCTATTTTTCCTCTTAGATCACTCCTGACCAGAGAAATGAGGGATTTAAACCTGAACTTCCCACTACCACCACAGGCATCATAACTGGCTACATGCAAATTAAATAAGAGGTTCCCCCTTCCTCCTTGCCACCACCACACTCACTGGGTCTTACAGCTAAAGGAACAGGGAAATTCCCATCCGGAGGTATTTCACAGATGAGGAAAGGGAAGAGAAAACTAAATTTGAGGCTTCTTGGCTAGCTGTGCCATGGAGGATGCCTCTTCCCAAAGGAGTGGTAGTTAGGATGTTCCCACTCCCATGGAGAAGACAAGGAATGGGAAAGCAGTGGGAGCAATAGATTCAAACCTGCTCCAAGGTTTGACAGTGAGCGTGGATCTCATTGCTATCACAACCTCTGGGAACATCTCATACGCCCCTGGATCTCAGCCCCTGCCCTCCAGAACATCCCGAGCAAACAAGCCAGTTTTCCTGTGCAGTGAGTCACGGGATGGAGCACAATAGGGGACACGGAGCAGTGGATCAGGAAATGTTTCATGTAAGATGGGGGGAGGAGGAAAATAGGGCAAAAGTGAGCGGAAAGTAGAGAGAAAATCATCAAGCAGTGTAGAGAAACACTGACTCAACCAGAGTAAGAAGAGCCTGCACAGCAGTAATATGAGATAAATGCAAGTACAAAGTGTTGAAGTGTGGGGACAGTGGGAATGACAGAGGACAGTGGAAGGACAGTAATAAAATGCTGTCAGGTCCTTGTGAGCACACAGTGAAGGTACTCAACACTGATGTAACATGCGGCAGGGCTGGTTAGATGAGCACTTGTCAGAGCAGCAGGTTGGCTAGTGGTCAGGCAGACAGCAGGCTGATGTGCAGGATCTGTCAGCTTCCTTGCAGGGCCTGTGTCAAGGACACATTTTTGTGAATGCTCTTAGAAGTAGTGATTGCACTTCAGACATCAATAGGCACTGTCAAAGAAGGGAATCAGAAGCCAGAGAAACTGACCTGTATCCAGCAAAGAAGTTATAACACCACATGTGAACCCAATTTTACCTTACCTTGTGTGATACAGTTATTTACACCTGTTCAAATGACAGCCTCAGAAGGTACACAGTGAAGGATTAGAAGATTCCTGCCAAGTCTCCCTAGAAGAGCCTGTCAGGAAGTGCCTGCACATATGATATAGGCATTTCACATAATCACATAATGGCCAGGGTTGGAAGGAACCTCAAGGATCATGAATCTCCAACCCCCCCTGCCACAGGCAGGGCCACCAATCTCCACATTTAATACTAGACCAGGCTGCCCAGGGCCCCATCCAACATGGCCTTGAACACCTCCAGGGACGGGCCATCCACAACCTCTCTGGGCAGCCTGTTCCAGCACCTCACCACTCTCTCTGTAAAGAATTTCCCCTTGACATCCAACCTAAATCTCTCCTCCCTCAACTTAAAACCATTTCCCCTTGTCCTGCAGTTATTAACCCTTTCAAAGAGTTGATTCTCCTCCTGTTTGTAGGCTCCCTTTAGGTACTGAAAGGCTGCAATAAGGTCACCCCATAGCCTTCTTTTCTCCAGGCTAAACAAGCTCAGCTCCCTCAGCCTGTCTTCATAGGGGAGGTGCTCCAGTTCCCTGATCATCTTTGTGGCTCTCCTCTGGACCCTTTCCAACAGCTCTCTTTCTTGTACTGGGGATTCCAGACCTGGACACAGTAGTCCAGATGGGGCCTCACAAGAGCAGAGTAGAGGGGGACAATCACCTCCCTCTCCCTGCTGACCATCTCTCTTCTGATGGAGCCCAGGATACCATTTCATGTAGTTGGCAAAAACCCTGGCCCATTTAGCACCACTGGGTGTTGTCCAGAGGAGCAGGTTGCTGCAGAATGCCCTTCTATTCAGCGCTACTCCTTGCCCTCCCAGCCTGCCTCTGCCCCTCAGTGCCTGGCTGACTGCTCTCTCTGCCTGACCTATCTGGTTTCCAATAGTCAGATGACAGCAAAGCAGCACCACTGTGCTGGAATCAGCAGGTTCAAGGAGCTGCTATGCTCTCCCAGGACATGGCCTCTGGAGTGCAATCTGCTGAGAGGAAAGGCTGACTTTGTTTCATATCTCTATCCTGATTAGCACACTTTGACCTGACCCCTGACTCGGCCTGTAAATGCAGCCAAAGTACAAATAATAGCGTTGTCAGATTGGTAATCAGCCATTCACCCAGGGATGCACAAAAGTCTTCTGGACATTGCCCTTTTGCTTTTAAGCAGATGTGTGTCAAGCAGAGATCACCAGTAACTGCAGTGCTGCTGGTCCCATGCTAATGGGCAGTGCTGCAGTGCAGCCATAGTCACTGGGCATGGTCGTCGTGCAAAATCAGCCCCATTCAGCTCAGTCCCATCAGGGGAATAAGAAGCAGAATAAAACTGAGGAAGATATCAGCTGTTAGAAATTAAAAGCAACAGTAATTACAGTCCAGTCCAGTAAACTTTCTAAATGATTTCTTTCTTATTTGTAGTTTTTCCCAAAATAGAAATTTGGAAACACAATTTGTTGAATTTTGACAAGTGCTTATGTTTGCATGTTTGGCCTTTGGGACCTAGACTCATTGCAGGATTTTCACACCAAGTTTGTACCAATGTAGGTGTGGTGCCATACAGGCAGCTGCTGCTAACTTGCTCTGGGACAGGTTGAGCAGAGAACACATTCTCCTAGACTGCCTGTGGAGGTGCATGGCACTGCATCCGTGCTCCCGCTGGTGGTGGCAGCGCAGGGAGCCATCCTCTGACTGCTCCTCACCCCTGAAGGTCAACTGGAAGCCCCAGGGGCTAAGACCTGATTATCTCACCACTGTTTGTAGAGTGCAGGCTTTCCACATGACCATAACAGAGGAGGAGGAAAGTGTCCTCGCGGAACCATGTTTAAGCAATAATTCTGGCTCTGTGTGGGTCTCGGAGTAAAGGTATTTGGAACTGGGAGTTGTGGTTCAAGCCTATCTCTAATTCCTTTACAACTACGTGACACAAACTGATGAGTCTTTCATGTTAAACACCAGTCGAGAGGCTTTCATTTAATAGCTCTTCTTTCCCACTCATAGTTCCCTCTCATCTCTGCAGATTTGCACTGTGCAGTGCCAGAGCCATAAAGATCTTAATATAAAGGGGCCCCCCAGCCTTTATCTTGCATATCACGACATCGTGATTCAAATGTTACAGCACTGCAACACAAATGTAACATCAATGTACATCCCATAACAGGCCTTAATCCATCCCAGATTTGGTTCGGTGCTCACTTGCTCAGATCTCCTTGGACCACACATTGTGTGCCACTGTTTGTATTCAACATAAACGAAGGATCAGGGTGGAAATCTAATCAGAACAACAGCAGCATGGACAGATCAAGAGGAGCTAACAGGAAGCTACTTAGTGTCTTTCCAGAAGGCTTGCCAATGAGCTCATTTGGTACCCACGGTACGTACATCTGAGGCTCAGGAGCTGGGTTGGGCAATGCATCAACTGTGTCCAAACACACTGTGCAGGTGTGGATGCCAGGAGGGATGCTTGGCATTGTGTAGGGTGGTCAGCTGTGCCCCAGGCTTTGGTGACCTCTAGCAGTCCTCAGAGCTGCTCCTGCTCTGCACTGGACCCACACAAAGGAGTGCCCATCTCTACCAAGCAGCCTCAGGGGCCCAGAACCAAGGGGCATGCTCTATTCATCCACCAATTGGACCTTTTTTATGAATTGTGCAAGTTGCCAAACAGTCCTTTAGGCATGATTGACCTGAGAGCCATTCCCACACAAGCACTTTCTAATCACCACATTTTTCATCAATTATAAAGAAAACAATTAGTCAGAACATCCCTTTCTGTATTCTCTTGCACTGTTCACATTATCAGGCGAACAATCCATTATATGCAAAATATTGCAAATGCAAGATGAACGTCAGCTTCGTATTAATGTTTAAATCAATCAGGATTAAAGAGCAAGGAAATAAATAAATAAAAAACCACCAACAACAAACACTCCAAACCATCTTGATCACAGCTGCTGCAAAAGCCACTCAGCAGTGCTGGAAAGCTTCCCTTCATCCAAGTATTGATCGCTGGAAACATTCCCTGCTCATGACATTCAGTTTTGAAAGGGTAAAGTCTTTGAAAGTACAATAGGCTGAACGTTTTTTCTTTCTCTGCTTCTTCCCCCTTTTGGGCTAAGTGGAGTTTGACAGATGGCTCTTTTATTAAACAGTATTAAATCCACAGCAACTATATGTTGCAACATACAGTTACATAAGCTTCGTCTTCCCATATACATCTAATATTCAGGCAGTAGGCAATAACACTAAGATAAATCTAGGACAACCAAATTATTCTCTCTTGGCTTTGGCATGACCCTCTATGTGGTTTGCTTCATCTAGCAAGAGAAGTAAACCATGTGTTTGAGTAATAACATGCTGAATCAGGGAGGCTTGTATTATTGTTGTGAATAAAAAGAAACTGTGTTGTGGAAATACAGCCTAAAGACCCTCATTCCCACTTCGTAATTTCTTGCATACTGCACACTTGCATAACTCCTTGTCTCAAAACACTGTGTGTATGATTCTGGAGACGCAGGAAGCTTTGGGTCAAACACAGACTAATGGTGGTTTTGCAAACATCATCCAAAACTGACTGTTTCATATGTTTTTCCCCCAACACTGGAAAAAACCAAACCGAGTTTGTCTAATATCAGACACTGCCAGAATAACAGCATTTTATGCAAAGCTCAGTTGTCCATGTGGTAAGTTTATTGTCTGAGTTTAAATATCAGGGGTTCACTTGTGAACAATGTGTGAGATCAGCAGAGACACCCATCATGCACACTGGCGAATAACACTCTGGGTTTGCAATGTGGCAGAGGAAGAATTTTCTCTTTATGAAAGAAGGCCATGAAACCTGTCAGTGTATTGATCAGGTATCTGCCCAGGACACTGAATGAGGAGAACTGTCTGCAGTATTGGCAGCAAGAGCTGAAGAGCATTTGTGGGCTGCCAGGAACATCTGGTATGTCATTTAACATCAGTGTTTGGGCTTGCCAAATGTTAGTTTGTGTATGCAGTTGCTTGTGGAGAAGGAAGAGATCCAAATATTCATGGTTAATTGCACCTGTTGGTTGTCTCTACTTTTCACTTTGTTACATCTTCCACATTCATTACCTCTATTTCACCTCTTGCCCATGACATGGTTTCTTAGACAAATTTAACTTCCTAACTTTTTTGGAGCAGAAATCTTGTTTCTCAGGAATTATCCTCAAAATGCCACATCTTACTAACAAAGTTCTTAAACTAATTGGTTCGGTTATTTAGATGCTGAGTGTGTGGGGCCAGCTCCCTTGGCCCCACACACTCAGAAGAGCAGGCTGGCTGGCTTAAGTGAGGTCTGAGGCCACTTGCTCCACAGTGAGCATGACTTTTGGGGATGTCCAGGCCCCTCTCAGTGACCCAAGCAGTGCATATGACCAGAGTATGCCTCAGGTCAACCCAGGAAAGCTTTTGGGCAAGATGGGATGACACTTTCTCCACTGCTGCTTCTCAAAGGGAAGTACCTTTCAAATAGTCTTTCAATTTGCCACTGTATATGAAAGAAGTATGTATAAGAAATAAGATATATGAAATCCTTTGTGTATTTTAACATCTCCCATCAAAAACAGGTTCCACTGTTCTCTTTTTCCCTCTAGCTGACAGATGAATCTTTTTCTTCATTTTCCAAATCTGTAGCTCACCAGCTCACCCCAGCTGGACTTTAACAACAACTTAAATAACATCAAAAATAATCATTTGGGGCTGTACAAAAATTAAAAGTTTCAATTTTCCAAGAAAATTAAAGAAAACAAGCAAAACTGTCTTTAGGCTATGGGAGATAAGGAGAACCCATATGAGCATCATGGAAAATCTCAAGAAAAGCATTGTTTCCAACTGAAAATACAAATGTTGCCTTTCATAAAGCTCATGGGAAAATTCTATAAAAAACAAGTGCAGATTAATTAAATTTAAATTCATTTGTGAATCCAGATTCCACCTCCCAGCACAATTGTCTCTGCACTACTTTTTTTTATCATCTGAGCTCTTTCACCATCTTCAGCTCTTGGTGTTGCAATTCACACTGAAAAAAATACTGGGTGGAGGCTGCATTATCAGAGTACGGGTGTGCATGAGTCCTGCTGCATTTTGCACCCCAGACTTGGGATCTATTGCTTGCATCCACCCCCTGTTCATCGTGTGCAGTGGGACTGGGAAACTCCCAGTCTTGTTCCTGCCACCATTTCAGCTTCCCATCCCATCTGTCCACCCAAGCTCCTCACTCACTGCAGAAAGATGCCCATCCCTTGCAGGCAGTGAGGCTGCATGTGCAGAGGGCAGGTAGGGACTCTGGATTCCTGCACAGCTCTCAAGGTTTCACTTGTCCTCCTCAAGCCCATTTGTCTGAGAAAAGGACCATCTGTGAATTTTGGCACATACTGAGTTCAGGCCTTGATTCCTTTCTGCATGGAGGTTTTTATCTAACCCAGCGCAATAAATAACTGTCAGATTAAGCATGGCCGTGCAAATGTTACTGTACTTGCATTGTAAAAGCTGTCTTTTATGTGGGCACCCTCTGAAATAAGGCAACCATTCCCTGGCTCTCGGTTACGCTCGGCCCTGCTCTAATCACCCTGTTTCGGATGTGCAGCTTGCTGTGAAAGACAAATGACTGGAGCTATTAAACTCAGTCTTGTTGTGAGCGTGCCCAGTGGTAACATTGTAATGGATATTGCATTACAGGCGGGCTGTGGTTTGTCAGGGATGGAGCACTGCGCAAGGACTTTGATATCTCTAGCAGCACCATGTACCCACCACCTGCAGCTCAACCTAGGCAGCCTTGCAAACGGGTCTGCCGAGGCCATGGGATGGAAGGAAGCCCCCAGGGCTGGGACAGCCCCAGGCTGCATGGAGCTGAGCCGAGGTGCAGCTGGCTGATAGAGGCAGGGAGGAGAGCGTAGCCCCTTGTTCCCCCAGCACATCCATCACCACCATGAGAAGGCTGGGGCACGGCTGTCGGTGAGGGCAGGATGGCCTGGCAGCACGTGAGACACACAGTGGTGTGTTTCAGTGGCATCTAAATCAAGTTCTGTGCTGCGGCCGCTGCCCCCTGAATGCAGATTGCGGCAGTGGCTGCTCAGCTCTGTGAGCGCTGGGACAGCTGCAGGCACTGAGGGGCAGGGTTTGCAAAGCTGCACAAGGTATTGGGGCACCTAGTTTCCATCAGATCCCTCTCAGTTGCCTCTGCAAAGCCTTGCCTTTCTGCAAAGGAGGTCTTCTGTGTGGGTGAGGGGTTAGCAGAAACTCTTGAGCAAGAATAAATAAACACTGCCAGCGGCTGTAAATTAAAAGTGATAATTAGAAGTGATATTTCAGAGCATGTGTGCCACATACTCACTTGCTCTCCAGCTCTACATTAATGCAGCTCAACATCCCAGTTGTAAGGAAAACAAAATAAGATGAAATGCTTTTTACCCCCAGCTTGCAGCCCCTGCACGCAGCATATTTACTGCCCGATCTGAGGTGCTGATCATGACCCCAAAAGGCACACTCACCTAGTGCCACATCCTGTCAGTTGCTGAGCATATCCCTGTGATGCCCAAAGCATGTTCATCTTGGGTTCACGACGGGGACTCATATATTTAATCTAAGGAAGCCCTTGGCCTTTGGCTATCATAGGTGTCAAGGTTGCTGCTGCCACAGAGATGCATGCAGACAAATGATCTGCATGATGGTGTTGAATAAATAAAATAATGGGGGTCCAATTCCATAAAACAAAGGGAAATAATATATAGGCTAGCTTTTATTAAGGTCACAGATTTGACGTAAGGTTGTTTCCATAATGGCTGTGTAGGCCTCGTAAACATTCAGTAGAGCTCAGGAAATAAATAGATGAACTCGCTTTTGGCCTGATGAAGTTGAATTGGTGTAATTCTGGACAGATCCCACCGATGTCAGCCTGGCTAACTTGAATTTACCCTGTCAAAACTGAGGCCAGAATCTCACGTCACAGATTCAACATTTCATCCATCCTTGATGCTAAACAGCAGCTTCCAGGGTTGGGTAAGCATTAACCACCAGAGACATTAGTAGGTTTAATTTGTGTGAAGCACTTGAAGGCAGTGGAAGGCAGAGTCTGGCACCTACATTTATTTACACACCAAACAAGAATCTGCTTTTTTGCCTCTTCTGCAGAAATTAATTCAGTATTAAAAGAAGTAACACACCTCCTTTCTTTAAAAAGGAATCTGTTTACATACATAATGAAAGAGATAATGAGAGAGAATGAGCGATTCTTAGGAAAAACAGATGGATAGTTATCAACAAAAGATAATAGCGGGGATTAAAGATGAAAACTATCCAAAATATTAAATAGATAATTTCCTCAACAAAAGACATCAAGATGTACCAATATGGAGAGCATACGCTGGTAATCGTTTCCTTGTGATAAGATCGCAGTGTCCTAGTAAGGGATTACAGCTTTTCAGCCCTAGTCCTGCAGATGCCTATCTTTTTGCAGCAGCCTCAGATTCCTTAATGAAGGGAGCTGCTCGGTGACAAATGGCACTACGTGCTTACAAGGTGACTGCTGCCTCAAGGTCACCGTTGTCACTTCCACTTCACCATGGTTATGAAAGTCAGTGCTATTAAAACTCAGTAATTAACAGCAAAGGAGCCTGCCAAAATGAATGCTACAGACCCTTTGCTGGAATAAAGCTAGAATTAAGATTTTGTCTTTGTAAGATATTCTCTGGTAAAATTCCCACTTCCTATTTTCTTGGGTCACCACACATTTGACTGCGTCCTAAAGGCACGTGGGTCCAATCCTACCATGGTGACACTGAGCTTTGGTGACAGTATTGGACAAAATGGGGCACAGACTAAGGTCAGAGCTCCTCCTGCAGTGAAAGCATTGAGGGCCTTAGCAAAATCACAACTGATTGAAATTTAAAATTACTGTGTCTGTACTGTGTCTGTTTCGTGTAATGTGCTCAATGGAAAATTTGATTAATTGCAAAATGGCAGGGGCAGAGGATTTTGAGCACTGGAGTCAGAGACCTAGATGAGTCCAGCCCACGGGACTTCTCTAGTATGGGCCATCTCTCACTGCCAAAGCTTGCATAAAAGGGTTTCAGGGAATTAAGCCTGGAAAAGACATTGCTCCGCTTCCTCCAGACCCATCAGGTCTTGGTGTAACACTAAGTAAGGAATACTTAGGAAGTCAACTATTTCGTATGGCCATGACATGGACTCCTCAGCATCAGCTGTAGGCCTGAGGAGGTGTGCCCTGACTGCTCCCACTGCACTGATCGTCACACCACAGCCTCACCAGAGCTATGGATGCATATGGGCTTGACTGGCTTGAGGCAAATGAAAAACATGTGGGTAATGGAGCACATGCTGAACTGCTCTGCTGAGGTCAGCTGTGAATCTGGCAACCCCTGTTTTTCTGTTCCCACTGTCATACCTGCAATAAAACAAGGCAGCTGAAGCTCAGCACTGCCACGCTCTCTGCACTCCCACCAGGACTTCTTGACACAGCACTCTATTTGCAATATGCAAAGATTTTATCATATTTTTCCACAAAAGAAAGCAAAGAGTAGTCTCCGTTATTCTGTATGTCAGAAAAATATATATATATTAGAGGGTATTTTATTAATCATTGCTAATTTAAAGCTTGAAATGGTCTTTTTGACATTAAAAAAAAAAAAAAAAAAAAAAAAAAGCAGCAGCAGGCCAGAGACATTACAGAAAAAAATAAGATCTGTGGTCTGCTCCTCTCCTTCAGGGTTGCACAGTCCTGATACCTGAATATGACAAAGCTCTTAGAAGGAGAAAGTTGAATGCAGCAAATCAAATATGCTACAATAAGTGAGTATAGTAGGGTCAAGGAAAGTCAGACTGGCAAACCTGTGCAGCCCTAGCTCAGGGCTTGGGATTGAACTTTGAATAACCTCTGCACATAAGGTTTCATGATTCCATTTCTTTTGTTTCCACAGAAGAGAAAGAGAAAAGTGTATTAAAAATGGAAATAAAATGTAGTGGAGAACGCTGGAAACTTAGGTACACAAAATATCTATCAGAACTAATGCTACTTGATACTAAAAATTATTTACTTGGTAAAAGCAGGGTTTATGAGGGATGCATTCATCTGTCAGTATATGTAAACCTGTATTGACTAAAATAATGTCTAAAATTCAGTGCAGACGTGCAGCCTTACCCCTGGGGATTAATAACCATTGAAAAGGAGCTGATGGCTCAAGGTGTAGTCAAGGACCATTAACCCCAGTTTGTCATTAAGCCCCAGAAAACATCCCATACCAAGGTCATTATTGCCACGATAAGCTGTCAATGAAAAATAACATAGGTTCATGGATTTTTTGTTATAGCTGATGTGGACTCAACTGATGTGTACAAAGCATGACCCAAGAATTAAGAGGCTGTCCTGTACGGGAGTCTCTCAGTTTCATTTGAACCTTTTCTCAGCATTTCCCATTGCCTTTAATTAACTGCATGCTTCAGCCTCGTTTGTCTATTTCTGTCACACCAGAGTGAAAGGGGCATTTGTTAATAGCATCTGACACCTACAACATTTTGTTATAATGTTGAAGGTGAGATACATTCTCAGTATTTTTTCCAGAAGAGAAAAATGTTGAAAAATCCTCAGTTTATTTCTTTTCAGATGCCCATGTCTTGATTTAGATGTTTTCCTTTTTGCTTAGCATCATATGGTAGAGGTAGCAGGAAGGATAGGGTAGTCACAGCCTGCTAGCAAAATATACACCTCTCCAGCAGGGAAGGCTAAATTTAAGAAATAACGGATGTTTTTCCCCAAGGCAGGATATAAGCAAACAAACAGAAAAATGGTTCAAAAACAGCTACAGATATTAAAGAGGATGTAACAGATTCTGTGGCATTCTTAGGAGATTATCCCAAGAGAAAAGATGAAGCTTACACATATAATTGTGTTAAATGTTATATATGTTTGTGTTAGGTTGTGCATTTAGTATGGAAAATATTTAATGTACTCTTAAGAATAATCTCCTGAGTAACTGTATTTAAATCTCTTCGCTAGGAAGGCAGACAAATACTGACTGGCACCACAATTCCCTATTTACTTCTGCACTAAATTTGGCTTCATGTAAGATACTACATAATTTAGGTGTAACCCCTCAGTTTAGACCTGTAGTTTGCATTGTTAATGATTTTGATCCTTTTTGAGTTTCAATATGAGCAGCTAGAATTAACATTTACTATTTTTCTTTTAGTTTATCGTAAGAGAACAACTATGATCTTTATTTTGGGCTGCATGCACATGTCACTAGGATGCCCCAGGATGTCTGCAGAGGAGGAGAGGTGGGTTTTCATCATAAATGTCTGCCTGTCCTGTCTTGTCCCGCCTGCCCAGTTGTTTATGCTTGCACTACTCTCAGCAGCTGGGAGCAACACTTCTCTCCAGAGTCAAGAGCCTGACTTCCCCTGGTGCTTCAGTGCTTCATGACTCAGAAAATATATTGTCAACAGTCCTCATCAGATTAGGAGGAAATACCAAGGGAGAAAAGATAGCTACTATTCACAGGGTTGGCCTGGTATGCTGTTAATTCTTTTGATGGTGAGTTATGGAATACTCTTTAACGATGTCAGTAACCACAGATCTTCAATGTCTCACAGGACTGATATTAGAACTGGAAAGAAAAGAAACAAGGAATGGGCTGCCTCCATCCTCCAAATGCCCCTGGGGGCAAGGGAAGCTACCACATGCTCAGCAGAGCACTGGGGCAGAGGGCTAGGGACACTCAGCAGCTTTCAGCCAAGCATGTGTGGAGAGGAGAATGGTGGTGCAGGAAGGATGTCACAAATAGGATTATGTGGATAACTGCCACCTGTCTGTGACTTCTCAGGGTCCTTCCAGCCTGCTTCCTCACAGCACCCAAACTTCAAGGGAGGGAATCCAAAACCTCCCCTCCAAGAGCAACAGAGGCTCCTGTATCAGTGCAAGCCAGCTGCACAAAGACGACTAACAAAGCTAAGACTGAGAAGCAGCTACTACCATGTTCTGTCAAAAAAAAAGTAAGATTTAAGCAAGCTGACTGGTTCAGGAAGGAGAAATACTGTCCTTCCATCCAAGCTTTTTCCTCTCAGCTTGATTCCAGCCTGTAGGCCTACAAGAATAGTATAGGTTAAGTGATATCAAATCCATTTCTTGTCAGCAATAAATGTCATGCTATAAATCACTGACAATCATGCAGCTTCTGTCCTATAACATTCCCTGCTAAGAAAACACCACTTGGTTTACAGCTCATGGTCTGAAGCAAAAAGAGAGAAACCCGATGATAAGTTTCAGTACTAGTTATTCAACTTAACTTTGAAATTGCCAAAATGGGTTGCTGAATGATTCGTTTTTGTAAATCTGCAAGTTTTCTCTAGGATGTTTTCATTCTATGCCACTTTCCTATTGCCTCAGTATTTGTTTCATATGGTAGCAGATTGACTGATGATGGTGTAGTTTGGAATTACACAATTAGTAAAGCAGTGAATAAAAAAATAATTAACCTACAATAGTTACCAGTAGTATTTATACAAGTGTCACTTGCAAGGAATTTGACTAATTGTCTCTTATTGTCCTTAGACAGGACAGCCCTAAATCCAACTTTCAGTATGATTTCAAATGTTCTGATCCCTTTGAATAGTGGCACAGTAATAAAGGTTTGCAGCCCACCCACATTGTGTATGTGGTCCACTTACCATGCGTCTGCTTCAGTTTCAGTATATCATATTCGAGGTCTTGGGCTGACATACCTCAGTGTCTGCCAGAGAATTACTCCTTTTAGTTAAATATGACTAGACAGTTTGGCATCTCAGAACACAGCTTTCTAAATATGTTTCAGATGAGGACTACCTTTCCAAAAAAAAAAAAAAAAAAAAGATCTTGCCTTCCAAATTCGCAACTACTTTCTGAGTTCAGGAATAAAATAAAGAAACTCAATTTTGTTCTACTACATAGTTCATCTAGCTTGTATTTTAAACATATGCCAGGAGAGTAACTAACACATCACTTCTAACAGAATATCTGTTTTTCCTCAGTTACTTTACCTAAGATTTTATGACATTAAAAAATCCCACACTCTTCCTCAACCACGCTTAGTTTTTACTGTTGCTTTTATTATTATTTCCTTAACTTTGCTTAAATAAACTTGGGAAATAAACACAGAGGTGTGGCACCTATTACCCACCATATATCAGGTACAGAAATTGACACACAATCATAAAAAGAGGTATGGGTGGTGTTGGAGGAAGAGAAAGTGGACAATTCTGTCACTATCTTGTTTTCTGACCTCCAATCTATCCCTGTGTTGCAGGTATTGGGTATCCAGAACCTTGCATCTTTACCATCCTCACATCAAGGACCAGGAGGAGACAATGGAAGCATCCCCTCTGATGTTCAGGATGCAGACAGAGCTGCATGAGCTGAGAGAACCAAATCCCTCTGGAGCCACTGGCTGAAGGTAGACCCTGAGCAGGGCTCCACAACTCTGGTCCTGGGAAAACACAGGCATTGAATTCTCCTAAATGATTGTCTCACTTCAATTCAAGAACCAGGTTTTCATTCAGCAAAGTTCTCATACAGTTGGACTTTGATTTATTTGGTTGGGTTATTTGCCTGAAAGGAATAATCTTGCATCTTCTAACAGTTGTGATTTCTCTGCTTCATTGATTAAAACACCTCTTTTCCACTATTTTCTCTTCAGTCACACACCCCACCCCCACTAATTAAATAGCTCAAATCCTCACAGCCATAAGACTTGAATGGCTCAATAACATCCCGAGTCAATGTGTTGCAAAGCTGCTTTTTAATTCATTCTTCATGCAAATGATATACAATTAGACCCGCTTAATCTGCATTCCTTCTGCAAACGCTATTGTTAATAGGATTTAAAAAAAAAAAAAAAAAACCTTCAGCTTAACAAATCAATGGCACATACACGCTATCAGATCAGTTACTCCTTAAACCTTTTGGACGGCCAGACATATGGGGGAAAACAGGCAATTATTACAACAAGGCATTGCAAGAGTTCTTTATGGGGCCGAGACATCTGACTTTAAAGCTTTCTGCCCCATTTCTATCAGCACTACTCACCGCTCATCTTGGACGAGGGAAGGGCCACTGATGTCATCTATCTGGACTTCAGTAAGGCATTTGGCACAGTCCTCCATAACATCCTTCTCTCCAAATTGGAAGGATATGGATTTGATGGGTGGCCTATCTGATGAATGAGGAGCTGGTTACATGATCATACACAGAGAACGGTGGCCAATGTATCAATGTCCAGATGGAGATCAGTGACAAGTGGTGTCCCTCAGGGGTCAGTATTCTTTAACATCTTCATCAATGACATCAGCAGTGGGATCAAGTGCACCCTCAGCACATTTGCGTGGGACACCAAGCTGTGTGGTGAAGTCAACATGTCTGAGGAACGGGATGCCATCCAGAGAGACCTAGATAGGCATGAGCAGTGTGCCCACGTGAACTTCATGAGGTTCAACAAATCCAAGTGCAAGATCTTGCACCTGAGTCGAGGCAATCCCCACTATCAGTACAAGCTGGGGGATGTAGGGATGGAGCACAGCCTTACCGAAAAGGACTCGGAGTAGTGATGGGTAGCAAGCTGAACATGAGCCAGCAGTGAACCATATCCTGGAAAGATGTTTTTTTCACAATAAGGGTGGTGAGGCACTAAAATAGGTCATCCAAAGAGATGGTGGATGCCCCATTCCTGGAGATATTCAAGATCAAGTTGGACTAGGCTCTGATCAACCTGAACTAGCTGTAGGTGTTCCTGTTCACCACAGAGGAGTTGGACTAGATGACCTCTAAGGGTCCCTTCCAGTGTTGACAATTATATGAATCTACAGTTCCACAAGAGAAGAAAGGGGAGGAGGGATATAAGGAGAAGAGGTCAGACCTTAGGGGCATTTATTAGAGACTGCAAAGGGCTGAGAGTTCCCCAAAGACGCTGTTTTTAGGACAGGTTTTTACTTGTTAATGAAGAGGATTGATGAAATAAAGGGAAAAAAATAATAATAATACACATTCCCAGCTCAGCAGTCAGGCTATCATGGAGGGCTGCTGTTTTGTGTCCTGCCAGAGAAATTCCGGATATGCTGACAGACATTTTCAAGTTTCACTTCCAGCTCAGCTGCCCTAGTAAGCCTCTCAGTGAAAAAATGTCTCTCTCCTGGCCCTTGACCCAGTGTGAGATGCAGATGCCCAGGACCTCCAGGCACAGGCTCTGCCTTCCTCAAGATGTAGAGGAGGACTAAAAGGTCTTTCCTTGCAAGTGAGGTGTGTGGGGAAGTGCTATAGGTGTCACCTACAGGTGCTACTCTTTGGCAGCCTGCAAAACATTAGGGTTGGATGGGGATCGCCAAGGTAGGAAGGATCCCAAAACATGAGTTTTGAAATGCCCATTGTTTGTGCCACATGGCACACTGATAAAGCTACAGTATCAAAATTCTGTATACACAAGGCCTGAAAGAAGCAAGGTACTCAAACCTTCTCCATGCTGCATTTGCCTTTTCATTCTGTTTTGGCCCTCCAGTCAATAAAGGCACCAACTGTGATGAGGCCCTCAGTCCATCTGGAACTATTCATTTGGGTCACCAGATGATCTGGACTTTCAATCTCTGCCAAACTTGTCTTGATTTGCACAAGGGATCATATGTAAAAAGGCTGCATATCCCAAGACAAATCCCCTCTTGTCACAACCATACCAGATATACTCACAGGCATTTCACACTGGGATATGGCAACCTTCTGCAATCAGAAAATATTATCCTTCATTATGCATATATCTTCCAGTACAAACACGACAACTACTGATGTGCCTTGACAGCTTGCCTCTCTCCTTCTCCCCCAGTGTGACGCCGAGAGATGAGAAGTAGGCTCTCGGGGAAGAGCTTGCATGAAAAGTGATAACATGAAAATATGTCAGCATTCCTGAAAAGCATTCAGGCAGCATCAGTCAACAGAGCTGCCTGCAGGCCTAAAAAAAGCATGCAGCGCTTCTCAGCTCTCACCACCTGGCAGCTGCATCTCAATCACATGGGGAGGCCATGGCCTCATAGGACCTGGCCGGTTTTCCCCGTCCAGCCAGGAGCTATGCAGAGCAGCAGAACAGGTAGGTAATTTCTGGTGATGTTATTCATTAATTGGATGGGGAAATGCCCTCTATATTTTATTAAGCTTTCTGCCTGCCTTCAGAGAAAAGGTGAGATTTGTTCCACCAGCACTACCCCTCACCAGGGTCAGCAGAGTCTTGCATGTCCATGGCCACCCCAGCCCAGCAGTCAGGACTGCCTTAGTCCTCGTGGCCTGTAAAATGTATGGGCTAAAGGGCCATGAAAAAAATGGCTTAGTGGAGGTGGGTTATGTATAGACTCCAGAAAACAATATTAATTCTCCATTCTCCAGTCCTGGTATCATCGTGTTACGCTACCATATTTTTTCTCAATAGACTCCAGGGTTTCTTTGCTCTTCCCCACCTCACCTTTGGTGAACGGGCCGCTTCCTTTCACTAGTCACACCTACTTGCAAGCAATGTGTGGTGATATAATGGGAATTTTATACCTCTGTGGCATTCTGAACTGAGGCTGCTGCTTTAAAGCTGGCTGCAATAGATCCATAATGCCCTCAGGCACAGCATCTGACATTACTACATTTGCTAGTGCAACTAACCCAGGGCTTCTACCACTGTGTTATAAGGAAGAAATCTTAGTGAAATCAGGACTAGCAGAATCAGTGAACCCAAGGGGCCTTCTCATACTCAGTCCTGCACTTCCTTTTGGAGCCAGAAGTGTGCTAACGACAATTGTACTCAAGCAGGTAATAATTAGTTCTATCCAGATCACAAAGCCCCTGCTCTAATTACAAACACTAAGTTCAAACTCCAAGCAATTCTACTAAAACCAACTGAATATCCCAGTTTTCCCTAGTGAAAGTGACAGCAAGATTTTGCCCTAGAGTCCTTTTGCTTTTCTTATTAAAACCAACAGGCAGAGTCTCCAGAAGAACCCTACAGAAAAGGTTGTTAAGCACTGGAATAGGCTCCCGAGGGAGGTGGTTGAGTCACCATCCCTGGGTGTGTTTAAAAACCATTTGGATGTGGTGCTTAGGGACACAATTTAGTGGAGGGTTGTTAGTTAGGGTAGTATGGTTAGGTCATGGTTGGATTCGATCTTTAAGGTCTTTTCCAATCTGAGTGATTCTACAATTCTGTGATTCTAAGATCAAACCTCGTAGCAGAGCATTAATATCTGAGGATGTAGCAAAAGAGGTGAAACTATCTGGATGACACTGATGCAGTGGAGGAGTTTGTGGGCAGCCCAGAAGTATCCAGGGCATGCAGGGGCTAATGTTCCCTTGAAGTTAGCCCGGCATTTTTGAAGTTGACATCACTCCACCCCCCTCACTGTTTCAGCGCAGGAGGAGCTTTGTTTGCTTTACCAGAACTGCCTGCAGATATGCTTTTTGTTGTTGTTGTTGTTGTTCTTTGCTTGTACAGCAGCAGGGACAGGGACTTCACCACAACACTACAGACAGTGAGATACTATTTGAGTCTACACAAATTACATCTATGTGCTCTCAGCCTATAATTGTTATAGACTGATAGGCAGTCCGCTGCTTCTCTCTCTTGATGGATATCGCCCAATAAGAATTTCAATTAGGATCATTGAAATGAGTCACATCATCAAAGAAGAAATGTTGAGTTTAATAGCAAAAGAAAAATAGGAGTACCGTAAAAAAAATGTTCTTCAGTGTTGATCAAAAGCCAATAATTTCTTTTTGAAAAGCTGTTTTGCAGATCTGCAAAATTGGCTTCAGTATTGCACAAAATAGCTTTGAGTATTTGTAAAATAAACATATTGAGGTCCTTTTCTTCATTTGAAGCATCTCCTTATGATTGTCTCCCTTCTCCTTGTGATCAGATTACTTTCAAAAAAACATCAAATACAAACCTGCCTTAGGAAATATTATGCATCTTGGCTCTTCTTCTAGCCAGAATCCTCAAAAAGGGAAGGGAAGGGAAGGGAAGGGAAGGGAAGGGAAGGGAAGGGAAGGGAAGGGAAGGGAAGGGAAGGGAAGGGAAGGGAAGGGAAGGGAAGGGAAGGGAAGGGAAGGGAAGGGAAGGGAAGGGAAGGGAAGGGAAGGGAAGGGAAGGGAAGGGAAGGGAAGGGAAGGGAAGGGAAGGGAAGGGAAGGGAAGGGAAGGGAAGGGAAGGGAAGGGAAGAAAAAAAGAAAAGAAAAGAAAAGAAAAGAAAAGAAAAGAAAAGAAAAGAAAAGAAAAGAAAAGAAAAGAAAAGAAAAGAAAAGAAAAGAAAAGAAAAGAAAAGAAAAGAAAAGAAAAGAAAAGAAAAGAAAAGAAAAGAAAAGAAAAGAAAAGAAAAGAAAAGAAAAGAAAAGAAAAGAAAGAAAAGAAAAGAAAAGAAAAGAAAAGAAAAGAAAAGAAAGAAAAGAAAAGAAAAGAAAAGAAAAGAAAAGAAAAGAAAAGAAAAGAAAAGAAAAGAAAAGAAAAGAAAAGAAAAGAAAAGAAAAGAAAAGAAAAGAAAAGAAAAGAAAAGAAAAGAAAAGAAAAGAAAAGAAAAGAAAAGAAAAGAAAAAAGAGTGGTACCCATGATCTTGTTGCGGGCTCTGGACACTCTCCTCAGTTCTGGTTCTGGGCTTGGCTCTTCATCCATCTACAGCCTGCCTTAAGCTGAAACAACTTACTGACCTCCATGTGATTCCCTTCTTCTAGAAGGGAAACAGTACAGAATCTGTCTCTGTGCTGTGACAAAACAGATCACAAGCTAAAGGATGAGAAGCCTGGAAACAGATCATTAATGGAAAGCAATCGTGGAGCCCAAAGTGACCTGAAATCACTCTTGCATGGGAATGTCTCCTTCAACACATCTCCTGCAATGTGTCCTCCACGCATGTCATCAGCTCTGTCACTTTCCTGCAGGGAATTACTAATGGGCTGGGATCTCTTCTTCTCCCCCCGCTGCCCTTTCAAGCCGGTCATGGCCATCCTCATAAATCTGCCAGGATGCTGACAGCCAGACTGCAGCTCACAGGGGCTCAGGGGACATTGAGTGATATTCCTTCTGTTTCAGCTCTTTCCAAAACAGCCATTGATTTAGGAGGAAGAGTTTCCTTTTACTTGTTCAAATTTAAGAAAAAAATAAAGAGAAAAAGAAAAAGAAAAAAAGAAAAAAAAAAGAAAAAACAGCATGAAGTACAAAAAGTGAATACAAATGATAGTGGCTCCATGATCTTCTGGGCTAAAATGACTGCAAGTGCAGGATTTGTCCCTGCAGAAACAGGCTTTCCAGACAGTGAAAAGAACAAAGAGTAGCAAAAAAAATGGACCAGGGAACTCAACTATTTGCCTGTGGGTTTGATACAGCATCACGCATGCTTTACCACTACCCAATGTACTGTCATTGAAGAGCCATTTATTTATTTTAGAACAAGTTGATAATGAATGCTCATAGCAGATAACAGTCTCAAACCAGAATAAGGTTTTCTGTTCACTCTAATCCCCTTGGTTTTATTTCAGCAAGGACTAGCTGTAGTTTTCTTTTAGTTTCTTTACTAGATCACTGAGCTGCTGCCAATTCTAATCACTCTGGCTCACATCAGTCATTATTTCTATTATCTGCATGATTCTAAATGACCCTGTCTTTAGCATGAAAAGACAGCTTGATGTTATCTGAGGGACCAAGCAAAGCCAACACACATAAAGTCAGGCTGAGCAAAAAAACAATGTGCCACTGAGGGCTCATCACATGAAAGCAGCCTGGAAATCAGTATATAGATCTGTCATGCTGATGTAGGTAGAGGAGATCATTGCTGTGTCACTCATGGTAAGTGCCATGATGGATGATTCTCTGAAGGCTGGGAGGTTACACGTGGGCAAATTCTCATATGCTGGCCTCTATCCAAGAGTATTTTGACAATGCAGAACTGCAGTGAAAGTCTTGCAGAAATAGGCACTTTAGAGTATATGACAGCTTTAGATTTTCCACATCATCTCAGGAGGAGTTGAAGTAAGAAGGTAAGTGGAAAGTGGTCACTTCTAAGCATAAAAACAATTGGTAGCATTGAAAATTTATGGGAAGGCTCCTATGCTTCAAATGCTAATGCCAAATCTATAATATTATAATCTGTATAGATGTTAGGATAGAGAAAGAGGAAAAGGGAAAAGAAGCATCTTTGTCATGCTCCACACCAATGAGCCAATGATCTTTAAATGATAAAAGCACAAGGTGCAGTTTGATGGCTCTGACCGATCATCAGTTTGGACAGGGGATAAGCAAAGCAGCTTTCTAACTACCTGTCTGTAACACATGAGCATACAATACAATTTGAACACAACCAGGCAGAGATCTCAGGGTAGTAATTCTGGACATGCCTTTAAATTTTTAAGGGACAATTTTCTAAGTCAAAGAGTGATTCACTGAACATGGGGAATTTCTATCCTGGAACTCCTCCTGACAGATAGAGGAGAGCTGAGAATGAAAGAGATTGTTTATACATAAGCAACATTGATTTAGTTACTCTAGTTTTATGCAAACAACATGAAGTCCAAAACAATAATATAGATACTTGTGATTTTCAAGGGAACATTTCTCTACATCAACAATGGTTATGAGCCCAGCTGGCTTGGAGAATGAATTGAAACAGAAAATTTTAAAAATAATCAAGAACTGCTGGAAGATATTAGCTCCTGAAGCTTCAGTAAAAAAAAAAAAAAGGCCACACTTTCAAAAAACACTGTTTTAGGAGGGAAACAAAACCAGATACAGATAAAGACAGATGTGTATGTAAACTAGATACATATAAATTAAAGGCCAGAAAACACAGAAAAAAATATTTCTTAGCAGACTAAGTCTACAACAGGTGAAAGGTATCAGGAAGAAATGGAAATAACCGCTAACATATCAAAGATTGAACCCTCAATTCGGAGAATAGATAACTTCAAGAAAGACTTCAGTAGAGAAGTCCATAATCAATTGAACATGTACTCCCATCTCAAAACTGGAATAGAAATAGCAGAGACTTTAAGACATCTGAGAGAATAAGGGTGAAAGTGGTACATATTTGGCACTTTGTCCACTTCTGGTGTCCATATTTCAGAAAGACAGACAAACCAAGAGGCTTCACCAAACCTGTGAGAAGTTAGGCATTTGAGAAGCATGTTTTCATGTGGAGGACTAAGGAGTTATTTACTTATTTACACCAGCCAGTTTTCCACAAGGGAGGTGGCTAGTGGTTTAAGTGTCTCTGGCTCTGTGCATGAATAGTAATTGCTTCAGTAAGGGCCTGGGCTTGTCTGGGCTCTCTCAACACTACCGTAATATAAGCAAGGGCAGCACACTGATCAGTTCTTCCACTGATTGACTCGGGTCCAGCAGTTGTTGCACAGGCTTGGGAATGTGGCTTCTGAGCAATCCAAATTCTGCAAGATGTCTTGAACAGAGGAAAAGCAGCCAGGTAATATCTCCTAGGGCTTCAGGACTTTGCCAGTTCCTTTGGAGGTCCTGTGCTAGTCAGCAGTTAGGGCAAACTCCCTTCTCCTCATCAGTACATACATACACATGCACACATTGAACATTTTTATCAAGCTCTGCTGAACCTGGACCTCTGCTGAACATGGAAATGCCAGCAAAATCCATCAGAGAGTTTTCCACTGCTGTCTTCTCTGTAATGGTTTTACTCCACTTATGCTACAGTAGCTCAGACTGCCCAGTACAGGGAGAGTAGCTGGGCTGGGGAGGCTGCCAAGGACAGGCAGCCGTGTGGTTAAAGTTCAGAAGAAACACAGCGCAGAAAGGATGGGGCTGAAGGCAGGCCAGCTGCAGCACAGTCCCAGGCACAAGCTGTTTATTAGGGTGAACGTAAAGCACTCCAGAAGGGCAAGACTCAGTGTTCCTCCTTTTGATCCTATTATCATATGACAACATGATTAAAGACAGGGTATAGGCAAGGCCCTCATGGAAGAAGCAAAGGGGTGTCAAACCACTAATGGAAACTGTCACAGAGGAGACTGAAAGTTTAAAGAAAACATGCCCCTCTCTCCCCCTGGGGCAGGGAGTGAGGGGATCCCAGTGCCAGCGGAGGCTGAACACAAAAGCAGAGCAATAAAAACAAGAATATAGCACAGAACTCAGAAAGTAAATGTGGTGTCAGCTCCTCCTTTGTCATCTGTGCGTCCTGGGAAACCAGATGACAAAAAGATTGGCTGCACAGCCCTTCTGGACACATCACTTGTACATAGGATCAGTTTATCTGGGTCCTAAATCCATTTTAGGTTTTCTTTTAAGCTCTCAATCCCACACTAAGGAACAGTCTCAAACTGAGCTCCTCTACCTCCCACCATAGAAGAATGGCCACACGCAGGCAGTAACTTAGTCAGGTACAATATGGGCCACTGGAGTCCGGTCCCTGGGTGGTATAGAGGTCAGTCCAGGCTCCCAAGTTGTGTGCCTGAGATAAGTGCCAAAACACCCCCTACAGAATCATACAGTGGTGGTCCAGGGGAATCTCCATCCTGTGTGAGGAGTACTACATTCCTTTTTCCGACAGTTCAGTCTCAAGATCTGCATCTTTTATGGTGGCATTCTCTCCTGTGTCTCCAGAGCAACAAGACAACATCTGCAGTTCAGATGCTTTGTAAATTAACTGTAATAACAGCAAGATCAAAACTCTACTCTTGTACAGTCATAGTGCCTTCACACCTCTTCACCCCACTTAAAACATATGGTTGTTGTAAAGGTGCGACAAGACCAGTGAGCTTACAGTATTAAGGGAAGCATTAGAGGGGAAACTCTACCAAGCTGTAATTACTTAGAGTACTCTTCCTTCTCTCTTTGTGTGAGTACACTTCTCTTTCCATTTTTACTCCCCATTTTCTCTACTTCCTTTCCTTAATTTCCCCAGAACCTTGTTTTCTGTAGAATCACAAAATGGCTAAGGTTGGAAGGGACATCAATGGTCACCTAGTTCCAACCCCAGTGCAGTAGGCAGGGATGCCTCCCACTAGATCAGGCTGCCCAAAGCCGCTTCCAGCCAAGTCCTAAACATTCTTCCTTTCCTCCCCATTCAAATCCCTTCGTTCTGCTCTCTCCATGCTCTTCACTCTCTTCCCCCTTTCCATTCCACCTGAGGTTGGATCTTATCTCCAGTTTCACCCTTTCTCTGAAACACTAGGTTGTGCAACTTTCTGATGTTACTATGATTGCTTCCACTGAGGCTGCGGTGGCCTGAAAAACTTATTTTAGCTAGCTATGTCTTCAGATAACTGAAAACACAGGAAGTCAAGAGGGGTGGCAATGAAAAGACCACTGCAGTGCAGTGGAATTTCAGCCATGTTTCTCCTTCTCTCTGCCTCAGACCACAAGTGCACTAGAGCCTATATCCAGGAGTTCAACTCTCCCCTTGTCTCTCCAGCCACAAAAAGTGAATAAGGCTGAGGTCAGGAGGATTTGGGCACTGACAGTACCTCTGTGAAAAACAAATTCACTGTAAAGTGGTGTTCATTTCCATGAATGAAACAAGCGGCCAACTGTGAATTTTGTTATAATACTGAACTACCAGTGGTAGAATCAGCAACAACAAGGAAAAAAAAAATTAAAAGATAGTGGAAAGCTATCAAAATGTGATTATTTTTCAAGGCAAGATATTAAATTTATATATTTTTTAAAAACTTTAATAGAACTCTCCCCTATTTTTTCCCATGAGCTCTACATCGACCATGCCTTCTGGAGATGTGTAGAACATCTGGATACTCATTTCCCATTTATTTCCCACTGGAGCTTTAAAAACTCAATTTTGTGGTATACAGTACAGCCTATTTTCTTGAAATGACAAGGCAGGGCTTTCTCCCTCCAGTACTCAGAGAACATTTATTTCACTTTTTTCCCTCTGCTGTCTATTGCACTTTCCAAAAGGTGGGTTGCCATTGATGCTAGCAGTGCTTCAGATACATGGAAAATATTCACTGCAAGAGCAAACACTGTTGGAATGCAAAATGGCTCTGTGCATAAGCATGTGGTAGGTAGATAGTGACTAGAGGTGCAATAACTTGGGGGGACGGGGCTGGGGGGGATATGAGGGGAATGACTGGAATAGCCTCCAGAGAGGAATCAACTGTTTCTTCACCATGGGGACCTGAGCAAGGATCTGAAGTGGGACCAGCATTGCATCCTTTTGTTTCCTAAAGTGGCCTTTTCAGAGGAGCACTCTGGCGTAAGGAAGGAAGGAAGGAAGGAAGGAAGGAAGGAAGGAAGGAAGGATGGAAAGAAGGAAGGAAGGAAGGATGGAAAGAAGGAAGGAAGGAAGGAAAGAAGGAAGGAAGGAAGGAAACTAGATAAAGCTCTGATTATGCAATAAGCTAAATTTCAATTGTTTCTTTTTTTACACGTATCCCACCTTTAGAGATGTACCCTCCAATTTTTTTCTCTTTGGATTGAAAATCGGCATTACGATAGCACTTTGAACCCACTCTCCTTTCATTTTCCCCATCTTACAGATGTGCAGATCCAGTGAGTGCTAATACTCTTCTTCAGGCCTACATATCATGCCACTGAGGGAAGAACAGATCCTCAATGCAAGAAATATCCTTTCAGTCATCTTTGCAATAAAGCTTTCAGGTCTGTCATAAGATGCTATAAGAGTTCCATGAATCCATTTGCCAAATGGATATAAAAAGCATTAAGACATATTTCATTTTGAGAAAATTTTGTAATGAAAGAAATAGTGTTGGGAGAACAGGTTTTTCAGGAAAACCTGTTACCAAAGTGACATACTGCTTCTCTGATATAGTCAGCAATGTTTCAGATTAATATCTTGTTAGTAGTAAAGCACCTGAGAATGTATGTACCTCATATTTGATGTCATTTCCTTTGATGAGATGTTGCAAACAGGACATTTTAGTTTCTAACATACACCATGCAGATCTGGCATTGGAATTTGGCACCATGACAAAGCAGAGCAAATGTTATTGCTTGCTAATACCCTTTTGGGATGGTATTTTTATGATTTCCTAAGCTCATCTTCAGTGGGAGCTTGGCACCCAGGCCACTTCTAATACAACTGCTGGTAACTAGTGAAAGCCTCCATTGAAAACGTGGCACTTTGGGTCACTTGAGCATGTTCCTCAGTATTATGGGGAAGTCTGCGGCTGACTTGATGACAAAACGGCTGATTGCAAAAAGCCTGGGGAGCAAATCTGGCTTTGCTTGGCAATCTGCTCATGGCTTTTCCGGTGCTCAGCTCTGCACGCTTGGAGCAAGGAATTGGCACAGGGGCATTGGGGTAACCCTTCACATGCTGCTAGCAAGATTAAAGGAGAGATGTGATGACAGCTAGAGCTGGAATGGCTATTTTTAGCATGTCATACAGTCAACATGTTTCACTTCTATTCCTACTCACAAATTGTTTGCAAGGATTGCTTGGCTTTTATGATTGTGTGTGTTACCAAAACCATTCAGTCATTGTTCCAAGCACATTCTGGTCAATACATGACTGGAAACTATAGTCTGAATATGTTCAAACTGTTTGTTTGTTGAAGCTGCTGGAGAGGTTGGTTACCACAGCCTTGCTATATTGTTCACACACCAGATGATTTCAAAGATAGGACAGCAAGAATATGCAGTGAGGATAAGAGGAACTAACCTGGCAGGCCCAGAGAAAAGTGAGCAAGTGTTTGATTTAAAATTATTTTTCTGTCCTCACATTCATGCTGGGGGTTTCCGTGTGATATATGCTTGCAGTCAGAACAACAAAATGTTCCACTTCAACTGACTGGTCCTCACCAACCAATCATCTCTGCATGTTTTCACCAGGTTGTCTGTGTAACTACTTGACAAGGGAGCCCCAGGAAACCAATTGGCTTCTTCCCCTCCAAAGCTAGGTGAAGAATCGAAGATTGACCCCAGCAGACAAGTCACAGAATCACAGAATCACCAAGCTTGGGAAAGACCTCTAAGATCATTTAGTCCAACCGTTTACCTACCACCAACCACTACCACCTACCCCACTAAACCATGTCCCTTAGAATCATATCTAAACATTTCTTGAATGCCCCCAGGGACAGTAACTCCACCACCTCCCTGGGCAACCTGTTCCAGTGCCTGACCACTCCTTTGGAGAAGAATTTTTTTCTACTATCCAATTAGAATCTGTCCTGGTACAACTTGAGGGCATTCCTTCTGGTCCTATTGCTAGTTACATGGGAGAAGAGCCCATCCCCCACCTCGCCACAACCTCCTTTCAGGTAGTTGTAGAGAGCTATAAGGTCTCCCCTGAGACCTCTCTTTTATCCACACTAAACAACTCCAAATCCCTCAGCTACTCCTCAAAAGGCTAGTGCGCCAGACCCCTCACCAGTTTCATCACCCTTTTCTGGATATGCTCCAGGGCCTCGATGCCTTTCTTGTAGAGAGAGATCCAAAACTGTACACAGTACTCAAGGTGCAGCCACACCAGCGCTGAGTACTTGGGGACGATCACCTCTCTGGTCCTGCTGGCTACTTTTATTTTTGATAAAAGCTAGTATGCCATTGACCTTCTTGGCTACCTCGGCACACTGTTGGCTTATCTTCAGCTGAGGACTGAACAACAGCCCCAAATCCATTTCCTCCACACAGTCTTTCAGCCATTCTGTCTCAAGCCTGTAGCACTGCCTAGGGTTGTAGTGACCAAAGTATAGGATCCTGCACTTGGTCTTGTTGAACTTTAGTCCATGCTTTGCTTTGAACCTCTGCTCTCACCCTGCATCACTGCCTACTATGCCAGACAAAAGCAAGCTTTTCATAACCTAGATTTCTCTTAATGCACAATAAATCAATACTTATCCTCTATTAACCTCATATATCCAAGGTCTGCTATCATAGTTTCCCTTCATGCTTGACTTCTCCAAACAATTCCTTTTCTAAACAATTCCTCTAACCTGTCCTGACTGCTTGTATCTACCCACCCTCTCATCAGTCCTGTTGCTCTCTGGGGGGACTTCCTCAGGTTTGGCTATATGTTTTTTTCAAAGCTCATTTTTTTCTGCATTTTTATTTTCTTCTTCTAAACAAGTTCCCTCCTCACGTGACTTAGACTACAACAGCCACATCACAAGATGCTAGTGGAAAGACAGGAGAGGCTACAGCCTGCTACAATAAATATGCCCTGAATGCACTCTACCTATAAAACTGAATTGTATGTATTTTCTTTTCCAAGATTTTTACCATGCCTCGAGTCTGCTATTCTGTTATTCCTATGTATGATAAATGTAACCCAAATTCATTTTTAATACTCAGATGTAAAACTCTGGAAGTCAAATAGCAGAACCTGCAGGCCTAAAGTCTGTCTCTTTAAAGGATTCTTTTTCGTTTTTAATAAGCATGCTTGCATTTTTGCGCCTCTATTCATTCTGGGTAGCTGGCATTGAATACATAGATCTAATGTATAAATAACCATAGCACAAAACTCCAATTTCCTTGTACTGGGTTTGCCAAAAAGAAAGAAGAAAAAAAAAAAAAGAAAAGAAATCCCCTAGCTCAATAAAAATATCTTAGAATACAAATTATTGCAAAATTCTACTTATGAAAAAGCACTTAGAATACAAATTATTGCAAAATTCTACTTATGAAAAAGCAGAAACTGGCTCTTGTTCATTCATTTTGTTTTCATTCTTCTCTCTGCCCTCCTCTTGAACTTTACATGGCTTTTTTTCCCATCCACCTTTGTCAGTGATGGGAAATTTCTAATCCAACATACTGGATTCATCCCTATTTGAAAATGAAAAGGAAACACATTTGCAGTGGGATACACTGAGGGGCATTTGTTAAAGCCAAGGCAGAGTAGCAAAGTTCACGTCCCAGCAGCAAGACTTGTGGTGAGAGGTAACTGCATTTGTCCCTATTTTTCCCAATGGCTCATTACAGCTGAGGTCAGACCTGTCAAACATAACTGCATTCGCCAGGGCTAGGGAAAAAAAAGTAAAAACACCCCATACTTGGATGTGAGGGCTGTGCATCCCTTGTGCATTGTCTGGGGCAAGCCTTTCACAGAGGCGCAGACATTGTGAAACGGGGTCAGGAAGGTAGCAAGCCAGCTGCCTGACACCCTTTAGATTGCCCCTTGTGACCAAGGAAAGAGCAGTGGCTTCAAGAACTTTTCAAATACAAGTTGAGAGCTTCTCCAGGGAAAATCTCAAGCATGAGCCTGATTTCAGTCTTGCCACAAGTTGGGGTATTTTTCTGCATCAGTGTCACCTTGAGGCTTCAAGAGGCCCCCTTCTGATTTCCATGGAGGAGAGTAAACCCAACCTCTCTGTCGTCCTTCAGAGCTGATAAGTCCAAACTTTAGCTGATATCCATCAGTCCAGCACCACTGACCTGGCAGCATAATACCACCTGGGCCAAATGTTGCCTGCAGCCTGGCAGCTTTCAGCCCACGGTGACTCCATCAAAGTTGGAGAGGGCTTTGTGCCGGTCTAACAAAGAACAGACACAGACTTGGACGGCCTTAATGAGCTGATGCTGATCATGTAACTGTCTTATTGAATTTGCATTTCATTAGGAGACTTCATTTGAACCACAGCTGTGAATATTTGAGGGCCTGATTGTGTCTATGGATACTAATTTGTTCAAGGAAGACAAGGAGGATGGTGAGCTGCAACCCCAACCCTTTTCGCATCGATCAGACAAGATAGACCCTCCTGAAAAGTAATGTTAGCACTATACTATGCCATTATAATCTGATCAAAATTGTACTTCCTTCCTTGAGTTTTTCCTGGTGAACTTTCTTCTTCACATACTGTAACTTTGTGAAGTCGATAAAACTCACACGATGGGAATATACCACAGGCCACCTCCAAAATGAAATGCCATCATTCATAAGTTGATTTCCTATGTAAGGCTGCATGAGTGTTCCTGTCTCCATGCAAATCGGATTACTACACCATAACATTTTGTAGGAACTCCACATCTTTTAATAATGGGGAGACTGCAGCCAGCTTCCACAGCTCCTCGGAAGCGGGCAGTAGACAGGCAGGACTATCTATTGTAAGCTTTACAGAAAATAGATGAACTGGAGGTGTCTGAGCAGGAAGGAGTGTCAGAGCCATCAAATCTCTCAAGTATCATTGAAGTTGAGATTATTCTCTCCCCCCTCCCCCCAGAAAAAAAAAGAATGTTTTTCTTCTTTCTCTAGGCTGGGTATGTAGGAATTTAGTCTGCTTCAGCATTCCCCTACTTTAGATTAAGCATTAGAGCTTAATCCAGAAATGAAATAGTTAAAAGACAAGATTTAAGATAAGCAGATGGAAATTCTTGCTGCTTAGTAGTAAAACCTGTTAGTATTAAAAATATCTTAATGTTTCTAATGGAACCTACTAATTAAGAGACTAAACTGTATTTTATTCAGATGCGTGTGAGTGCTTACACACACACCTCACACTCCCATCTTCAAATTCCACTTAGAGGCTGAAAATACACCTGCTGGTCATTTGCTGGTTCTCTTCCATGTTGGGTGGGAATTTGCTGGGTGGCTGCCTTATGAGCTATCAAGAATAAGAAATGTTCACCTTATTACCAGCAGAAGCAGAAATCTGCTGGCAAATACAGCTGTTTTTCAAAAAATCATCTAAATGGGGATTGGATCTTCAGCAATGAAGCTGTTGAAGCCCTGCCAGGCCTGTAAGGTGATAATACATCACCAAAGTTTTATTCTCAAACTAGCTGTAGTGAGATTATTTGATGAGGAACTGCCCTATGCAAGCACAGTAATAGGATGGAAAATGTTAATCTTTCTCTTCTTAGTCAACTGGCCATTTTCCTCCATCAAGAGCAATGACTACTGGCATGAAAGGCTTTCCAGTGTGTAACTGGTCAGCCTTTTGCTGTAGTCCCAAGAGCCTTTTTCTATAAAGAGGGAAGCCAAACTTCCTTCACGGATGCTGCTCTACTCCAAGTGTTGTCTCTGACACTCAGAGGCTGTAAGTGGATCTGGACAACTCCCGAGAGGACTCCAGTGTTTATAAACTAATAAAGGATCTGATGTTGCAGTCTGAAAGCCAGATGTAGCTGCTGCTGAAGAAAAAAAACCAAAAAAAAAACAAAAAAAAACCAAAAAAAAACATGAGGCTTTTCTCTCCCTGTTCACCGATCATGCTTTGTCATTCAGAAGGGTTCAGAGTGGAATCCAGCCCACTCTTCTTACATCAGTGTTTGGAACAATTTCATAGGAAGGGCATGCACAGAGAAATCAAAAGCCATGATTTTAAGCAGGCCTTTCAGGAAGGAATGATTGTAGTTTGCATTGCCATCAGCCAGAGGGTGACTACCCAGGTGAGCACTGATGCCTGACAGAGGAAAAGTGTTGGCTTCAAGCAGCAAATCTGACAAAGTGTCGCAATTCTCAATGTATCTGAACATCCTGAGTCTACAGACTCTTGCCCAATGCCCTTTCCTAGAATATTTCCAGTCTTATCTGGTACTGCTGGAATCAGTGATGACGCAAGGACAGCTTTTGATTTAGATTTTCAGTGGTACGATCTCTGCTTCCCCAGCTGAAACTAGAAATACAGAGACCCATTTAAATAAGCAAACAAACAAAAAATATAAACTGTTCCAGCACTCCTAAAAAGCTCAGTTCAAGCCTGAACAGGGACTTGGCAAGAGTCTGGGAATAGCTTTAGTTTTGTTTGAATCAACCCTGAATTCTATCCCATGGCAAAACTCATTCTCTAACAAATTTTTTAAAAGTATTGCTTTCTGGTGCCTGCAAATGCTACAGGTTTGGGAGAAGAGGTGTCTCACTGCCTCAGCTCTCATGTGGCTCTCATTTGTTTGGTCACTTTTTGAAAGTGGTGGTCAGTGGTGAGGAGTCACTCATTAAACTTCAGGAGAGCTCCAGTGAGAGGCCCCAGGACAGCGGGGTCTCTTTGGAGACAGCTCTGGTGCCGTTCTCCACTGGGATCTGCAGGGGAGGCTAAAGTAGCATGACTGGCCACAGAGGTGCCGTGGCCTAGAAAGTTCCTAGATCCCCCACTGCAGCCCACTCAGATACAGACATAAATCCTTCCGCACCCCCA
Source organism: Phasianus colchicus (assembly GCF_987193195.1). Lineage (NCBI taxonomy): Eukaryota > Metazoa > Chordata > Aves > Galliformes > Phasianidae > Phasianus > Phasianus colchicus. The sequence continues at coordinate 40,845,770 of NC_143437.1, read as the reverse complement.
CCCTGTCCCCATCCTCCCCCCAGGCCCAATGAGAAAGATGTCCCCTCTGCTGAGGCCTGCTGCCAGGCTGGCACAGATGAACTGCAGCTGCAGGCAGGCTTTCAAAGCGGGGCTGACTGAGTGTCCCCCTCCCAGTCACTGTGCTATCTCAGCAGCTTTCTGTATTTGTTTACTTTCTTTGGTAATCCAGATCCCCACACACAACCGGCCACTCCTGAGAGCTTCCCCAGGCCTAGTGATACCTCAGGAGTGTCTCAGAAACCTGGGGCACCAGGCTGAGGGATATGAGGACAAGCAAGGCACACTGCCTGCATTTCCATAGGAGATGATACTTTGCTTGGGCTTGGCAGGAGAGTTTTGTTGTTTCTCTTTTTATTTGCTTCCCCTCCTGACTCTTTGGAGGTGATAAGGTATAGAGATAAGCCTGTACATAGCAAAGAGCAGAATGCGGGCAGCTTTTAAATAATAATAATAATAATAATAATAATAATAATAATAATAATAATAATAATAATAATAATAGAAGTGGTACCAGGGGCCCCATTGGTTAAAGGCTACGGCACAGTCACTCTGAAGTGAGGGTTTAATGAAGTAGCCTGTGAGAGAATGGAGGGGACGGTCCCCGCTGCACAGATGGCTCTTTGTCACCACTGACACCTGCCATCTGCTTGTTTGTCTGAACGATGTCGGAGGGGCATCGCGAGCCTCCAATCTGCCGCGCCGCCGCCGCCCGCGCAGGCTGACCCCCTGACCTCCATGTCAGGCGGGGCCGCCCGTTTCCTTCTTCCCGCTTGGCGGGTTAGGCCCTGGCCCCTTCCCCGCCGGCAGCCCCGCAGCTGCCCCCGGCTGCCCGCCGCCCCGCGGCCCCCGCACCCGCTCCCCTCACGCCTGCCCATAAATCTCACCCTCCTCATGCATGTGAAAAGCAAGGGACGGGGAGAGATTAACCTCCACGGGCATGAAGCGAGGACAAAAGTTTACACCGCCCGGCAGTCGCTAAGACCTTTTGGGGATGGCGTTCACACTCCTGGGCTTTTTTTGCTATCATCTGCAGGCAATGCTTGGAGTCTTCCTGAGGAAGAAGAAATCAAATCGCTTCCGATGAACACCACCAGTAATGGGAGAGGCAATTGAGATATGTAAAGAACGCCACTTCTTTCTTTGCCATGATGGCAGAGCATGCTCTAAAGAGCACTCCAGCTATGATAGTTCATGGTCTCCAAAGAGCTGTAACTTCAAAGCACAAGAAAGAGATGGGATCCACATCATGGACAGAGGTCATTAACAGACCTTTGAGATCATGCCCTGAAAAAGGATGTATTAATGTAAATGCATTTAGGTAGCAGTGTTGCTATTGTGTGTTTTTCTTTTCCAAAATATCACTGCAAACAAAAGTATCTTCTTCACACGTATGTATATATATACATAAAGGGAGTTCTCAGAGACTGGACCATCACATGGCCACTTTCAAAGAAACACTGAAGCAATAAGCCTATCCGGAGAACTTAACTTTTAACTTAAAAAAAATACAATTAAAGCCTAAACCCACCTAAAAAATACCTTGGCTGGCTGTGAGCGTGTCTCCTTATTTTTCGTACCCCATGTCCACAGAAAATAGCATCCTTCTAATGTGACCTCAGGTCATTTGTGTCACCTTGGAGTACTCAGGGCAAGCGCCTGCAAGGCACCTGCTCCCCCCAGCACCGAGCAGCTCATGTCTAGAACACCTCAGAAGTGACCCAAGTTTGCTGCTCATAGCGCCACATAAATTGCACTTGATGTTATCAGCGATGTCAGTGTACACGGAAGGTGTATAATGGATATTAATTATGACTGTTATCCCTTATGACTTGTGTGGTGCAGCCAGGTATGCCTGAATACTTGCAAACACAGCAGCTTTTACACGTGGCAACTCATGAAATGGAAAATGGTCATTCTGCACAGCTCTAATGAGGGCAAGGGTGATTTAAGCTGGCAGAAAGAATCATAATTACTGTAGGTTCAAAGTGATCCTGAAGGAGAGGAAGTTAAAATGCGGTTGGGATTGATCTACTTTCATGCTTTACTCGGCCCATTGTTTTTAATGCCTCACTTTGAACTATAAACAAATGGCTTCACCTGACTTGCATAGTTTTCCTGAATTTGTTCAGGGAGACAGTAGAAAGCATGCACAGAGTAAAAATATGTAGCAGGAGAGGATGCAACAAGAACCCTTCAACCCCCGTAGTCTGTCCAAAAAAGAGTCCAGATTAAATCCCGGATTCAAATCCATCTAGGAGTGCAGATGGGAGAAAAGGCCTCCAAGGTTTGCCAAGGACTGTGTGCTTCCAGCTCCCATGGTCTCTTCACCACTGCAGCCCCCATCCATTGGCAGCAGGGCTGAGTCTGCACACAGCAGGGAAAAACAAAGACAAAACCCAGGGGATCTTGCAGAGACACAGAAAAACCTACAGATTTGGTCACCAGCTCAAAGGATCTTCTTTTTCTGCATCTCCTTTGTGCCAGCCCAATTTCTAAGTTCCCCCTCCTCTCCCTAAGATGTATGATAACTCACTAGAGAAAAATAAAGGGAGATTTAAAAACTCCCTAGAAAGCACCCAAGGCTTTCCAAAGTCCAGCAGAAAAATAAGGGTGAAATCCTTGCTTTGCTGAAATCTGTGCATTTAAGTTGGTTGCTTTTTAGTTCATTAGAAGGATATTAGCTCTTCACGTTATCATAAAAGGGTTTTGTTGTTTGTTTGTTTGTTTTTTACCTGGCATGCTTTTTAATTGCTGCATGTGAAAAATGTCTCCTCATGGAGTCCATTCCTGAGCTAAGGTCTAGGTGTCCAAGATCTGCTCAGCTTCCTCATAACTGGCACTTTTCTTCTTGCAAATGTCCTGCAGAGGCCCTGACCTTCAGCCATTGCTATAGCCAGTAGCAGAGCATCATGTTCATCTTGGGCAGTGAGCCAGACTGCATTAAAAGAAGAGTCACTGGAAAACAAGCAAAAAACAACAAAAGTCCCTTCGTTTCTTTGTTTCAGTCTGGCAGATAGAATTTGCATGTTTTGACAAAACCAACTTCTTCCTGCCAGTCCACCAACTCCAGAAAGCACCTAGACATCCCCACAGCAGCGTGATGAGAAGCTTCAAGCATATTTCCATCAAGGGCTGTTAAGATAAGAAGCTATTTGGTACCCAGAAATCCCAGCATGAAGCTGCTTCAGTGAGGTAAACTACAGCCAGCTCACCCAAATTCCTCCCTAGCAGAAGCTCAGCTGCTCATTGTCTTGCAGAAGTTTGGTTTCCTTCAGGCTTCTTGATCTAAAAAGTGACTTTTCAGAGAAGAACCCACACAAAGATAAATACTATAACTTGCCACTGCAGTAAGCTAGTATGTTTTCCTCCTTTAAGTATAAAAGGTCAAAGAGTATGCAAGACTGCCATCTTTTCTATATATTTGTGACAGAGAAGACTGGATGTCAATAAAAAGTAACTGAAAATTCAGTGTTATTCTGTCATACCACTGTCAAAGGCCAGAGTTTGACAGGCGTACTCATGGCTCACCATTCTTTCTCACCTACGGCATGTGATGTGATGAAAATTGCACCACAGCCCAGACTTCTAAGATATAGAGGTATTTGCCACCAAAATCACACTTTTTAAATTTCTGAGTGTTTTTTGGGGTTTTTTTTTTTTTTTTCCACATAGGACTTCTGAAAACTTTTTCATTTACCTCCCTGACTGAGGCTGGCAGAGCTGGCTGTGGAGTGGCATGCACAATCTTTTTCAGATTACAGCTGGGATTGTCACCTTACCCATTGCTTCGGGACCTGGGCCTTTCAGTATCATGCCCAGAACTCTTCTCCTGACCACGGCTTGTTCAGTCGGTGCTTTGAGCAAGATGGTTAGCTCTCTAAATGGCAACAAAATGGCCAGATATTCAAAAGCCCTCATTTTTCTTAAGATCACTGTGGGTAGACATGTATTGTGGCACTTGAGCACTCTGTGTTTCATCATGCGAAAAATAATGTACGGATATTTTAACAGGGCCAGGAGGCTATCTGACATACATTTCAAAATAAATGCAACTGCCTAATCTACTAAATAAATTTGCACCCTGCAGTACACCTCACCTCAATATCTAGCCTTGCAAGGAGACACACTACTGTACCATCCTGCTCATGTAAAACAACACTGACTTTGGTGAGACAGAGCTCCCCTCTAGCAAATTGTTTTGTGTGACAGAGGCCAAGGTTTTTATGTGTTTTCTGAACGCAAATATGGCAAACAGTCAACTCAGCTAACCAGTCTTGCCCACAACACATCTGTGCTTCGTTTTGGCTTAGCAGAGCAGAATAACAAATGTACTTCTCTCTCTCAGTCCTAACCTAAGATGGTGAGAAAAGTAGCTGAATTACAGAAGTACCTTCTGAACAGAAGCATCCTGTGACAGTGCAAAATGTGTATGGCTGGGAATTCCAGCCAGAATGAACTCACAGACACACATGATTTCCTCATGAGCTGACTTTGTCCGGAGTTTTTTGGGGTTACTTCTTTCTGCTGTTGCTTCATTGGCTTCTCAGATCAATAGCCTTTACTCGTCTCACTTTGGAAATTTTCAGAATCAAGAGGAGAGAAGAAGCAGGAGATGCTAAAAGAGACAGTACCTCCATGCCAGAGCTAGGTGGCTAATCTCACTTTCCTCCACTTGCCCTTTCCCTCCCACTGCTGGATGAGAAACCAGCTCCCAATGATGTTTCTCCAAGGCCACAATGCCTTAGGAGCCGAGATCCCATTTTTCAATGGGATTTAGGGGTCACCAACATCTGTTTCTGTAGGCACTCTGGGGTGCTCTGAGGTGACTAGTATTAGCCTGGGCTTAACCCAGGTCTTTCAACATTTCAGTTACCTCCTCTGAGAGTAGTGCCTCGTATTTGCCGCTCCTTAGTTCTCACTCTACAAACTAAATTAAAAGGAAAGAGACATAGGTTCGTTGGCACTGTGTCCCTAAGAGTTAGCTTAAATAACTAATGCACATCTCTATCTACTTCCTCAGCATTAGATTTTTTTAATAGCATTTAACCTCTTCTTAAAACATTTTTGCAAAAATATGTCAGTCTTTCAGCACACTTCTAATTTTTCATGAAAACTTATCCTATTTGATTATCCTATTTCAATCTTGGCTTCCAATTGCTATTTTTCAGTATTGATTTTTGGTTTTGTTGTAAAGGTGTTTTTTTTCCCTGTTACTGATATTGATTAGCTTGTCTTTAGCACTCAAGGAAGTGTTTTAGAACTACTTCTGGCACTGAAGTAGTTTAACCCCCAAGGAAAGGAAAAAAAAAAAAAGTCAATTAAAAATTCAGCAGAAAATTTCACTTTATGGCCCATAGGAAGAAAGATACCTTCTGGTTTTAATCACCATGTATGGGACAAGTGGTGGCTCAGAGATGATCAGGTTTGACCCAGCATTTACATCAGCACCCCAGTTTTGCAAGGAGAGTTTGCTTCAATTCACTACTCCAACACAGACCTTCAGCATGACCATGGGTAAAGTCCTCAGAGCATTTATGGCATTTGGCTTTGCAAATCAAACACCCAAACAGCGTTATACATCCAGATCAAATTTCTGAACATCCAGAAATTTAGACGTACTCTCTGAAATGAAAGGATTAAGCCCAAGCGAATTGTGAGTGCCCAGGAAACTCTGAAGTGCTCATGCACCCAAGGCAGAGCGCTGCATGACGCCAAGATGAGCAAACATCTTGGAGGCGATGGAGCGAGGCTGCCTGCAACCAGAGCAGTGCAGCACAATGGATCAGCAACAAAGTGCCCAAGAGCCACTCCTTGCTGGTACTAACATGCACAGGCCCCCCATGTTAGTGCAAATTCATGCTCCAACAAATACTGTAACCAATAATCAAAGGTTCCTACTCACTTGTTAATCTGACAGTGTGAAGTAAATCCGTTTTTTTTTTTTCTATCTTTAGTCAGTGTTTTATAACCAGTTGCTGCTGTTGTACTCCCGTTTCTTGGTCAATCTTAGAGCCAATGACATGATTTCACCGAATTATTAATAATTCAAACATATTTCTGTGGTTTTTACAGAGCTCAATGACAGGATAAATTGTACACTGTATTGTTCTAACTTTCTTAAAATATCTCTTTGTAATTTTTTTTCTTTTTTTTGCATGTGAGAAATAAACTATATTAAGAAGCTCACTGCTAGACTGTGCCTGTATCACTGAAAGTCAGTGCTTCTCCCCAGTTTTCCAGTGCAAAACCACAGCAGAACTTGTGCAAGACCTGTAGCCACGCACTACTTCTTACTCTGTGGTCTGGACAGAGCACTCCCACAGGGCCTAGGTCCCTCACTCGTTGCCCTGGCAGCCTCCTTCCTGCACAGAGCCAGACCCTGCCAGGACAGCTCTCTGGTGGAGCTCTTGGCACAGTGCGTGACCCTGCAGGAAGCAGCCCCCAGACCCTTCCTCACCTTTCCCACAGGGCCGCTGCCTCCACCAGCATCCTGCTCCTGCGCGAGTTTGGTGTTCCCCTCCCGGGCTGCTAATTGGCTCAGATGCAAGTCATGCGGCTAGGCACACACATATGTCCCATAACATAAACCATCTGCAAACACTTTAATTAACCGATCCCCAGCTCCTCTTTGCTGCCATTGAAAAGCTCCCGCCCTGGCCCCATCCGATCCTCCCCCATGCAGCCCCACTGCTCCCTCCCCACCCAGGGATCTGCCACCACAACTGTACAGCCTGGGCCCCCCGGCTCTTTGGGAGCAGCCCTCGGCAGCCAGTGAGGAGCAGATGAAAAGGGCTCCCTCCATATGTGCCTGCCAATGCAGACCTACAGGGAAGGCTTCACGCACAATAGATAACAGGAGGCTCCTTCTCGCCATCTCCCACGTCACAGCATGCATGCGGGTGTCAGGCGGGTACATGGCTACAGGCAATGGCCACGCCTGCTTGCTGAGGAGTAGGAGCACAGCTCCTGCTTTCCTGGTGCTGCATCTTTGCCTGCTTTTTTCCCTTTCCTTAGTACCCAGAGTGGTTGTGGTCGTGGTTCATCCTCACACATTTTTATGGGGGAGCCCTGGGGCTTAAAATCAAGGAACAGCTGGAGAATAAATATTGTCCTTCAGTGAAGCCACATGGATATACAGCAAGAGAGAAATCAGCCTGTTGTTGTTCAGTAATGAATTGCTGGAAAAATGCAGCCATGAGTCAAACCCTGTATTCTCTTTACTCTCTGGGAATGTAAGCTTACTCTTTCTCTACAACAAAGTGAAGTCTTGTTGGTGGAAGTACTCAAATTCAATGGATTTGCTCTGAAGGCTCAAAGAAGATCCAAGGTCTCTGAGATATAGTCAGGTTCATGCTGTAGATGAAGGGATATGGTCACTGTAAATGCAATAAGACTGCCTATTTTCATCAGAACAGGAAATTTGCACTTGCATGCTGAGTTTGCAGCTGGTATAAATGAGCACAACTTAATAGCAAAGAATTTGGCATTCCCTGTCCAAAGAGTGGATGCCTTCACTAGAAGGTGTGCTCCTCTGGAAGTCACTTTTGTGGGAAATCCAAACCTGCACAGGATGTTTTGTGAAATCCATTGACTAGTGAGTTTCTCTTGCTATGTGTGTTTGAGTTGTCCACCTTACACCAACAGCAAGAGATATTGCTGATAAAGCTGCCATGCTCTTTGATTTTAACAGGCAGGCAGACAGTCCTTCCCACAGAAAATGGAAGTGAGAAAATTAAAAATCTGAAGTCACTCCATCCACTGCTTATGTCAGTGATGACACCATATGTCAATAAGCATAGATCCATGGTTTTGGCATATCTGTTTGGTATTAACAATGTAGATGTCCAACTATGCAGGTCTTTCCAGTGCAGAAATTCTCTAATTGAAGAAGCAGCTTCCAAAATGCAGTATCTACAGGACGAGACCCAATCCTGAATAAATCAGCTTTCAAACTGCATCCTATTTTCTTTTGCAAATCAGTTTGGTGATCTTCTAGATATAAAATACTGATTTTGAAGCCTTTTAGTATGTTGAGACATTTCAGATGAAGATTTTTACCAGTCTTTTAGATCACAATCAGTCTCTAGTCCAGATGTGCAGCTCCAAGCTGCAAGTTACATTTGTTGCCATTTTCTCTTCTAACCCTGGAGACCCTTCAAATGAAGCCTGTCTTGATCTAAGATCACAGCGAGTCCCATTCCTGTCCTAGACCCAGTGAGGATTGCTTTTCCCTCATTTTGTGTCCTGTAGAACATAAGCAATGCAACCAACATGCAGTTTCTGTAGATCAAGTCATCTGCCTGCAGCTGTGAAAGGAAAGCCTGGCTGAAGAATAGTACTCAGCTCCATGGCCATACTTTGCCAAGGTACTCCAGAAAGAAAAACCTCTTAAGTTCACTAACATAGGGGATGCTCATTGTAAAAAATCCTGCAAAAATAGCTTTCAGTCATATTAACCTATGCCAAGAGCACTCCTGGAAGGAACTGCTGGCAGCTTTTATATTGCATCTTTCACTAGTAGCTTTCAAACTGGTTTTATACAGAACAGCAGCAACAACTTTTAGTAGGCAGATAGAGCCTACAGCACTGAGAACAGCCTTGTTCGAGATGAAATATTGACAGAGCAGAAACATGTAATGTTCACCAGAATATTATCCTAAAGCTTGAAAAAAAAGTTGGCTGAGATCTACATGCTCATGAGCGTTTAGTTTTGTTTTCCTGCATGTTTTGTGTGATGGAAATATCAGACTCTCACTTGCACTGGAAGCCAGTGGTATACATAAAATGGGAAGAAAGAAAATCTCTGAATAAATGAGGTTGGGACGTCAGTTTGTCTGAATATTTTGCTATCAGCCTGCAATATTCATAAGTCATCAGGGTTTTAGACAACAAGTACCAAATGGGTCTGCAGCTGCAAAGCGTAGCAAAATTCCTGAGCCACTTCAGCAACCCTTGCCTACAGTGAGGCAGTATACACCACCTACACTCATTACTAACAAAAGTCACAAACAAGAGCAGCACTGGGGCCAAGCAAGCAGTTTTGCCAGGTTCAACCAACAACATAAGGAAAATTGCAGTACCATTCTTTCATGCACTGCAAACTTCTCATGCCTTTGGAAATGTTTGTATTTCACACCTGTATGAAACAGTAGATCAATCCTGCAAACAACCCCTGAAATGAAGCTCAGAGGACTGAGGTCAAGCTGGGAAGGATGGTTCATCTCCTACTGAGCCATCCCACTGCCCATCTTGCAGGCTAGTTGATCCTTTGAATCCCAAATATCTCATAAGAGATATTTCTACATCTCTGACAATAATCAGTGACAGAAGCACATCATTCTCACTCTGAATAAGTTATAAACAATGCACTGAAGGAGACAAATCTTTACATTCCTGTTTGATAAACACAGGATACACTTTTAAGATCAACATTCCCAGTCATCCTGCAGCTGAGTCTAGTGTGAGTCTCATTTCTCTCTAGAGAGAATTCAAAAGTGACTCAGAAGCTTTAAGTGAAGCTGGAGGGATTAGGAAAACAAACTCATTTTTTTGCTGCTGCTTCGCTCATTTTGGCTCGCTGGACTGTGCATGCAGAAGCTGTGCTGTCAGAAATGCTTCACATCCATAACCTCTGCCAAAAGCGTGAGCAGAACAGCATCACAAATTGCAAAGCTGGCTGTCTGCTGGGGAAGGTTCATTGGCCTGTTAATCTGAACTGGATGATCCTAAACTTCCACTTCCCACTGCATTCAAATGCTCTGCTGAGTTATTTGACTCCAGCATAGACTTGGGGATGTTTTTCTTGTCTTATAGTTCTGTACTGACTGAGCTAACCCACAAGATAATTATTAAGGCAAAGAGCTTAGCAGGATTCTAACAAGGATTAAATGTTTCTATGATTCATTAAAATATCCCCAGTGCCACTAGCTGGAATAAAAATGTATAAGGATTGTGTCACAATTATAACACTGGGCTGCTGCCCAAAAATCTCTGTGAAAGGAATCCCTGAAAAATGCAGCTGGAGGATGTCTGAGCTGCACCCGCTGAGGTGCAGGTTTCATTGGAAACCCAGCCTGAGACCCCATTGACTGGAACACCCTTGAAGTCATGCAAAAGCATCTGGCTCTCAGGACAAGATTAGAAACATCCAAGTAACCCATTAAAAATTGAGCACAGATCTGACCTACTATTGGACTAGCCTGTCCCAGATGAAGTGCTGGTGCTCTAAGGAGAAATTTTGGTCTTGCTGTGATTGTTCAGTAGTGAGTTGACCAAAGCTTGAAGAGAAGGACAGGGCAGAGAAGACTGGGGGCAAGGGGAGGTAGTTACTAACCTTTTTTACCCAGTGACATCTGAATACTCAATTCAATAAAAGTAACATCACTGCTGTTCCTTCCACCATCTGAAAGACTCCAAAAGCACATCTTTTTCCTACCAGAAGAAAGCCTGCACTGCCTGGACATAGCAGGCTCCCCAGCCCTGCAAACTCTGCTTACTTGCTCTGAATACCTGTTCAAGACTAGGATGTAAATATTCACCTCTGGCTATGTCATCACTTCTGAGCTGGAAGTGCTTCTTGTTGGTCATATTTCTGGGGAGCATTTGACTATGTTGTGCAGAGTGGGCCTGCTCCATATAGGAAAATCACCTCCAGCTATTCTGTATCAGATGGGGCATTCCCATTGGAAAGCACATGTGGCAAGACAAACAGAAAACCCAATTACTTGCCTAGCCCTACTCTGGTGTTGCCACTATGCAGGAAGGAGTAGAGCTACTGAAATATCTCTATACACATCTCAACTTGCAGGAGCATGCCTGCTATTACCTCCCCTGGTGAGTAATTTCATGTTTACTCCCATACTCATATGAGTATGGCTGGAACATGGTCCCACTTCATCCCAGCTTGTGGGGTACAGTGTATTAATCAGGAGACCTAGTGGCGTAACCTGTACTAGGACTACAGTCCCATTATATGCCAAGATGGACTGGTGGAAAAACATGGGTGTAACATTGCATGTTCTCACTTCAGAAGCGATTGGCTAGACCCCAAAGACCATCCTTTTGCTCAGGACATGTAATTCTATACCACCATCAGTAATTTTGCACAGAAGAAGGTACCCACGAGATCTAGAACTGAGCAATTAATAAGAGAGAGTATTAAGTCAGATGGGCAGGGCACAGTGCTATTTGTTTTTTGTTGAAAGGAGAGGATCATACTTCTCAGCATGGCAAAAGGATGTAAACTGATACTGCTGATGTTTTGGTGTATTATGGTTTCAGTTGTCACACAGCAGAGAGCACCGGGATTGGCCATGGAGCCTATCCACTTTCGTATTTACTTTCACTTGGTTTTCCGATGAGGTGATACTTGCAGTATCACTCTATGTGTTTATGCATGTGTGTCTGCTCACCTGTCTGTGTATCTGCACTTCAGCTGCCCCACACCTCACCAGCAACTTTTGAACCCACTGATCAGCTTTAAAGAAATATAACATACAAGAAGAGGACTCCAAGGTATTAAATTCCAAAATGTTTTATGAAAATTGGCCTGATTAGAGGAGAAGACACAAATAGCCTCCCTATGGATGAAAAGGCTACAATGTGAACATGACCCTTATTAGGCAGTGGGGATCCTCCTGGGAAGCAAACATTATGAATGTCTCTAGAGGGAAAAACTTCAGATCATCACTTGTATCTTGTTAGACACCAGAGAATCCAATGCAAGTCCCCATGAATGCTCTAGGAAATGGCTGGCTCCATTAGCTCTGCTGCTTGCAGGATGATGCATGCATGGTCTCCTCATACACAGGCTGAAGTAGGACTGAGGAGGAGGCAGGAATACATAGGGAAGGCATGCTAGAAAAAGGGGAAAAGCCAAGAACTGCTGAACACCCCCCTGACCACATGCCCAAATGTTTCACTGACTCCCCTCAGCAGTCCTAAGCATCTCATCACTCATCCTAGCCCCATCTCTTCACTTTTCCCCAAACAGCCAAAAATCTTCATTACAGTCCCACAGCTCTCCTCCCTCTCTCATCCTTGTATATACCCTTTGCTGCAGTCACAAACTAAATGCATATATTTTCAGGTCAACTTTGAAGCAACAGAATTCAGTTTCTCCTGTCCTGCTGTGAAATCGTGAGCCAGCTATAGACTTCTCACACAATGAAATAGGCAAGGACATTACATTTACAAATAGAGCTTGTCCTCATGGACAAATTCATCCTTCTTATATCCTCATTGAGGCCACACTAGAGAAAATGCAGTATTAATTAATCCAGCCTGCTTGCATTGCCTAGAGAAAAGGATCTGACTCTGATGGAGAGGAGGTTCATGGTCTTAAAGTCACTTTGCCACTGACTTGATGGCTGCTTTTGAGCACATCATTTAGCTGACATGTTTCCACTTAAAAATGCAAATTACAGTATTTATGTTTCAGGGTTCAGATTCTCAGTTTATTTAAATAAACGTATACAGACTAAACTTTTGCAAGTAAATCTACATGCACCCACTGGCTTCACCAGTTTGCTGTTGAGGAATGCCAAGAAGTTGCTTAGAAACACACCGGGTGAACTACAGGCTCACACTAGCACAGATGTCCTCCAAAGCTCTCCTTGGCTGTCCTTCAGCTCCTATCCCTTGCTCTTCCCCAGGAAAACAGCTTCCTTGTTATAAATCATGCAGAGTTTCAGCCCTTCCCCCCGTGCTCCTGTTCCAGCTTCCCCCCTCCCTTCTCATTCCTCAAACAACAACAAAAATGTTATCGGAAACATTAAAAACCATTTAAGAACATAATTTACTTTTTAAACAAGAGGAATGTGATGGAGTTCTATGAGGACAGGAACAACAAGGGAAGGCAAGAAAGGAGCCCCACAGGAAATCATTTGGACACTCCCTCTCCTGATGTCCATATAAATATTTGAGTCAGGTTGCATTTGTGATGGAGATTTATCTTATAAAGAGTTCTGATAGCAGAACAGACAGACAGGTAGGCAATTGATCACAGCTATTTTACATCTACTTAATTAAGTGAGCTTCTAGTTAATTAAATAGTGAAATATTTGAAAACAGCAATTTGTGTGATGAAGTCCTATCTTGATAACAAAGCAATTCTGACATGCCTCTGGTTAGTGCTCTGTTCAGAAACCTCCGGGGATTTTACATACTGATGTGCAGATTACCCAGCAGCACCCAGTGGCTCATTATACTTAGCATGAGATGAAACTGCAAGGATTTCAAAGAATATTTCTCTGTGGGTTCCAGCAAGCTCTGGGACACTGTTGCAATAGTGATACTCTTCAGGTACAGAGAGATCTGTGCAATTCAACTGAGAATGCTCCAAGAAAATGTTGCTGCCACTACACAACTCCCTTGTATCCGCTAGCTATCTCCATTTGGAAAATACAATCTTCACTTTTTAAAAATAAAATATTTACAATTGTTCCAGTCTGTCCTTCCAGAATTCTCTCCTCTTACATATGGATTTTCACAGAGCTACAACACAGTGATCTTATGATTTCTCCAACTGTCTCCATCACTAGCTGTCAAATGTTGGCATTAACAAATGTGCATACTTCTAGACATAGACCGACACCAGCACTTCAGCTGATTGACTTTAAAATCAAACACACATGGTCCAGTATTAAGGATTTGGTGGAGGTCCATATCTGATACAAATAAATATCCTGGGAAGGTCCAGATATCTCCACAGACCTAACTTGGAAGTCTCATAAGCACGGGCACCGCTGTCCTCCTGAGGACCATGAAGACCAAATGATTTTTTTTTTATCCCAAATATTTCATTAGAGTTCTTCTTGAGTAATGATTCAAGGACATGCCAATGAGGAGTGAATTAGACTCACTCTTTCCTCTTGGCAACAAAAAAAAACCAACCAACTTCTAACAAAGAAAACCAACACCTCACACCCATGTTTTCAGAGCTTTAAAATCTTCTTTGTGACATTCAGTTCTGGAAGCAAACCAAGATTTAGGAGCATTTTTGTTTTGTTTTGTTTTGTTTTGTTTTGTTTTGTTTTGTTTTGTTTTTCTTCCTACCCACTTCTAATTCCCCTTCTCACTCCCATCTCCTAGTTTACTGGGGAATTACTTCATATTTTCTGTCAATCCCTCAACATTTCTATACCAGTTTGCTCCTGTTTTTGCACTGGGATATTTGATTCATTCCGTGCCCCTGAGAAATTGTCCTGGTTTAGTCATAATTTTTAAATGTACCAAGACTTGGCATCCATTCAAGGAAGTGGAAATGTTCCCATATGGATTGGCTGACCAGTCTCAGGCCAAAAATACCATACAGTTTTTACTGAGGAATTCTAAGGACCATATGCCTGAACACACCCGGGATCCAAGGTAAGATCACAAGGAATGTTTTTGTACCTGAGACAAACATCAGGCAGGTTTAACACGGTGACCTCCAAAACTAGACTGCAAAGCCTTTATCTTAATCTGGCACACATCTCCTGAGGAACTCCTTGGTTTCATACGATATTTTGTTGTGCATAGTTCACACAGCACAGCTCTCTGTTCAAGGTAAAGCCACCCTACCCAAACAACCTCTGGGCCTGTTTGCTGTCCAAGCCCAGCTGGAAGCCAGGCCAATCACAACTGATGTGTTTGGGAATCTCACCTAGGGTAGTGGTGGGTGAAAGACTCTCAGGATAAGTAGTTTTCTCAAATAGCAATTTGAGAAAAATTAAATTCACCACATAACACTGATCTCAAGTAGGTCATGGCTACATTCACTCAGAAACTCACGCTGACGCGTTCCCCTAATTAAATAAAAACCCACTGACTTCCGTCAGACTGCACTGGTAACTTTGAACCTTTCAGTAGTAAAAAGTGCACTGAATCTAGGTCTTTCACCTAAACAAGAGACTTAGTCACTTGGCTGTTATATGAAAACTGTCTATTTTAGAAGAATGCAATGAGCTCTATTATCTCTTCCAAAGAACAGGGATAAGCAGCCACAGTTAAGAAACAGTATTTTCCTATCTACACTGAACCAGTCACAGATGTTATATCTCAGACATCTATGCCAGGCTAATACACACTTGACATTCAGCAGGGCTTATTAGCAACATTCTGAATCTGCACAGGGCAAGTTTCAATCTCTTTGGTCTGATATAAGCCCTTTTGAAGGTCTGAAGACCTGAATATATGGATAGGATGGAGGACATACACTAACTTTTATTCTTTTGTTGGACGATTCATAATGAATAGAAAACAGACTGGCTTTTAAAACATTTGCAAACACTGAAAACAGGCAAATGTACTTTTCTCTGGATATTTCCAATTAAAAAATTGGTCTTTCTTTTCTGCAGTGAGGGTGGTATTTAATCTCAAATTGAAGTTGTAAATTTTAGCATTTGCTCTACAATGCTGTAGAAGATGATGGGCAGAGACAAGGGAGCCTACTGATGTTGAATGATCACATATTGACAACACAGTATTGTTATGCTTGGGGAATTAAGAATTAAGGACAGAATTAAGAACCAACTGCTAGCTCTGGTACGCCTAGGCTGCTTTTTGCTCCCCCCAAAAAGTTTCCAGTAGAATGCCTGCTGTCACTTTTCTGCATCCAAGCTTTCGCAGTGTATATCCTTTGAAGACCACAAATGTATCCCCGCTCCTCTGGGATGCAATGCAAGCATAGCCTGACAGTGTCTATGAGACAAAGGTGTACTCAAGCGGAACAAGTGGCATATTCTCCTTTGCCTTGACACCCTTCCAAGCAATTTCTGCCCCAAAGGCAGACTGAGAAAACCTCTGCAAGACAGCTGCAGAACTGGGACATCTGTAGAATACCGTGTATTTGTATTTTAGCATGGACCTAAACAAGGTCTGGCCTTATTTATTGTATTATTATAACCTAGTAAAAATCTCCAGAAGGCTACAATGTGTCTCAGCTGTGTGCTCTCCTCAGCCAAGCACCACTTCTGAGAAGCCCCATTGCAGCACTCTGCAGCTCAGGAAAAGCTGTACCTGCAGACCTTGCTGTGGTAAGAAAGCCTCCACTTAAAACTTTGTTCAGCATTTCATATTTACACTGTCATCCTAACTTCTAGTGCAGCTTTCCTCACCTACAAACATATGCAATGAGATGTGGCAGCATATAAGTGATGGCTGTAACCAGTCTCCAGCCTGGTGAGGCTGCTCCAGCCCCATCTGATACTGCTCTCAGGGCAATTGCAGAAACTTGAGCTTGGGCTGAGGCAGAAACTAGTGAATAGAAAAAGTAGCTAAAAGGGATCCATTATCTGCTCCCTTGCAGCACGCTCCTCTTTCCAGTGTTACACTTTTCAGTGGGAAATAGAATTTATTTCTGTACTATTATAAAAAATAAAAATAGCTAACAATAGATTTTATTTCACATGGGTGTTAAAAGACTATGAGGTGTACAAGGGAAAAAATCAAACACATCTGAGCCCTGAAATAACTTTTTACTTTTATTTTTTATCAGTCACCAAGTCAGAAAGCTTTCAGCTTGAGCTAGCTGAGGGCATGAGATGTAGCCCTCACATCAGGTAACTTCCCATCAGTCCACAAAATCAAACCATTTATAACATTTGACACCAGCTGAAAATAATCCATCTCCTCACAGGAAAGCTCCAGGTTTTCCCCCAGAATGGAGAATACATGGAGACAATTATCATTAGAAATTGCACACATCATTGGCAAAATAAAGCAAATATGAATTTCATGGGAAAGTGCTGACAAAGTTGTCAAGGTAAAAATCATCACCTTTGCAGATGTGGGACTGTGTATGCAATACTGTGACTTTGAGGCTGGGGAGAGTAATTAAGTGAGTTAATTTTCCCCCTGTCCCCCCTGTACATCTGTGAATTTCCGATCAGCAGGGAGAAGAGCTCCGGGTGTCCATCAAAGGGGAGGAAGAGAGCTGCTATATATAATGCACTCTGTACCCAGTGTAGGAAGGCTTTATTGATTTGAGAGGAATTTCTGACTCTCTTTTATTTGATCATTTTGCTGAGAAGATGCCTCTCTCCTTTTTTCCCTATTTACTTTTGAGGGGTATACAGACAGGCAACAAAACATTCATCACTGAGACATTGTCAGCTTGCAGTTACCTTACAGTAATTGTTAAAAAAAAAAAAGTTGCAACGCCAGCTCATAAGAACTGTAATCCTTTCATGTGAGGAATATTGTGTTGAGGAGACATAAAAGGTGGCCCTTAAGTACTCCGAAGACAGCATTCCTCAAATTAACACCCTTATCCCTGCTTCTTTTCTTTCTTTAGGACTTTCAGTGGGACAGAATCAAAATGTGTTACTTTCATTGTTGTGTATATAACCACGTATAGGTCCATAGGTCATGGAACACTGCATAGATGTACATGATGAATTATGTGCATATACTGTAGCCTGTGACAGGAATTAATAGCCTTTCAGGGAGCAGAGTGATTTCTGCGTATCTTTGTGATCTTCAGAAAGGAAGCCCTTGGCAGAGATTTAATCACATGTCACTGTCTGTTATGCATTCGTAAAAAGATGAACAATAATGGCAATTGAAGTAAACCTATCATCAACTGAGAGGAAAAGACTGTTTTTCTGAAGTATACAAATTCAGTCTTTTATGACAAAATGACTACTCAAAACTCTAATCATTACTACTGACTTCCTTAAATGTCCACCTTCCTTTATCTGCTCTGAGAGCTGAAAACACAAATCCCTTGAAATGTTTCAGTTCCCTAAAGGGTGATCGCTGCCTTTTTCACCTGACATCCTAGCAGGCTGGGGGCACAGTGTTTCTTCCCTTTCCTCTCACTGCGGATAGTGGGGCAAGATGAGGTGCTGACACAGGAGAGCATTGGGGTGCACCCTGTCCTGCAGGCCTGCACAGACAAGGCTCTCGTAGAGCCCATCGCAATGAGTCTGGTGCCTATGGGAGACAATTTTGAAGGTTTAACAAAGCTCATGCAATATACTCCAGAAGAGGAAAGGGTGCCACAGTTTAAAAAAAAAAAAAAAAAGTGAGAAATAAAAACAAACTGCTTCCTCAGATCTCCTTGCTTTCACTGTCCTTGCCAGCCATAGCCTGGGGGTACTCCATGAGCCATACTGCCCCAGTTTTTGTGCAAAGACCAGGAAGATCCTTGCACTGCAAAGCCGATATCCACCAGGCTGAACAAAGCTTACACAGCTGTTCTCCTAGCTAAGGGCTACCCTGGGAGCAGGGTACGCCTTGGGGTTCAAGAAACGGGAAGTTGTGGCTCCCTGCCCCGGCTGGGCCTCCCCAGCAGAGCCCCTTAGCCTGTCCCTGAGGAGCTATGCTGTGTGCAGGGCCAAAGGGCAGGCTAGGGAGGATATGGGTGGGACGCGGCTGCCACGAGGAAGCCCTCGTTCACAACTCACTCCAGGAGGAAATGGGCACTGATCCCAAGGAAATCGTTTTGTGTTCCTGAGCAGTGGAGGGAGGAAAATGGGACCTGCCCAGCCCTGCAGCAGCACAGGCACAGCCAGCTGGTTGTCAGGCTCTCACTCCCCACAGCGTCCCCCAGTACCCAGGGACAAGGAGCAGGACGGATTTGTTGTGCCTTCCGAGCGACCACAAGGATGCAGCCACTTATGGAAATGAGATGGGGTTTATCACATAGCTTGGCGTGGGCTGGGTGGCAGAGCAGCCTTGTGCCCCATACTAGGGTCAAGCACAACCCGCAAGGCCGTGATGTAGGGCTGGGGACAGGGCGGGAGCTCTCAAGGAAACATTTTGCTGAAAACAAAACTCCCAAACCCTTTCAACAGCAGAGAACTGAAAATAGACTTCAGGCCCAGAGGGAGGGGGGATTGGAAAAGGTTAGGAGTGGGGGAGAGAGGGAAAGAAGGAGACATCAAACGACTGAGGACAACCCTGGGGAAAATGGGGGCACGGAGGTTGCCAAAGATTTTTTAAGTGTGTTTCCTGCAGGAGCTGGAGGCGTGGACAGCCAGCTTGCTGCAGTTTGGCTGGAGCTGAGAGCTCTGCGAGAGGCACTTCAGGCCCGCTCCAAGCACAGCCATTCATTACCCGCTGCTGCATCCTTCAAAACAGGAAGCGTTGCCAGAGCATTAATTTATCTCTTAATCGCTGTCCTTTTGTTGCTGTGAAAAATGTTTAGTCATAGATTTAATTCCTCTCACTCCACCCCTCTACATCCCGACCACCTCTGATCACAAACACCACGAAGAGACAGGGTTCAGTGGCTTTTCTTCTGGCTTTTGTTGTTGTAGTTGTTGTTTTTTGCAATAATTTAACTTTCAGAAGATCAGCTACCTCACTCACCGCTTTCATTAAGGAGCCCCGCACAGCAACAAGAGAGCTGCCCCTGACTCAAAGTGGGAGTGTAATTCTTTGGGATTTTGCCTTGTCATTATTCTTTCTTGCTCTTGTTATTGTCTCCAGTCCATCCTCCCCAGCCCCAATTTACTTTAAACAGATGTCTTATTTGTTCATAGCCTGCTGAGGATTTGCCCTGGCAGAGAGATCTTTTTTGTATTTTGTTTTGCCTTTTTTTTTCCCCTTAAATGTGTTTTAAATTTTATGAAGAGCCCATGAAACAATAGCAGATGTGTTGTAGCTACAATTAATTGGATAATTAACTTAATTTGTGTATTGCATTTTAGATTTGTGTTTCTTGCACAACAGAGAGTGTATGCAAGGAGCTGAGGTGGGCATGAGTGGAGGGGAAGGGGGGAGAGGGGAGTGAGGGGTATGGGCCATGTTCTTCAGCAAGATTTCTGCATTGCAGATGTCACTGGTGGCGAGCACCACAGTCTGGGCTACAGCCTGGGGGTCTGACCCGTTGGGCACACTCAGGAGATCTATTAGGTGTAACAGAATGGTCCTGAGGGTGCTAAGCCAATCCCCTAGGATGAACTTAGTCTCCTCTGCCCCTCTCAAGGTGGCAAAGGGATGTTTGGATGAACCAGTCTCTTGCTGCAGGGCCTTCAGGATATAAAAGAAGCACAGGCAAGCCCAGAGCCCTGGGCCAGAGCTCACATCCCAAAGCCATCCAAGTGGCAGCCAGGGCAGGCAGGGCCCCATGTGCCTGGCCAGAAAGCCCCACATTCCCTTCAACACCATATATCAGCTAGTGCCTGCCCTGCAGCCAACAGCCTGGAGACCTCAGTGACCTCTCTGCTGCGTGCTGTCTGCAGCCCCCAGGATGCCCACACTGCCACCCAGGCAGGCCAGCAGCCTTGGACATGAGCATTGTTCCTCGGTGTGGAGCCATGCCAGGCGACAGAGCTCAAGCTGGGACGTGTGCCTGCCCAGTGGGAGGGTCAGGATCTGGCCCTGTGTTTTAATAGCCCTCCACATCTCCTGAGTAAAGCATTTTCAAAGTCGTCCTGTGGCTATTTTGTGTGGAGTTTGGAAGCAGAGGCTTCAAAGCAGGGCCAGAGCAACATGGCTGCATGATGCCTTATTCTTGCCTGAGTTCCAGCTCAGAGCAGCTGAACAACATGAGCAGGAACAAGACTGGCAGCTCCAAAACAAAACTGGACTGGATCCTGCAGTAAGCTCCAGAAAGGCAGACTCAGTGTCTACCCAGTGCTGTCTTGACTTCCCAGGACTGCCTATATTGTTCTCAGAGCAAGACCAAAACCTTTGGCTCTTTTTTACAGGTACCTAAGAGGAACTCAAAGTTATGAACAACCCTGAAAGCCTTGCATAAGTAATTCCAGAGTTGCCCTCAGGGAACTTCTCAGCACTGGTAGAACCGTTCATCTTTTATGCATTACGGTTTATAGCTATCATCAGAACAACAATTTTCATTATAAAAGTAGATTTTTTTCCTATAAACCTTGCAATCCATCTCAACAAGTCTTTCACGCACAAAAACAAAACAAAGCTCAGACTGCTCAGATGAGAACAAATGATACTGCTAATTGCAGTGTACCAATGCCAGATATTGGCATTTAACTCTCACTACACTAAATGTAAATGTCAGCTAGAATGACACAGTCCGACTTCATCACCCAAGGCAAGATTTCCAAGCCAGGATTAGAAGGATCCAAATTTCCTACATTTTTTTCTTTTCTTTTCCTGTAGCAGCAGATGAGGGGAGAGAATGGAACTATTTAGTCTTCAAAAAGGCTGGGAATGGGAACCCACAGAGATCCTGGTTCATGCTTGACTAACAGATTATGGTAAAAACACAGCATCACTAGTAAAGCTATTGGAGAGAATTATACCCAGAAGAAGTCCTTAGAAAATGTTAAAAAGAAAATCCCATTTAAACTAAAAGGGAAAATGCTATTCAGCACAACATTTTTCTGCTTATTTCTTCCTGTTTTTTCCTACTGTATTCGGTTTCTTCTCTTGCTTTCTTTTAATTTGGACACAGCAAAACTGCCAATTATTCTTCTATTACTTTTTTTTTTTTTTTTTCCACAATGCCAGCAAAATCTGCTGCTTTTCGGCAAAGCAGAGCACCTGGAACACTGGGATTAAGGAATACCAGCTGAATTCAGGAGGGGAAGAAAGGGGCATTTAGTTTCTGTGGTGCACAAATTCTCAGGGTCCCTTAGTGCAGTAACTATACCAGTGAATCAAGAACAGCCTGGCTGAAGAACCAGAGCAAGTGAAAGGAATCCCAATGCTTTAATGCTTTGTTATTACACATTATGATTTTTAAAGCAGCTGCACAAGCCAGGCTGAGGAGGAGGGAACCTGAGCCATGATTTATGAATAGTTAGGGCTCCTATTACTGGCATCATTAATCACAACTGCTGATAAATTAATCTACCTCCCAATTCACGTGCAAGATGCTCAGCTGATAGTAGAGGAGATGTCAGCATTTAGGGTACTGTGCTTATATAGTTGTCTGTGAAGTGCCATTTTTGATCATTGAGCCCTCTATTAGTTTTTCCTGGTGAATAAGCCAACACTGGCCATCGGAGAGGATAATTCAGAAAGCAGCTGCTCGCCTAAAGGGGCCTTCCAGGACATGACACCAAGGAAAAAGATGGAGGCCAACCATGGTGTAGCGCGATGGTAGGTAATCAAAAACTCACCTCTGACCCGTGCTGAAATCTTCCCTCCAAACAACTGTGCTTGAACGTCTTCCAAGCCAGCTTCCTCTACATCTACAGAGGACATTCCTTACATTTTAATGAAGGCCACAAGTTTTTATTTCTCAAGTACCCAGAGACAGAATGAAATGTCCACATATGGGAAGGATAAAAGAGCTGTTACTTAGCTGAGGATATTTTCTGATAATGAACATTGAAAAAAATGAGTATGTAGTTTATGTGCAATTTTTGATGACAGATACAGACAGGCACAGAAGCATAAGGAGATTTTGAGAAAAAAGCAAAAACATTTCAACTCAGATTTTATTCACAAATGTAATATTTTTATAATTTTAAACTCTTTAATGGCTTTCGGAGATCTAGAAAATCACATTATCTAAGCTGCCTACCTTCATAAACAAGAGGAAAAAAAATAACTCCAGTATGCTGATCTCTAAAAAGAGCAAACTTCCCAAAGTATAATAGAATCACAGAATCATAGAATGGCTTGGGTTGGAAGGGACCTCAAGAATCATCAAGCTCCAACCCCCCTGCCACAGGCAGGGTCACCAACCTCCACATTTAATACTAGATCAGGCTGCCCAGGGCCCCATCCAACCTGGCCTTGAACACCTCCAGGGACGGGGCATCCACAACCCCTCTGAGCAGCCTGTTCCAGCACCTCACCACTCTCTCTGTAAAGAATTTCCCCTTGATATCCAACCTAAATCTTCCCTCCTTCAACTTAAAACCATTTCCCCTTTTCCTGCCATTATCTACCCTTGTAAAGAATTGACTCCCCTTTTGTTTGTAGGCTCCCTTTAGGTACTGAAAGGCTGCAGTGAGGTCACCCCGTATTCTCACATGATTGTTTGTTTTCTGTTAATTTCATAGTGTATACAGAATGCTATAAAATAAGATTTAAAAATTACTTTGACCTAAAACATTGAAATAGGCACTGTTCTGTGGTAGAAGATTTTCAGTGGTTTCAGAACTTAAGCCTATTGCTAATCCAGGAATGATTTTCACCTGTCCTACAATTCAGAATGGAAGAGTGCTTTTCATGGAAAGAAGGACAGACACATCTACTGTGACAGGTTGATTTGCAAAATATGACAGTGGCTGTTTGAAGACAGAGTTTTTGACTGCAGGAAGCAGGCCCATTAGAAATGAATTGGCAAGCAAAGTGCAGCTGGGATGGTCAAAGGTGCATTGTAAATACAATTTATCATATCAGTATCACCTTTACATGTATGTGTATGTTTTTACATGTGTACATGTGAGTTGTATGGATGTGTGTGAGGTATAAAGAAACAAGTCCAGATCTGCTCCAACATACAAATACAAAGCTACTAAAATTGCTACTTCTGTAAAAACATGATTAAAAGCAAATTGAGATGTGGCAAGAATCTACTTCAAAATATAAATTCAAGTACTGTAACTTCTTAGGTGTCATTTTGTGCAAAACAATAAGTCCTAAATTGTTATTTCAGGATAAATAAATAGATGGGCAGATAGATATATCAATCAATTTTTTTTATTTTTTTTTTTAATCTTCCAGGAAGTCAAACTGCATTTTCTCAAATATTTTCCTCTCTCTGCCTCCCTCCCTTTTGAGGATGTGTCCATGAATTCAGCCTGGTATTTCCTCAATTAAGATATCTAAAGTGAAAGCAGAGACAACCCTGCTCCCACTCTCTAATTTTCCTCTACCAGCCCAACTTTTTCCCATACTCCCCTCTCTACCTACTACTACAGTGGTGCCAGGATTCATTGCACAGTGAAGAGGAGATGAAGTCTCTTGCTGAACAGCTATGCAACATTTAGGCATGCAGCTAGGTGCCTATGGACCATGGCAGGCAAGGTGCACCTTACATTCAGACATGGAAGGTTTCTCAGGCTTTGCTGTATCCCCTTCTCTGATAGTGACCCACAGAGAGAGCAACACAGCTGGGTGAGGAGGAGAATGGGACAGTCCCAGGAACCCTGCTCTAATGTGAAATCTTCATTCATCATCATTGCCAGTTAAATATTCATTCCTGTTTTCCATCAGCAAGGGAGAGCAGTGTGAGGTTTCCTTTGAGCTCTGGAAAAAAACAGCCATGGAAATCAACCCAGGTCAAGAACAGATTTAATAAACCAGATCTCAGTGATACCAACCTTCTCCCCCCATTCTCCCCATTCCCTTGCAAGCTTGCTCTGCTCTCATTTCATCAGCTCTGTGCAGCCATGCCCATCTCTGTATGGACAGTTACTGTGTTCCTCTAATTACTTTTCAGGTTCCCAGGGCCTTGATGGTTCTTTTCAAGGAACTGCTTTTCATGACTTGAAAGTAAATAGACTAGAAAGTAATAGAAAGTAGTTTCTAACCTCTTGAACTGCAAAGTTACAGAGAGTTTAAAGACGATTGCTCCTACAGCATGACTTGCAGTCCATTAGAGAAGGAGGATGGCTCTGGCTACTTGACCTTTCAGGAAATTGAAGCATCTCTTCTGCCAACTCTCTCATTGCTCCCAGATAGTCACTGATGAGATCTGGCTGTGAACTGAGGGAGCAAAGGCGAACCATGATTTATTGTTATTTTTTCCAGGGAGGAGGTTGACAGACAGAATGGCTGCACTTTGGAGCTGCATGCCTGCCTGCGCACACCACATACTCAGAGAGTGGTCCAAGTCACAGTAGGAGACCAATGAACTCCAGTTCAAGCTGGATGGGGATATGCCCTTCTCCACAAAGCTGTGGTGGTAGATTGGGACCTGGAGAGTGCAAGCAAAAAGAGGATAAGCTTCAGGAACAAATCACCATAGGTTACATACTCTGTTCCAGATGCAGGTGGTCACGTCTGGAATCTGCAATATTTGGATTCATTAGTTACCCAATCTGCACCATCCCAGGAAGCATTTGAACAAGCCACTGACTTCTACTGCTTCTTCTGAGATTTCCCAAAAGTGGACACTTAGCTTGCACAAACTGCCTTGTTGACATCCTGCTGTGGATGAGCTGCTCCAGCCAGAGACTGGGATATTCTTGACAGTATTCCAGCTATGCTCTGCTTGCATTATGCTCCTTCTTGCCAGTTTCCTCTCCTGCATTGTCCAGGAAGAGAGACCATCTTCACCCACGCAGCTGAACTTCAGGTCATACGAAAGAACAAGGAAGACTCTTGCCCCATGTTTCTCCTTTGCTTGGGTATTCAGGCTGGGCAACAAATTTTGCCTTCAAAAACCCTTTCTATTGATTTAAAAGAGCTGCTTCTACCAGCTTTGTTTTATTTAAGAACAGTCTGGTATGCATTAATTAATAGTAGAGGCCATGTTTTCCTGATAAGCAGTAGCTTCTATCAGGAGCAGCTCCATTTCCTGCCCTGGGAGGACATGGTGATCACAGCCTCAAGGGAAGGTTGTCAGCTGGCCTCACAAAGTCCTCAACCAGGCTGGTGAGGACTTTGTCACGGGACAGCCTAATTGATTTAAACAAAGCCTAGCATCAGGGCTAGAGAGACACAGAAGAGTACTCCAGTCACTGAGGGTGACAAGTGGGTGTGTTTGTTAATCTGACATTGATAGAACTTCTGATTTTTCAAATTCCCAGCCTGAATCTTTCCTGCTCTGCCATACAGACTCATTTTTATGTTACAGCCTCACTTCCCCAAGAACTTATCTCTTCCTTGTTCGTAGCTAATATCGGCCTTACCACAGATTTCAGATGCTTCCCCAATTCCATTTCTCTGGCCGACAAGTTAGACTGCAAACCAGCAGACCAGGTTTTATCCCTTCCTCCCTTTGCATTCCCTCCAGCATTCATCTACAGGACACACATATTCCTGTCAGGTGACATTTTAGCTATATAAGAAACAGAAATCTAACTTCACCCACAGAGTAGTCTCCTTACAGAGCAGAGTCTCCTTCTGCAGAGACAACTCTTGTCCAAAAAAAGATTCACTTGTCTGGAAACAACCATCTTAGTCATGTGCACACATCCATCCAGAAGTGCCCATTTCTGGGCATGGACTAGTGGAGGGAATTTAAAGGACAAGTTCAAAAGAGATATTTCCTCTGGTTTATGTCTCAGAGACTTCACTCTATACTTCAGGCATACTGGCCCTTAATTTCTGTCATGCTCCTAACCATGGTAATAGTCGTTTCTAACAGCAGAACTAGCAGAAGCCCAAAGAGGGAGATGATGACTTCTGGTGCTTGCTGTTAATATTTTACAACATGATTACCTTCAGCAGCACAAAGCCCTGGCACAGGCAGGAAGGCTGTGAGGAAGGCTTGTCTTACATGGGAGTGGAAACAGGGGTATGTGTGTGCTGTGCCATGGCAAGCTGCCCTTCACCTTCCCTGGATAGCCTCAGCTCTTCTGTGTTGGCACAGCAGTGGGACATGTGGTCACTCCATTCATTCTAATAGGAGGAGAAGGCAAGTATAGCCATTGCACCTGCACAGTTTTGCTACAGAAATATTTTACAAGGCCTGGTACCAAGTATATTAAAAATGATGCCAAATTCCCAGGGCCTTTTGTCCTCTCAGAGCTGCCTTCCCCACAGCTTTCTCTTTTGGCATTGCTCTCAACAAGGCTGTTTCCAGGCACTGTGAAGAACAGGGGGCTGAGGACACCTCCAAAGAGCCTGGCTCTGCCATATGGGAAGGGACTGGGAGCTCCCTGTGGTTTCAGCTGTACCATGTGGCCGTGAGTGAAGTTCCTGCATTGTACCTGCCCAGGGCATTGCCCCCTCCCAGGAGATTAGTCCAGATCCCGTGCTGATGGTGTTGAGATCTCAATCTCTTTTCTTCTTAAATAGAAAACCGTGTAGGAACCTACCAGAAGTCAGAAGTTCACAGACCGTCTGGTACTTGCTTGAATTGATGTGAACCTCTGCTGTGGAAATTTTGCTAGGACATGCTTTCTCATGAGTACGCCACACTTTCAGACTGGGTGAAAATACCACAAGAATAACCTTTCTCATGGTATTTCAGTATTTATTTTCTGGTTCCCGTCCAACCCTAAATCAGGAAGTGCAGAAGCGTGAGAAAATTTTATAAAAAGAAAAAATGAACAGTTTAATGATGGTTTCTAAGTCTCAAAAAACTTTCTGTTCTGCTCGAGCCTGAGGCTAAAGTTTCATTCCTGTTTCATTCCAGCAGGTTCATCTATTTGCATCTGCCTCTGCCAGAGCCATCACATTGCCGAGAGGCCATCATCTGTGACTGGAGAAGCCCTGAGCCTTACTGCTGCTTTCTGATGTGCTACAATTCCTTCACCGAGTCACTCAGGCGCAATGCATGTCCATCCCCAGCCTCTCTATGGAAGTCACTAATATTAATCTTTCTTTGCAAAGTGTTTTAAGATGTCTGGCTGAAAGCTCCTATGCAAGTGCGAGGTATTTTTATAATTAATATCCCACTTTTCACCCCAGCAGGACTAACTGAGCCTGTACATATCCCTTTAAACCTTTAAATAGTGGAAACCTTCCATAGTGACTTAGGATATGATGTAATGTCTATGCTTTGTTAACAGGACCAAAGTGCAATAAACACTCATTTTAATGAACAAAGCAAAGAGATGTAACTCATAAGACCCACAGGGAGATGGGTTGTATAGGGTTGCCATGTTTGCATACATGCTTTTCTGACTGCCGTCAGTTTTAACAAGAGTAAAATACTATTGATGTTAAATCACATGGGTTTTTGTTCTGAGTGTTTTTTTTTTGTTGTTTTGTTTTTTAAATGAGCCGTAGAATTGTAGGGGTGTTCCTGAAGACATAATGGCTACATCTGTACTAATAAGCTATATGTAGCCAGGGCTGCGCTGAGGCCCCATGGCCAACTGGCACAGGCAAGCTACCTCCACACCACTGAGCTCCTCTGTGCCACAGCAGCCGGGCCACATGCAAGCCACCTCCTAGGAGCTAGTGCTGGCTCCTGAGCTGTGCCAGGGATTGTTCAAGTTAATGCTTGCTGGCAATGGACTCAGCCGCACCAGGGATGGTTTGAACAATTAACAGCACGGGCATGCGAGTGCCAGCGCCTGGCCTCGGTCCTTGGCACTGCTTGATTTATTACTATCAAGTAGCCATGCAGCCTTCTGAGCCTTTATTGCTGGTAACAGTATGGGAAAAGGAGAAAGGTGGGGTTGTTTTCACAAGGTTGGCAGATAGAGAACCTGGGCTGCTTGGGTCATTTCATGTTGAATATGGGAATTATTCAGAGACAATCAGAGAAGGGGCTGCAAGGCTGTTCTGGCCATCTGCTGTGCAAAGAAGTGCAGGGTTTTGGAAAAGGCTGCATGCGCAAGAGTTCCTGGCACTGAAGAATACTTGGTCAAAGTCACTTTACATATTAGTACTTTATTAAACAAATGTAACTAGAACACAGCATTCTTAGACATCTGCTCAATCCCTTGAAGTACTTGAAAGCCCAAGTCACTACATTTGCAACTTCCTGCAGCTAAAGACCCAGGGCATCACATGCAAACCCTTTACAAATAAAATGTCCTGACTGAACTCCTGTGCTTTACTCTTGTACAGATGTTTAATTAAAAGCCTCGCTGAATGGTGCTCTAAAAAGTTATGTTCTTCCTCTCATGTTTTCTTAGAAAAAAAATCTGCAAGCAGTACGTGGAAAGCAGAGGGATAACTGTGTCCTCATCTAAGTACTGAACAATTTTCCCAAAAATTTCCCACAGTTGGGCAGAAATTAGCAGTGCCACATATGAGCAGCATATTGTCTTTGACATATGACTTACCTACCTGGTGAGACAATTAGGTTAGCAAATGCTAAAGAAAAGTTCTTGATACCTCATAAACCACTGAACATGAGAAGCCTGCCCACCCAACCAAATGCTTCTCATCAGCAGCATAAAGGAATGCAGCCTTTCCCTTTTTTTTTTTTCTTTTTTTGTTTTCTGGGAAACATATACTGATTCACTCAAAAGAGGAATTGCTTAACTTTCTCATGTTGACACAGCAGCAGATTGACAGGCTGAACAGGCTTCCAAACTTTTCTCTGAAAAAGCGTGTTAAGAAGTGATGTTGCAGGAACAGCCAGACATGAGAGCGCTTCCTCTGCTTACTACTGTGTATGACCTGTGCTGCAAGAGAGCACAGAGCCCCAGGCCCCACCGCAGTGAGCACTTTTCTAATTTGTAACAGGAAGGTGCCCCGGGGAGCTCCTGGTGGAGCGCAGTGCTGATGCTGGTCCATGAGACGACCTGAGTTCCGCTCCTGCTATTGCTCATGAGTGTAGTGTTCACCCTCCCTACCTCCAGGCTCAGTTCAGTGAAGCAGCATATGCTCTACCTTCTTGGATTTCAGCAACAATGTAAGCACTATACCTGTGCTATCCTCCTTTCTGGGGGCAGGCACATGGTGTTCTCAAGGCCAGAGGCCACTCCATACTTGCTTTTTGCCAGAATTCTTAGCTGCCTGAACACATATGTAGGCCTGAGGATTTAGCCTTTTTGTGGAAGAAGATCAAGAGACTACGAGCAGTGGGTTCTTCTGTCACGTATCCTTTTTGTGACAGAGATGAGCATGATGGGCTTCTCTACCTGGACCCCTTCGCAAAGTGTTGCTAGATTGCTATAGAGTATGCACAGCCAGCCGGTGAGCTCTGCCAAATTAATTAATTCTTGATGACGGCTGCTTCTCTACAGGAAAACAAAAGGGTGTTCATATGAAGCAAACACAGCCTCCTTGCGGCACTTTGGGCGGTGTTTAGGTCCAAGTGTGTTTTTTTCCCAGCGTTTCAACAAGGCTTTGTGGTGCAATAGGAAGCTTAGAAGCCATAGGAATGTGTAAGGCCAGTCCTTGATTCATCCTGTAACCTAAAAATACAGGCTGATTCCTGCAGTGGTTATTTTAGTACCAGACAGTGAACTGCTTCCTTGAGATGAAAAGACTCAAATACGGTACTGTCCTCATAAACAGGATCTCGATATATATGGAGAAGAGTAAGACAATTCAGACTGCGTGAGGCTCACACAAATGCAGACACAAACATACACAAACAAGCCAGCAAGGCGAGATAAGGAACACAGCTCTTCACAGAAATTCTCATCTGTCCACTCCTTTCAAGGCAAATAAATATTATTAAAAAATAAAAGAAAGAGAGAGAGAGAGAGAGAGAGGAAGAGAAGAAGAGAGGAAGAGAGGAAGAAAGGAAGAAAGGAAGAAAGAAAAGAAAAAAGAGGAGAAGAGAGGAGAGGAGAGGAGAGGAGAGGAGAGGAGAGGAGAGGAGAGGAGAGGAGAGGAGAGGAGAGGAGAGGAGAGGAGAGGAGAGGAGAGGAGAGGAGAGGAGAGGAGAGGAGAGGAGAGGAGAGGAGAGAAATTATAAATAGAGAGGCTCTCCCTCTTGTTTCTGCTAGGCTCTTCCTGCACTTGAGAGCTACCAGTCTAAACATGCCCTCCCAGCCTTTCTTCACCTGAAGGAAAATGAGTTCATAAAAAGACTGCCAAAGCGGTCCTGAATACATCACTCAGTGTTTTCCTTGCTTCTTACCCCAGAGGTTGGTCTCAGCTTATATAAGAAGGAAAAAAACTCATATAAACAACTTTGAGAGAAGGTGCGTTATTTACAGTACACGCTGCATATTTTCTGTTAGAAAGGCCACAGAGAATCAGGCTTTACATATTTGAACTGCACAGTGATAAAGCTTTGCAGTCAGCCCTGCTGGATGGTCTTCAGCAAGGAGGAGCATACTGCTGGGGAGTGCTGCCTCGCTGCTGTCTTGAATCAATCAGTGCTGCACTCTCTTCTATGCAATAGTTTCCAGAAATATTTGAGAGTACTCCATGCCAGGAAATTTAAATCTCCCTAGCAATTAGTCACTGATGCCAAAAGGACTCTTCTGCAGTAAACATCTCTCAAAGGTTGGACTCCCTTCTTATTTCCACCAAGAGCAGCCTCAGTGTGCAGGAAAGAGCCATGCACATCAGTAACCTGGTGAATAAGCATTTGAGAGGTGGCTTCAAGGGTCCAGTTACTATTTTGAGGTCTAAGAGTGACATGCAAGTTTCTTAGATGTACAAGAGGGTAGTGAGAGTTTCCAGATGCAGAAGTCCCTTCTCATCACTTTCGGTACTCTTTTGCCTATGCTCCACTGAAAATGAATTGCAAATGAATACACAAACTTCAGGATGTTGAACCTTGAGCTGTTTTTCTGAAGTAGAGGAACAGCTAAGGCAAATAGCTTGCC
The DNA here is from genome assembly GCF_987193195.1 of Phasianus colchicus. Taxonomy (NCBI): domain Eukaryota; kingdom Metazoa; phylum Chordata; class Aves; order Galliformes; family Phasianidae; genus Phasianus; species Phasianus colchicus. Next base: position 40,814,523 of record NC_143437.1, on the reverse strand, counting down.
TGCGTTATGGGAAGAACAGAAGGATGGTCTCCACTGTAGCACTGAAGTTGCTGGAAGTGCTCCAAGGAGGACTCAAAGCTGAAATTTCCATCAGCAAGGGGGGTGGTGGTGGTGTGTGGGATAACTCTCTCCATCAAACACAGACCAGCTCCCGTGCCTCTGGAACCAAGAGGGTTCTGTAGAGTTTGGAGGAGCAATCACAACTCAGGGACTTCGATGCCCTTAGATTTCCACCACCACACTGGAAACCTTACAGGCCAATTTTCATCTATTTACTCAGCTATGGGAGCCTTTCATTTCCGAGAAACACAATCATGATGGTAACAAAAACTATGTCCTTTCATGCCTCAGAAATGTTTCAGTACAAGTTTATTTTCCTCTCAGGTTAGGGTTGGGCAAATGCAAAGGTGCTGTTTCTGATGTTATCCACACTCTTTTATTCCTGCTTCGCTTTCGTGCGCCTGTTGTCTTTGGGAGAGCATTCCTCACAGTAATAAGGTGGCATCTCCCCAGAGTGCCTCCAAGCTACCACTGGCATTCATGCTGAAACCCATCCTCTGTCAGGCCTGAGCAATCAAGTATAGATAATCAGCAGCTCCTTACAGCAGTTTTTCCAAGAGTGAGTGGAAAACAAGAAACAGTAATAACTGTGTCAGGCTACCACAGGCTTATTAGAAGACAGAAAACAGACAGAGAGCAGAGCATCTCAGCAGGTAGCTTCCCCCCATGGGCTCAAACAGCAGCAGGGACCCACTTTCCATTGCCACAACATTGCGCTTGCTGTGCCCTTCCCAGAGCCCACCAAGGCAGAGCAGCTTTCTCTCTGCCACGAACCCTCTCCAAGGGCAGTTGCTGCTACTTGCAGCTCTCCTGCTTCCCAGCCTGTGTGTCCTTGGAAAGGAGATTGTCCCCTCCTTCCTAAAATGGGTTGGGGCAAGGGGTCCAGCTACCAGCATGGCAGCCTGCCCCTGAGCCCCTGGGCCTCAGGGCAGCACCAGGCAGTGACCAAGGCCTTGTGTGAGCATGCCAGTGTGCTTGTCTCAGGATACATATGCAGCAGTAGATGAATTTTGTGTGGGCCCGGGTGCTTTCCAGCTCATGCAGGCAGTATTTTCTATGCCTACCGCTTTGCAGAACACTTTGAACCAGCTCGATAAAAACACATTTATGCCGATGCTGGCTGCTTTTGTCAGAGCAGAAACAGTCCGACCCCATCTCACATACCTTCTGCAGCTTTGCTTGTGCTAGAGCTTGTTCAAGTGCCTTTGCTGTGCCCTGCCAGCAAGCACACGCTGCTGCTCTTGCGCTCTCCTGCTTTCCTTCCCCCACTCATCTTAGGAAATAATTAGCAAAAATAGTAAAGCAATAGAGTGCACTGCTGAGGCTTCCGACAGCTGCTGGCAGCCGCGCTGGCGTGCTCCTGGAGCTGCTGCTTCCCAAGAGAGCCACGTCAACCTCCTTTCATGGGTGCCCCCACCCTCCCCACACCAGGGCAGAGGGCAGGTAGAGAGAAAGGCGTCCAGGTGGCACCAGCCTCCTGCAGCACATGGGCATTGCAGGAAAAGGGAATGCCACCTTTCCCTCAGGGCAGGACAAGCAGTGTGCCAGTGTGCAAAACTCTGCCACGTTGAATATGTGGGCTGTGAGTTCAGGATATAAATAGGTGCACTATTAGAGCAGCATACAGCCGTGGTGTTGCTTGTCTCAGACAAAAGTATCAGAGTTTACTGAAGTAGCAGCAGCAAACACTGTCACAACTCAATGAGCGTTAGTGAGCGCATCTGAAATTCAGAGAGTCTCAAGTATGCAGGATGCAGAGCTCCCTGGAACCAAGTCTGGCACCAAGGAGCATCTTGCTACTTCCCACTTCTCAAGGAGAGATGGTCAAAGGGGAAGGCACAGCTTCTTTGCCACCTCTTCTCCAGCCTCAGCTGTTCTTACTGAAAGCCACTTCAAAGTAATCAGTAAGTAGCAATGACAGCAATTAAATTTCTTTCCAATTTGACACTTGTGAAGTACTCCACTGCAAAAATATGGCCAGAAAGCACAGCAATACTTTTGTCTTGCACAAGGCCAGACATAAACGAGAGCTCTTAATGGAGCTGGGGAAAGGTCTTTACAGTATATGAGTTGCCTGCTGAGCATAAAGTCTCTGCTTGGACATAATGGTAAGGCATGTTTCTTGTGTACTTCCTCAGAATAACAAGGACAGGCAAAAACGTAGTCTCTGATAGATACCTGTTGCTGCCATCCCACAGGGACAGCATTTCTGTTTATGGGCAGCTTTGGAACAACTTTTTGTATGGGAACAACTTTTGATAGCTCTTCATCTCCCCATCAGGTCCCACCACTTTGATAGCAGGGAGATCAGGATTTTCTGGCACTCTGGAAACCTCCGTGCCAGTTCTTCAATTTGCGGCATTCCTTCTACCTTGCCATACGTTTGATACGGCATATGTTCACCACTTTCTTACTGATGTCATATAATTGCAGTGTCCTTATTTGATTTGCAAGCTCAGGCATGCTTGACTCACGTTGTATTTCAGTTATTTTCATTCATAAACACTGATGTATTAACTTCTGAAACAATGCCTGTGTGACTCCCAGGGCAGTGTTTTGATCCCATCCTGAAACAAGGACACTGTTCTCTTGTCTGATGGTTTTTCATCCTCTATCTTTTCCTAACAGTTGCTTCTCAAACAAGATTTTTCACTGGCAATAAACAGAATAAGCTTCATTAATTGTTTGGAAATGTAATGTCTCCTGCTACCTGTTTCTCAGGTACCTATTTTACTTTTTTACTGCTTGTTGGATCAAATAGCCTGATATGGATTCAAAGTTTAAAGCCTACCTCCATTGCTCAGACCACCCTCCAAAGCAGGGATATGCAGCTAGCATGCACACAACTTCCAAAAGCAGTCTGGTTGCCTTTGCATAGTGCCAAATGTTATGACCTGAAATTTTCTGGCTGCTGCCAGTGCCCAGACTGTCCCTCTCCAAAGCGCTTTGTTACCCTATCCCACGTGCTTCTACAGACAGGTGTTCTCTCCAGGTACTGGCTGGTGGTTTTGACTGAGGACAACTGGGAGAACCATTTGAGGTACTTGCTTTCACTGTTTAATGTCCTTTCCATCACCCCCCATCCAGCAGGGAGATTCTTCCTGTACTTCTTCAATCCCTGCCTCTTCAGCCCTGCTGGAAAAGAGCTCAGAGCTATCCCAGGAGCCTGGAGTGCCACCTCACCCTTCTTTCCCAGTGCTGATACCTGCACCCAGCACACACCACCTATATATCATCCTCTGAGGCTGTTTAGCTCCAGTGTAGATATCACAAGCCACTTGTCCAGAGGCTTGATTCTTCACCCGTTTATATCTTCCGGGTCTTTTCTGAGTATCCACAGTTCCAGAGAAGGAGCCCTGTGAGCTGATGGATGGCGCTTGACCAAGGGAGGCCACTGAGCAGTTCAGTTCCAGACTTTCTAACAAGTGACCTGCGAGTGAAATGTGGGAAAAGTAGTATCTAGATCATCATCTGGTATAAATCAACAAAGCCCCACTAAAGACATTAAAGCTATACTGGTCTACACCATCTGGGAGTTTGGCCGCAGGGAAGGACTTCTTAATGATGAGTTTTTAGCCTTTATCACAGATATAGATGGGAGGAGAGTTAGTGTCCTGTCTGCACTCAGGGAGTGTTACCAACCCCTACAGAGATCAATAGCAGCTCCCTGCTCACATCAAGAGCAGAGTGATGCCCTAAAATTAGCATGTGTTTGAATCAGTGCATTGTATCTTGTTTGCAGATTAGTAGCACTGAGTAGATATTGAGGGCACAGGAAAGCTCTAGCCAGCTTAAACAAAGTCAGAACTGACCTGAATTTTTTCTAAGCTGAAACTGATCTTTTTGTATAGGACAGGGAAGGAGAGGTTCAGAAACACTCAGATTTAGGTTCATTTCAGTATTTTGGGTCTTCTTGTGCACCATCTGACTGTAGCAGATAAGGAATAATAAAATTTTATGTACTTCCAGTTTGGGCTGAACGGGGCAGTGCTGGGCTCCTGTACTTGGAAAAAAGAAGTTTCTCTTCTAATTTAGAGACCAACTAAGTGCTGAGGAATAGGCTTTGGTGGGCACATCCTCAAAAGCTGTGCCCATCAACTAGTGACAAGCTTGGGCAGCTCCTCAGCCCAGACATTCTCAAAGAGACAAATCATATTTGCTGTGTAGCATTTCACTTATTCCTTCATGCCGTCTCACATTTATATTCTGAACTGCAAAAGGTGAAACAAATCTGGATAGAAAGGAAACATGTTTATTCTTTGCATTTATGGTAACAATAAATTCCCTTAAGGCATCACTTTTTTCATTTAATACTGGGAGTACCAAATGTGGGCTCGCTAATGGATATTTTATGAAAGCAATCTGGCCTTGAGCAACTGATTGCTTAACAATTAGGTAAAATATTGAAGCGTGCAAAAATAAGAAAGGTTTTTTGTTTTTTTTTTTTAAATGACCATGAACAGAATATGATTATATATCAGTTTTGGGCAGCTAGCAGCTAAATTATAACTATAGCAGTGTAATTCTTCAATACATAGGCTTCCTTTAAGAACATTTTTGTAATATTTTACAGCTTCTGAATCTTACTTAACTAAAAATGCCCGCACTCTGCTTTGTAGTTTATCTTTTTCTAAACCAACTGAGATTTTTTTTTTTTTTTTTTTTTTTTTTTTTTTTTTTTGGTCATTGTATATTTCTGTTTCAGTGGATAATATTTTTCTTGCTGGAAGAAGGTAGAGGGTGTATGCAGAGAACGGTTTCCTCTAGGTCCTAGCGCACTTCCTCTGTCTGCATCTAAGCCAGCAGGATAAAAAAAAAACACAGGCAAGCTGCTCTTTCACAATGCAAAATTGCAAGCACTGTTTTCTTTCTGCTGTTTTTGCTATCTTGATACCTATTTGTGCTTTTTATTTGTTAATCATTAGAGTAATTTTATTTTTTTTTAGTCCAGCATAGTCCATGGGTGAATAATTAGACACTAATGGAAAGAAGAACTAATGAATGGACTAGTTATTGGTGCTCAATCTTTCTGCTGATATATGTATTTATCCATTTATTCCGCTGTTATGAATAATACACATATTCATCACACAACTGCTTGAAGGGACAGCATTCTCATCCAGGTCCTCTGTGCATCTTAAGTAGCCAGGGCTTCCCCTGAGATTTGGAACCAAAGGATGAAACTTAACTTTGGTGTAAATTGTACTGAGATAAGTGAAATCACTGAGACCTGGAATGAATCTGACCCAGGGACAGAGACTCTCAAGAGCTCCATTTAATCTCTATCGCAGCACAGTTTTCCCCAGGAATCTTCATAGCCATTCATCTCTCTAACACACATAATAAATAATTTACTCACAGATATACGGGAGCACTTTGGTTCAATCTGCTAATGATCTTAGCATTGAAAGAGGCTCTAACATGCTTTGAGCCTCTTTACATTGCCTGAGAGACTCAAAGTGCCATTACTGTAAAATGAGACAATGAGAAACAAAGAGGAGGTGGTATAGCTGAACTCATGAATTATTACATCTGTCCTTAAACTCTTTATAGCACATTTGTGATCATTTTTGTACTTATGGTCATCATCAGCATTTCCACAACAATTTTCAGGTGGATCTTAAGCCACTTGAATACCCAACTGGGATGTATCTCAAGTCACTACAACTGGCCAGTCAACAAATACCAACACTTTGTGGTGGTCTCTCGGTCTGTATTGCAGATTGAGCCTACATGACTTGCAGAAAGCTTTTGATGGCTAAAGCCAAGTGAGGTGAATGCCATACCTAAATATTTGCCTGAATTCAGTCTTTTCTCATACAGCCTTGTGTTGCTCTTTTCCTTACCTTCCCTATTCCTTTAATACAGGGACCTTGGCATTTTGCTTCAGCCTTCTGCTAGTGCCTTGCTGCAAAGACTAGGCCTGGGAAAAGAATACAAATGAAAACCATCATGCCTACATGTCACAGCAAAGAAAGTGTTAAAATAAAAGAAAACAAAAACAAACAACAACAACAAAAAAAAAAACACTGAAAGGAAGTGTCAAAGTCATGGTAAGTTCCATCTCAAGAGGCAAACTTCTGGTCTCACTTATGCCTTGGCCTAAGCCCTAGTAAGCATGGCATGTACAGCAGAGATGTTCCGAATGTCTTTGCAGCAGAAGAATGTGCTTGCTGCAGTCCTATCCCCACACAGGCTGCTCTTCAGGGTCTGTCACATGCCATTTCTGATGCTGCAAATATTTGAGGACTCTACACTCTTGCTCAAAATGATCTGGATGCTGGCTCTTCATACCAGGTGCTGTTCCAGTCTAAAAGCTTCCAATATAAGGATGTCTGTCATAAAATCTTTAATATCTCTGCTTAATAGCCTCCTTGAATCTGCCCTTTCTTCTTGCCCTAAGTAATTCATTTCCATCCCTGGCACTGCAGCTTTTAAGAATTGATTTAAAATTAATACATGAATAAAACAGTATAAATAATGTATAGTCATTGTATTTAATATTAATAGCCATTACATGAGGAAAAAAATGTGTACCTGCAAATAATTTGCAAAAGGACTGTGGAACCATATCATTAGATTGCAAAGAGAAATGATACTGAAGCTGCCTTGTGCTTCCCACCAAAACAGCTTTTTTATTTTCAGGTGACCAAAGCTTTGCCAAACTTCCCTTTTGCAACGAGTCCTTCCACAGTACACTTTTTGCCTCAAAGTGGACTATTATTCATACATACATTGTGAAAAACATCTCACAGACAGCTCATCTATTTCTACGAATGAAACAAGGGGTAGAAGCCTATTGTTGACTGACACAGGACAAGCTCTGGCCATCTTTTGCTGTGCTGTGGAGCAAAGGCTAGACAGGATGTAAGCAGTCTGTTCTGTGGTATCTCAGTGAAAATCCCCCTTCCATCCCAAACTTTGGCATGTGAATAACTATTTGAACATACCCAGCACACTTGCTGGAGCACCTCGGCTTGTACGTCCTGGCAGACAGCATGTAGCAGCTTGGTGCTATGGAATTTGTCTGCATTTAAGTACATCATAGCAGATTTGAGCTCCTAAAACAGTGATGCTTCCCTAGATCCTAACCCAAATGGGAAGATGTCTAGAATATCTGCCCTCTATCAGCCTCACTCTCCACAACAGCTGAGCACATCCTTCCCCTGCCCATACAGCCTCATTCCCTTCTCCCTGTGAGGGCAGCCTTGCTGCCCATATTCATCTTCTGCCCATAGATGCTGCCACACACTCTGGGCACGTGCCAGCTCTCCACATCCCTCTCCTCATACATTCTTCTTTGGGTAATTTTCTGAATGTTTTCTTCTGAATGTTCCCTCCTGTGCAAACACCTAGGTACAGGCTTCCAGCAAGGAACATGCACCAGTTGCCTTTTTCATTACTTTGCTCTGCTCTCATGCAAACTGAGCAGGCTTGCAGCAATGGAAGCCAAGAGGAGATAGACCAAGACTGGTGAGACTGGCATTCATAGCATATGAATGTGTTCCAGAGAACAAGGGGTTAATGCTGGGCTGAGCCCTCACACAGGTGTAATGAGTCAGGGCCAGACTGATGCTGTCAAAGAGGGAATACAGGAAACTTTCCCTCATTAGGAAGGAAGAGAGCCTGGAGAAAGGATTGTTTCACACCCAATGAGCATGGGGCTCATTTGTGCATCAGACAGGGATTTCGTCTTGCTTTCTAAGGATTCAGCAAAAGGCTCCTTTTGTTTCACACATAATCGATGTGCTTCCCACTGTGTCAGGCACAGCCCTGAGAAGGACACCACAATCATGAAAATGTTCTTGGTAGTTTTCCTTATCTGTTTGTTCAGTTGTGAACAAACAATCCCAATATTAGGGGCTTTGTGATGTTTTCAGACCAGGCCAAGCTTCAGCTGTTAGAAGAGATTGTTCAAAAGAGACTTCACTCTTCTGGTGATGGTTTTTAGTCTTTCTGTCTTTGATTATTGGTATGGCTGAAGAAGGAAGGAGTTAGCGCCTATAGGAACCTCCTCCATGCCAAATTCTTGTAGCTGTTGTCATGAGTGATGAGTCCTTCTTCATTTTGCCTCACTGGCACCTTCATCCTCCTTGGTCTCAACTTCAATCCTCCCTGAGGTGTGGGGGTTGCATATTTATTCCTTGGATGGCCTAGAAAAAAATTAGGCAAAGAGGATTTACAAATATTTCTAGTGAGATCAGTATATTCCATTGTATCTTACATACTGTTCATTTATGATAGCATCCTTGTTCTAGAGAGCAACTTCTGTTACTAAATGGCAGTACTTCCTCATGCCACTATTTATCTGTACCACTGTCTGGTGCTATAACTCAACTCCAACCCACTCAACAAATGAGGCAGGACTCAGCACCCCAAGATAAAGAAAAGTACAAATGCGAGACAGTGCCAGGAGATAAATGGTCAGAGACAACAAGATACATAGGGTTTATTTAAAAATAGTACAGAAATTTTCTTTAAGTCTATCTTGTTCTGAAAACTAGCCCTCAATGAGTTTTGCATATGTCACAGTGAGATAAGCAACTGCGGAAATGCAGCACTTGCTGCTGGTATCGATAGAGGATCTACTGATCAGTCTTGCAAGGGAAGGCAGGATAGGGAGGGAGAAATAGCCAGACTGCAACCTTATCTGGATCCTGTGGAGAGCTGCTGCAGGAGGCTGGATGGATGAGCAGCTATTTCAGGAATGGAGGAGCTTACTGCCACAACTGCTGCATCCAGAAGGCTGACTTACAGGCCAAGAGACAGCCTGACGGGCCACTGACATGGGGATCCATTTCAAACCAAGATGAAGGCTGTGCAGCACAAGGTTGTGAAAGGGGCCAGAAATATATCCAAGGAGACTAATCCTGTGATAGCAGAAAAGAGGCCCCGTCCACATCCCAGTAGTATCCTCTCTAAACATAAGGCCAACTAGCTTGAATTCAAAAATGCACTGAGCTCTAGCTTGCTGTGGATGTGTAACTTGAGTTGCTGCCTCATGATGGGGTCTGACTTCTGTTTTTATTTATTTACACTAAATCCCCCTGCTTAAAAATAAAGAACATTTTATCAGAGCAGCAGAAAGCAGAGATGTTTCCATTTCTGAGGCTGGACTGACCAGGAAGCTCCAGCTTTTCTCATAAAAGGGTAGGAAGAAGGCTGGTTGGGAAGGGAGGAAGGAGTAAGAGCCACGCTTTGATGAGGGCTCTCAGGGGAGATGGTGCAGTCTATGAAGCTGGGACGAGACCCAGCTTCAATGGAAATTGAAGAGAGCAGAGCAGTTTTGATTGCTCCCCTGCCCTGTCCCTGTGAAACAGGAGGGCACCTGAGAAATCAGTACCCTTTGCAAATGGAGAAGGTAGAGGCTTTGAGCCCCCAGATCCTGTATTCCCTCTGAGTGTCCTTGCTGCTGAGCTAAAAAATACAAAGGTTTTCTTAACTCCATTCCTTGAACTAAGCTTGCTCTCCCTCCAGATTTCCTTTGTTCTCATTTAAAGGGCCGGAATCAAAACAAATGGTTTCTGCAGCTTCAAAACAATATGTAGCCTATATTTAGACATGTCAAAAATTCTGACTAATAGACTCAAAGCACTGTTGTTTCTATTCCTCAACATTGCCAGCAAATCAAAGTGTCTGCTATGTGCCCATATCATTCAAATCATATATTAACCTGGGAAAGCCCAGATTAATATAAAAGGGACAGAAGGAAATGGAACTTCCAACTCACATTGGTGCAGCCAAGTTAGGAGTGAGATAAATCTACTGGATGAAAGGATATAAAGAATCTTCCTTGCTCTTTTTTTCCTCTGATAGGGCTGAAAAAGGTGAGCTGAGTGCACCCCTCTCATCCTGTACCCAGAGTACTCATGACCTGTCCTATGTGCAGACAGCCGAGCAATGAGACCCTTTGCACACCAACCCCAGAGCAACCCTGGTTCTGGGGTCTGAGACCACTTGCTGGTGACCAGGATGATATTGTAAGGTCTGAGAAAAAAAAGGGGGAACAACTGATAAGTTGCTGAGATGCTCAACCTTCACACACACAAAAAAAAAGCTTATGAGTTTCCTAATACTTGCTGCAAAGTGATGGACAGGGCATCTTGGGAGCTTGGTATGGTGGGAATGCCCTACTCTGAGAAGGCAAATGGAACATGGAAACCAGGTTTAAAACAGAGAGGAGTAACGCGGCTAGTTAGATCCGCAAGGTCTCATCTTCCTGTTAGTCCCTGAAAGTCCCTCTCCTGGTCCTCTTCTAATCCCCTAGTCTACCTGATCTCACTTTGTCCCTGCCACTGCATCCCTTGAGCTGTCCAGTGAGTCACAGACCTCTTGAAAACCTTAGAAGCTCAGTGAAATGTAAGAAGTCCATGAGGAAGGATGCTGATGGTGAGGACCACAATGCAGAACTATGTCAGCCAGTGAGGATGGAGTGGAGCAGGCATGTGGCTGACAGCAGTCAGATATGGAAATAAAAAGCATAGAATCATAGAATGGTTTTGATTGGAGAAGACCTTAAATATCATGCAGTTTCAACTCCTGCCATGGGCAAGCACTCCACCCACCAGACCAGGCTGCCCAGGGCTCCATCCAATCTGGCTTTGAACAGGGATGGGGCATCCCATGATTCTTCTAAATAGGAGAATTGGAAGCACCTCACCATGACAGTGGTAGCTGCTAAAGTCAGGCAGATTACCGCTGAAGTGGACATCATGCTCAGGTGGTGCACAGGAGGTGTGGAAGCCAGGGCTGCCTTCATGGGTACTACAAGTTGTGTGATATACCTGACACATCCCTCAGATTCAGCTTCACATTCAGCAGATGACCTGGATCAGCTGAAGCTCAGAAAACTATGGAGATTGAGCTCAGTCCTCAAACTGTGAGACTCTAGGTGCTGTGCCCCAATCCAAGTGCAAATCCCAAAGCATGCAGTCAGCTGTGGTGACCTTACTTGCCAATCTCAGGGAGGTATTCTTCTTTATTTTTATCTAGCGTGGGTGGGAGAAGGTTCCTTTCAAAGCCTGTCATGCTCCCTTCCCTAGACAGCCATCAGTGCCTCACATTTTAGCCAGAACCTTACTGTGTGGAATACCCTTCCAAGCTTACCTGTGCCTCATGTGTGTAAAGCCAGCTGTTTTTACTGGAGCACAACAGGCAGGCACTTCCCCCTGCCCCGTGGGCTGTACATGCTGAATCTGGCCCACAAGAAAGCACAAATCCCAGCTTTTCACTCAGACACAGAAGCCACCTTCTTCCACAGCCGCTGGCACTTCAGCCTTGCAGCACGCAGCTGGATGAGGAAGCTAGATGCTTCCTCAGTGGCCCTGCCAGCATGGTCTTGCCTCAGGGCTGGCTCAGCCATGCCTCCTGACTGCTCCTCGCTCATTTCCAAGGCAGAACTCTGGGACTTGCTGGCACTGCAAAGCATTCATCATCATCCAAAGCATGCTCCTTTTTGCCCAGGCGCTCGAGGCAGCCAGAGCGTGATGCAGCAGTTTGGTTGCCTCAAGGAGGTAGATGCAATCTGTCTCCAGCACGCTTGGGTCTTGTTTGTGGTCAAACCTCAGCTCGTGCTGCATGCATATGGATGGCAAGCACCCACAGGAATCTGCCTACCCAGTCAGAGGTAGGCACAAGCTAAGTAGGAGAACAGTTTGGAGCAGAGAGGTGCCAAGCAACAGCCATCATGTTTCTTACTGCTAGTGCTCATCCCCCATCATGGCGCACAGACTCCAGGAGAATGCAAACACAGGGACATCAAGCACCCAAATGCAGCCTCCCCATTCTAGGACTGGGGGCGAGCAGCTCCCATCCTCACCATGACAAGACTTCTCCCCCTGCAACTGGTGCCTTCATCACAGGTGGCTGCTCTGGCCTGCAGCACGAGGCGAGCCGGTGGCAGAAATGGAGGCGCAAGGGCCGGGTGTTGCTGGATGCCGGCGGCGAGCGGGCGGTGTAATCTGTCTGCTTTTGTTCCGTTGGCGTGGTGGTGTGCTCTCATTAGCCCCCCACGGACAGTCAACCTGTCAGCAGGTCTGCGCTCCAGCCGCCTGACCTCTGACTCCCACTCATTCTTCCACAAATTAATTTCCCAAATTGACAAATTAAAGTGCACAGTATGCCCAAGGTCACTAAATCACACTGGGTTCTGGTAAATGTCAACCAGTGTTGGAGGGGGAAGAAAAAAAAAGGGGGGAGGGAGGAGAGAGAAGGTAAAAAAAAGATTAAAAAAAAAAAAAAAGAAAGAAACCCTCACATTTGTTTGAAGGAAATGGCCAAAAAACTGTGACTGTAGTTGCAGATGATGGTGCTGTGCAATTAAAATGGAGGCTGATGTTCCTTTCGCACAGCAAGGCTGATGACTGGAGGCCTCAGCAGAAAGCTGGTGCAGCTGCTCCAAATGGCCACAGCCATGCCTCCATCAGCACCAGGCCAGGTCCCTCTCATTGAGCTGCCACCATGTTAACACATGGCCTGTACATTTCTCTTTGAATTTGTTCATGTGCCAGCATTGTCCTCATCTTGGTTCATGCTTTCTTCTCCTGTGTGTTTATTTAAACTGTATTTAAAGAAATTTGCCATGTGCCCTCTGAGCTGGCATTCACTGGGTGATAGATGTCAGAGCTCCCCTGGTGCTCCTAATGGCCCAGCTCTGCACCTGTACCCACGGGGCTTCATCTTTCTCATGGCAGACAGCAGTGCTCCAAAGGGGCTCTCAGCCCTCTCCGGTGGCATTAATACTTTCCTGTCCCTTGGGAAGGCTGTGACTCATATGCCCCATGCTCACATTTGCCTTTTCCATGGTTGCATGATATCTCTGCTTCTTAGTTACCCCCCGATGCACTAATACACCTAGGTCTTTCTCTTCTATGCTTGTTTCAAACTGATAAGCTGCCAGCTTCTAGTGGAAATTCATGTTATTAGTCCCTAAGTGCATGCCCTTGCACTCTGCAGTATTGAGTTTCATCCCATTTCTGTTTCCTTGGTCCTCAAGGTCAGGCACAGCTTCCTGTATCATACCTCAACCTTCCTCCACAATAACTATGCTCCCAAACTTACCATCATCTGCAAGTTTCATTTGCACACTTCCACCTTTCATGAAAAGCTCATTAATGAAAATATTAAATAGAGTCTGTCCCAAGACCACATTTGCAGCTGGTGCACGAGGAGTCTCTCCTGCCTGATCATCCCCATCCCAACATTACCTGCATTCATCCCTTCCTCAGCCAGGCCTCAGCACACTTACCATTATTCCACCTAGCCCCATCATTCCCTCTGAACAAATAATTTCCCATGTGGCATCATATCAAATGCTTTACTGATAGCCAGATAGTTCAGCCGTGTTTCCTTTGCCTGGAAAACCAATTAGTGTTCTTTGATAAGATATCAGGTTCTTCTGGCACAATTCACCTTTGATAAAGCCAGGCTGCATATAATCTCACTTTCAATTTGCATCCTTTATTCTTTCCTCTAAAGCCTCTGAAAGCCTTTTGCCTTGCAGAGAGTCCCAGTGAAAGTACACTGGCAATGCAGACAAAAGCAGCGAGCGCTGTCCCATTAGCAGTAGTGTTACCTAGGAGGACACCAGAAAGAAGGCACTGCTGTTGCAGTGACCTTTCCTCTGTTCTTTCCCTTGGATGATACGGGAGGCACAGCATCTGATAAAACCCTTGTGTTGCACCTGGAGTAAAATTTAACTACACCCCAAAAATCAGTGTTCCTTACAAACAATAAAGAACAGATTCCCTGTGCGTTTTCCCTGTGCACAGTCCTGCTGAAATAAGTAGAACTGCATATGGAGTAAATACTTACTCTGTATAAATGTTGTCATCATTTTTATTATTTATCAGAGCATCCTTCCAAGGCATCATGACTGGCCTCTTGGCCAGTGCCAGTGCCATCATGTTGCTGAGAGGGTAACTGACAAGCATAGAGCTGAAGTTTTACTCTTCCAGCATAAAGGCAAAAGCATCAGCCTGTTTGCACTTGGATTGACATGCTGTTTCTGCAGGTCTTGGTCCTGCACAGCCTGCTGCATATGGGGTGTGGCTTAGGGCCAGGGTACGAAATTCTGAAATCCCTGTCTTGTATTTATCTCCAATGGGCAGAGGTTATCATCCCATGGCCATTTCATGGTTCTTTGACAGTGAGCCCTGTCTCAGACTGTGAGAAGGGGCAAAGAGAGGCTGAAGCAACTGTCCCCTCCTCAGTTCCATGGGACCAGGACTGAGATGCACAAGGGAGATATCAGGTCTTCTCCCTCTGAGGTGAGGCAATGACTGCTACAAGATGGCAGGGCAGTACATCCCTTTGAACCTTACAGGTCTTTGGGCAGAAGTCCATCTGGGTAAGTGGCTTGCAGGAAAGCAGACACTTTGCTGCTGATCTGCTGCAGCAGAAAGGGATCAAGCTGCTCGCAGCAGCTACTGGTGCAGCTCAGAAGCAAGGGAAAGGCTTCTGTCCCTCCCTGCCCAGCATTTGCTATAGAGAGAAAGCAATCAAGCACGTAATCCTATATATTTTATATGTTTGGATAAAAGGAGTCATCACCCTGCCAGAGGTCTGAGGGGAATTCTTATGCTCCCTGACTCCCTCACTCAGGCACGTAGTCTGCATCAAAGGCCAGTAAACTCCTGGTCATAACTCATCTGAACAGGCAGGTGTGAATCCATGCATGTTGCACTGAAACTGCTTGCCTTTCTCTTCCCCACTCCCAGGTGGTAAAGCACAGCATAAAAGCAAATTGTTACCGGAAGAATTATACTTCTTTTTCTTTTAATATGTGGTTTGTTCTCTTCCCTGTAACAGTGACATAGCACCTCTCTCAGCTCAGCCCATCACATTTGCTCTTCCAAGTACAAAATGATCATGTCACCAAAAAGTCTTAATGTCACTTCTGAGACCACTAATTGATTTTGCTGCTCTGATATCCTCTTGCAAGGCATTCCAGAGCCTAGGAACATTAACAGGCAAATGCTCTGGCACCAGCTGTCTTAAGCCTAAATCTAGTCTCCACCAAAAGGCTGGCTTTAGCTGTCTTCTCATTTTACATGTTTGCATTTTTACAACATTCCATGGTTTTGAGGCAACTCGAGGTTGGCTGACGAATCATTTTGGTGATCTCCAAGCTGAATTGTACCTCAGGAGAAGAGGTACTGCTGTAGTAATTACAGCAGAAAGGATAAATCTAAGCTGTTTTTTGTGTTCACTCTGGAGAGTGTATGTCAGGGTGCACCTCCCAGTTTGTGCATGTGAATGAGTATGGCCACATTTTTCATTCCTCTGGGCCCAGGGCCCTGCCTACCCTAAGTAAATGAGTATGATTAATTAGCATGCTGGTTAAAGCATAGGATTTTTGTCTTTCAGAGTGTTAAAGAGTGTTTCAAAACCAGACAGCAGAACATTTCATTGCAGAGGTGTTGGACTAGACCCTTTTAGGGTCCCTTCCAACTCAAACGATTCTGTGATTCTGTGATTCTTGACATATGAAGAACAGCCATGCTGGCTATATCAAATGTCCATCTTACCAGGGTCTGTACTGGGAGGGCAACAGCCCTCCACAGCACTGCACAGAGAGGAAGATGTTATGATCTTTCCCTCAGTATAACTGCCCCAACCCCTGGAGCAGCTGGAGTTGCTAACATATTGAACACCACTGACAGTTGACTCAGGGTGCAAATTCCTGTCTGAATTGTGTTGCTGCATGTGACACAGCATCAGCTCATTCTTTCAGCCCCGACAAGGCCAAGATGTCCTGGAAGTGTGTGTGGTGGAAGATTTGCACACATTTTAGTCTTGTGTATATATACCCTCTCTTCCTTGTGATAGTGCACGCTGCCACACTTCTCTCCATCCTGCTCACAGCAGCTATGTCCTCCTTCCTGCTGCTCTCCCACAGGCCATACTGGCAAACAGGTCATGCAAGCACAAGTGGGCACAAAGCCTGTGGCAGCAACCAGCACAGCGACAAGTCCCGAGGTACTGCCTAGAATCAGCTTTCCCATCTCGTCATGCAGCAATTTTAATTTAAGGGAGATCAAGCCCCACTCCTTCATCCAGGTGTCCCTTTTCACAAAACACGCTGTCTACCCAGATAAGTCAAAACCACAAGCCACAGAGAGTGTAACAGAATTCGGCCTGAACTAGCTGGGAGCTGGCAGGCAGGCAGCTCTGGCGGAGCCTGGTGCATGTGAGACCAGCATTTGACCCGTTTCTTTCACAGCGGTCTGCTGGCTGTGATCAGACTCTACACATGGGATTTGCTGTTTTCAGTGCTGTAAAATAAAGCACAGAAAAGCAAGTCCGAAAGCCAAACACAGACACAGGAAAGAAATGCAAGATCATTTATTATAACCAAGATCTTGCACTTTGTGTCACCAAGTGGACGTGTCAGTCTCACATGCAAAGCCGAGGAAATCAACCCTAGACCCCAGAAATTATGCTACATATCATATGACCTGCTGGCATATTAATACTCTTTCCTTTTTAAATCTTTGCTCTCCCTTCGGAGCCTGTCCTCTCAGTGGGGATCAGACTGACACATTATAGGCTCAGTTTTCTTTCAGAGCTGACAACTCGTCCAGGAAGAGCTGGCTAGGATGTCAGCCTTTGGAGGATATGCAGAAAATTCCAAAGAGGAATTTGCATATCATCACTTTACCGAACGGTATGGCAAGAAGAAATAAATACTTTACTCTTCTAGGGCAATACCTTGATTAGCTTTTAGTCAGCATGTCTCACTTGAAATTAAAAAAAAAGAAAAAATTGCACTGAGTTTTGCCTGGTGACAGTGTGCTCAGAAAAGCTGAGCTGAGGAAAAGCCAGTGCAGAAACAGCCACTATGGATGCTTCTGGATGCTTCTCTTTTCCCACTGCCCTGCATCTATTTATGGAAATATTTGGAAATTGCAATATAGCAATATAGCCCTTATTTTAGGTGACTCCAGTTACCTTTGGAAACCTTCCTGAAACATCACATGTAAAAAATAACTATAAAATGCAATCTAGAAAGATAAAATAGGAAACTGAAAACCTTAGAAACAGATTGGTTGCTTCAATCATCCTCCCAACAGATAGGCTCTGACTGTAGGAAAACCCCGTGTGAAGTCAGCATTGGCTTCCCCTGTCACCAGAAATGCTAGGGCTTTTCTAAACAGAGCAGGCAATCATGTAATTTTGGCAATATAATACAACATTGTAGTAGCACCAGAGTTCTCCTCAGCACAGACTGTTGATCCCAGGACCCCAACAGCTTAGCATGTCACCCATTAATACATGGATATGGGAAACACACTACCAGCCCCGCAGACGATGTGTTCTAACACCACTCCAAACCTCTTTTTTAGCAGCCCTCTGCAGCTGATACAAAAAAGAAACAAGAGTATTTTACCTTCTTCCACAATTCCCTGCCCCTTACCACAACTGGAAGATCACGCACTCGCTCTTGCTGAGTGACAGAGATTATTTAAGCCTTCTCAGCCAACACCATGTTCTCCTGTAACGCCTGTTGCAATACAGCCCTTAGTAACCGAGCTATGATGCAATGACACTGGAAGGTGCCAAGTTTATAAAGGACATGTCACAGAAGTTTGTAAAAAGTGGAGAACTTGGGAAACTACCTACATCCTGTGTTTATTCTGTGATCTGCTTGTACATGTTTTGAAGCTCCTTTCACTGGAAAAGTACTATCTCACAGAGACTTACCATGAGGAGAGCAGTTCATTTAAGCACAGCTCAAATTTTACCAGCAGGACAGGTGATGGATCAAAAATGTTTGATTTCTTTGCTCCGAGCTTCTGGTGATCAAATTCCTTCCTCCTAAAAATTCCCTGCAGAAATGGTTTGGGGTGGCTGTTTCCAGAGGCCTCTCTATTTTCTCTGGAGAGCAATGCCCACACGATGACAAGAGTTTCAGGCTGCTTTAAAGACCAACTTGACTTAGACAAAGCAGGGACTGCTGTGTGTCGAAGAGCTGCTTGTGTTTTGATTCTTAAGCAGGAGGTACATCAAAAATGTGATGTGCTTAAAGTGAAATCCTTTTCACCATATCCTTCTATCCTGAAAGCACAAAATAAGCACACTATGCTTCCTAAAATCAGCTTTTAATACAGACTTACTCCTCCAAGTCTTGGACCGTCAAGAAGCTTTCAGCTTCAGCTCCAAATCCAAACTGCCTCAATGGCTTTGTCCAAGCTGGAGTGGACACACATTCGCTGTAGTCCTTTTGTGTCACATCCATTTATCCACTGATCCATCACCATCATTTTGCAAGGAGCCCTTTCAGAGGTTCTCCTAATATTGTGTTAATGGTATTCTTTTTGTTTTATGTATGGGTGCACTAGGATCATGATTTTTCTTTCTTTTCTCTGATTTATGCTGAAGTTAAGGTTGACCAAAGAGTCCATGCAGGCTGAGATGTCAAGAGTAAATCATTCCGTATTTCTTTTCTGAAGGCATTTCGATAGTAGGACAAGTTTGACTCTCAAATAATATGCTTCTGAAAGAAGTCCTAAGAAGCTCTGAGGAACAAGTTTCAAGGAAAGGAGGAACAACATCTTTCCTTTCTGTTAACTAGGAAGCATGATATATTCCTGCAGTTTCTTATGTCCATTTGTTTGTTAGGCCTTGTGCTGTCTCACCAGCAGTGTGAATGCAGAAAGCAGCCTGGCATGCCCCACATTGTATATACGAGCTGCTGACCCATATACAGTGAACCATTCCTACGCAGGAGAGGTGAGAGCACAAATCCTGGTGCACACACCAGACAACCCTACTGCCCAACAAACATGATGCATGTGAGACAATGCATGCTTGCTGCAGCAGCTCAAAAGGGGTGTGATGTTCATGGGCAAAGCAACACAGTCTTGATTTCCCGATACCCGTAAAACCAGGAAGGGACCATTTTACACTGCAGGTTATCAGACTGCCACCAGAATAAACATCTCTACTTACAAAACAGACAGGTGTAGCTAGCTTGCATCTGGGGCTTTTATTGTTATTTGTTGTTGGTGGTGGTTTTTTTAGTGGAAGGTGTAATCTTGCCCAGAGTGTTTTCCCTGTACAGTAAGCTCACACTGTATTTCAGGAGGAGCTAGGGTTTCAGTCAGGAAATCTCTCAGCAGTAGCTAAGTACTTTGAGCATTGGCTAGAGGTGGCCTTGCAGATGAATCATCTTTAAGGACAAACAAATTGGGTGGGGCATGGACAGGTCTCCCTCCTCGCCCCCACCCCTAGGGCTTTGAATACTGAAGTGTTTTGATTTGTAAAACATATGCTCAACAAATGTAGCAGTGGTAATGAGGAACATGTCAATCTGCCATGTTTCCTGTTCAAACTTCCGTTTTCATTTCCAAAGTTCAAGTACATCTTGATCCCCAGGAGATAAACGTGAGCAAGTACATCAGGAGTGCAGAGGTGAACAGGAGTGAACAGGAGTGAACAGGAGTGAAGAGGTGAGAGCTCACAGTGGCAATGAAAACCAGAACCACTGCAGAAAACAGCTGGGCTCTGGGGAGTAAGGCTGACCCCACAGCCCCATCTTGCCCTGATGGACAGGCTGGGTTGAAGGACCTGATCCCCAAATACAGCACGGCCTGAGCACCACCTAGCAACTATTTTAAGCACTGAAGGCTACAAACACTAGTATCCTGAACAAACACTAGCCCCTGAACAGCCATGTGCTTCGTCTTTCTTTGCCCAGGGCCTTGTCTGACTCAGCGATGCTGAGTCCTCACATCCATGGCAAGTCACTTGCACGCATCACACAAACACATGTGCCATCCTTCCAGGCAGGAAGGGAGATCCTCCAAGAAAGAGAAAGCAGTGGCAAACTACTCACTTGCAAACATAGCACGCATGCAACATCCTCTACTGTCACCAGCAACACACTTAAGGTTTTACCAGCCTAAAAATACTATTCCAGTCTGTTAGCACTCACTCTTCAGCTTTTTTAGAAAACAAAGAGCATTCTGACTCATTTTTTCAATCACATACCACTTCCTAGAGTTTGTGAGTCAATTCAGATTAGTCCATCCTCATAGATTTTTGTATCATTTTTCTTCTAAGAACAACTTCACTGAACATAAGATTAGACATTATAAGAAATACAAAAATCTTGAGGGGAGGAAGAAGGGAAGAGAAAGAAGATCATTATCTAAGATTATAAGATAACATTGCAAGGTTTCAGAAAGTAGACAAACAGCTACAGAAAAGTTGATGAGTTTTACCAAACGTCTTACTGAAATAATCAGTCTCCAAAAGTCATGGAAGTAAGGACAGGGAAATGAAATATGACAGTGCTGTTAAGAGATGAAATCTCATCCTGCTTACCACAGTCATGAGCAGTTAAATTAGGCAACAGAATTCTGACTACTACCAATGGTTTGGTATAGTTAAGAATAGTTCATTTTAACTATTGAGCATCTATTTACTGTTTGAGAACAGCCAACCTATTTGGATGAACAGCATGACATACCAATACACGTTCTTCCTATTCATCCAGGAGGAAGGAGGGCCTTCTTGACCCAAGTGTGCCCTGAGAGGAGGATCTTAGTGCCAGTTGGCATCTACATCTCTCTCCAGATAACTCTACAACAGCTTCACCAGTACTGGGATTTTTCCAGACCACTTAAAATTCAGGCACTAGATTAAGTCCAAACCATAGATGCCCAGTGCCATTTTGGATGTCTATGGGTTCCAGGACATCCAGGGGAAGTTTGTACATCTCAGAAGTGGGGGTTGGACACCAGGGGCATGCAGCACAGTGCTAAGAGCATCTGTAGGCATCACGTTGTTTCCCTCCCTGAACTGAGCTACCTGCCTCTAAGCAACCACGCTTGGTTTACCTAGTCTGAAAATACAGAAGTTGTGTTAAAAAAGAAAACAAAAAGTCATACTTCAGAAAAATCTTATCTTACTGACCTTGACAAGCCATGATTAAAGATTTTCCTGACTATATCACTGTGGGGCAGAGCTAAATATCAAGAGGACAAGTCCCAAGGCAAAACTGCAGTCTGGCAATGTTGCACCCAACATCCACATTCATTTAATAGATCAGCCCATTATTATTAAAAAGAGACATCTGTATACTTCACAACACTCATAATAATGCTGATTATTAATTAGCAGTACACCAGGAATCAGGGCTTGACTGTTCATTACATAATAACCTATTAACAGATACTTGTGCTAGGGGAACAGAAGCATCACTTCAAAAGGTTAAGATACTTGGGCATATGAGGGAACACTCTGCTGCCTCTTGCCTAAGGTTGAGGAGACTGACAAATGTCATACCCAAGGTTACCATACAGCCCTTGGCTTGGTGGGAATTACAACACAGCAAGATCCTTTGTGACTCCTGCTCTTGCCCTCTGAACTCTAGATCCCATGGCACCTCGTCGAAATATGACTGCTTGGATAAAAATATTTGCCATTGTCTTACCCTGGAGCAATTGGTACACATAAAAACTACATTTGGTAAGATCAAATAAATCCTTTCAGCTACATCTAGAAAAGCCTGGAGATGACAGAAGGAAACCTGCAACACATTGGGATAACTGTCTTTCAAAAAGCTCTGTCTATACTTTGCAACCTGTTGCTTTCATGGTAAACAGACCGAGTCTGTGAACAAGCAGCTTGCAAGTTCAGGCATACAGTCTCTGTATGGGGCCTGAGGAGTTACTACATGTCAGCCAAACCTCTTTAGCTGTCCATGTCTGCATTTTTAATCTGTTTCAGTTTAAGCTTCTTTCATCAAGTTTTCAGCTTAACAGCATTACTTCACATCTAGGGCGTAGCAAGAGCATTCACAGCAAACAGCTACTTAGGTTACTGCAGCTCAGCTGACACGTGGTAATCTGCTGTGCCATTGTAACTTGCTTGTATGCAATAGCACTCCATAGCTTTTGGGGATTGTCAGTCAAGGGATAATGAAGAGTGATGAGTAAAAAAATAGCATTGTCCTTTAATATTTTCTTTATTAAATTCAGAAGGCTGAGGAAATTATTTTAAGGTAGAGAAATATACATTGGGAGGCAAATCTCAGCCTTTGGTTACTAAGGAGATGCCATCAAAACACATTCTCAGTGTGAACTCTTTTGGTGGAGGTTTTGCTGCCTGGAAACAGAGGAACCTAAGGTCTGTTCAAACATAGTGAGCTATTCCCTGCCTTAAAGCAAAGCCCGCTTACAGGGTTTTTAATGATGTAATAGATGACCCTCTCAGTGAAATCATAAACCTAAAGCTATTGAACTTTGGGGATCCACAGGAACTGATTCCTAAGAGGTGCTCATGGCCCACTACAAAAAACAGCAGATGCAATGACATTTCTGAAATTCTCAAGAAGATCCTTAAAATTTTGATTAAGTTTTGAATTCAGGCTGCAAGGTGGCTTGTGCATCATCAGTGACTTCCTACAAACGAGGAAGTTTCATGGCAATTCAAAGACCAAAAAAACCACATCTGTCTGCAAAGAGGATTTTAACAGAAACATACTGCTATTTGAAGAGAAGCTGGAAGAAGCTATTTCAAGTGGGATGAGATCATTCCACATTTCCAAAACAAAAATGCCCAGGAGAGTCAGACATGGAAGTCTCCTCAGGTTTCATCTCCCATCAGGGCTTACTGAAATCAGAGCTCCATAACACAACTTTTGGCATTTGCTTTTCCTTCTGTGCCTTAACGTCCCTCCTCTAAAAAGAAAATCAATAACTCTGGTATTCCTCACTGAAGGTGTTCACAGATTTGTTTCATGCTTGCCCAGCAACTTAGCCTTCAAATGAAATGTGAAAAGAAATGCAAAGGAGGGTCATTATTCAAAGTTACAGTCCCCTGTGTTGAGAAAAAGGCTATGCACTTTCCAACTGTTGTTACTTATACTTCTGACTTTGCGTGGAGCTCCTGGTTTTCTAAGAGTTTGCATCCTGGTGTCCTTGAGGATACTTCCAAAAAGATTCAAAAGATTCCCATAGTGGGAGAATAAACACAAATACCCAACCCTGTTACCAGCAGAGATGTGTTTGCAAGCACGGCTTTGCACACTGAGCTGGAAATCCATTTGATTATATCAGCATGTTGTGAGGTCATAAAAAGGCTTGGGATTTTTTCTTTGCACTGAAACTGCACATCCCAGTGACAAGGAAGGCATGTGAGGTGAACCTCCGTTAGCTTTGCATTGCTGACAAGAACTCTCATGTTCTCGCCTAACAGAGCCATACTGCATCAAATAAATGCCTCCAGAGCAAGAGATCAAGCCCAGCCTGCACGCTGTGCTGTAAGTCAGGTCCCTGCTCCACAGAGCACCCAAGATATCCTCACACAGCATCCTGAGCTCTGCTGGACCCTATTGTTCAGAGTGTCACACAAAAAGTGATCTTTTATTGGAGCAACTTCCCTTCAGAAAGCCTACCTAGTGGCAAGGTGAACCACCTTGATTCCTTTACAAGAGCACCCAAACACTGTCTCAGAATATCCCGGTATAGGTCTTTGGCTGACGTGGGGTCACAGCTGCTTTATACTTCATCAAAAATGTGGTCCTTTGCCTCCAACATTGTAAACTGTCCTTATCACTTTTACCAGGATGGGCCTAAGCACGCAAAGAGCCTCCGTCCAGTCACTCTCTCTCTGCCTTTTCCCTCAGTGATCACCCATCTTTTCAAGTGCTTCAGGAACACATTAAGTCATTCCAGACAAGCTTTCCTATCCAGCTAAACAAATGACCCTTTCTGAGCACAGAGCAAAATAAGGTCTTGGGAACAATTGAAGGAAGTGAACCACACAGACTGTCCTGCAATAATTACCATCATTCACTTGGGGAGAGGGGGAGCAGGGGAGCACCCCAGCTAGGGCCACCCTCTCATCTGAGGCTGGGGTCTTCTCCCATTGTTCTCACCAGGAGCCATGCAACCAAGTCCAGCCAGAGCAGGATCGGGCCTTTAATCCCTATTTCCTCTTGGCCGAGTGAACTGCAGTATATGCCAGTGACAGCTAAATGAAGGATTCCTTTTTCCAGTTCCAGCTCCTAACTCATAAACTCAAGGTAATTGACATTACAAAAAAGCTTTACCCACAGGGACCCCAGAGCAGTCAACAATTGAGCTTTAATGAGTAGGAAGGCAGATGGGGGGAAGTCCTTGCACACCACTGTAGGACATTCTAAGAAAAGCTCTTTCCCTTTTCCAGGCAAAGCAATGATTAAAGTCAGTGCACGAAACCCGGCAAGAAGGGAGGCCTTGCTGAAAACGCCTTTCTTCCTGACTTTCCTGTGGAAAAAAAAACAAGGGAGATGAAAAATGGTTACAAGGACTTGAGAAGGACAACAGCAACCAGTTAGCTAACCTAAACAATAGAAGAGGAAGCCAAGCTTAGATGAAAAACGTAAAGATCCAGAGCTGTGGAGCTTTACACCCAAAGCAGAGTCCAAATGAACTGCCACAGAAGTGGAGACAACAGAGAGTTAGTGTCCACTCAGATATGATATGAACCCAGCAGCCTAACCAACCTAACAAACTTAGTGGCTCTCCTGCCTCACAGGCTCTCTTTTGTTTCTCCTCCTGACTCAGCAAAGCCATGGTCTGCTGGGTGTTCTGTGTCAGCACTTCACAGAGTGACACTAGTTCCAACCACTGCAGGGAAATGAAGTAAATGAGTAGAACTTGGGAGCATCAGTGTTTGCAGAACCACACGCAATGCTTTATGGTGCTGCTCAATTTCCACTTCATCTGTTGGGCAAGACTATGTAATCACATTTCAGAAGGGCATTTTTGTTTGAGTGAATCCTTCTCCTGAGAGCATAAATCAAAGGGACTTGAGCCAGAAATTGTGTATATGTTAGATGCAATGTGAGAAATGTATTGGAAAAACAATGGCGTGCTAGAAAATCCTATTATTCATCTTCACGAAAAGGTCAGCATTGCTGGCCGTGTTCCCAATAACAGACCACAAAGCCAATGGGCTACCTGTTGTACAAATACAGTAAGAAAGAACTGTCCTGCCCAATAGGATTTTCACTTATGTTAGGAACAGGGAGATACAGACAGAGAAACGGGGAAACATGGTGCAGTTTGTCTGGAGGATTAAGAAATATTCTGTATGGACAAACTTCTCTGAATGGCATGAGGGAACTGAGGGATGAGGACAGATTGTGATGATAAAGAAACTTGTACAAATCCCATGTTTATGTCATGGGGCACAGGACAGTGGGTAGAAAAAGACAGATATTTCCATCTGCCTTAGGAGATACTTTTATGTTCTTGAAAACTCCAGTGAACCTAGGAGATTTGAGTTTAGTGTACATCACTGCTTTTGGTTGTTTTTCTGCTTTTCTTTTGCCAGACCTTTGATGGAGAGCTGTCCTGAATCCTCCTGTTCCCCCAGAATAGATGAGTTGGATCTGGACTATTTCTTTCAGTATACATAGAGCTCATTTTTTACCAGAAAAGAAGGAAGGGCTTGTAGGTGAGATCACAGGAATAGCACTCAGCTTGAGCTGTCTCTAGCTCAATACCACACTAATCAAGATATGGTTGCCACACCTAAGCTAGAGTGTGTTCCATCAGCTCAGAGGCTGAGCACAGGGCAAGCAGGGTCAGCTCATCCACTAACCTAGACCCTTTCCCTGGGGCTTCACACAATATGCTCATGATAGGGACTGTAACACCAATCAACGAGCCAACAAGCTTCAAAAGGCTTTTGGGGACAGTGAATCATTGCCATTCACAGCAATGGAGTGCAGTCCTGAAGTAGTCCTGTGTGATAAAAGTCAGCTGTTTATAGCTGTCCTTGTCTTGGGTAAGTCCAGTTGTGTATCATGATGAAGGCTGTACTGGCTGGGAGATGCACACTTGTCAGTGCTCCAGGAGTGCTTGCCATGGATGCTCACTGTGGTGCATGTTTGTTGATCAATATTATATGTGAGATCAGTAAAGGCAGGAAGCTTTTCTCTTAGGTGGGGTTCAGGAGCCATCGACACTGCAGGCGATCCTGGAGGCCCATTGGATGGGTATACAGCTATCTCATTATCCATGTGCCCTGCCAACTACCTTTCTGGGCTGATGACACAGACAGATCTCTCAGGGAGAAAGCTGTACAGACTTTTGGCTATGGTGAGCTCGGGAATCCAGAGGTGATCTTTTTTGAACAGCTAACAAGGCTGAGAGAGGAAGTCACCAGGCTGAGATGTATTCAGCAGTCTGAGAGAGAGATGGATGTCTGGTACTGTGCGCTGGCACAGGCAGACAGACAGCCTCATCTTGGGGTCCAGCCAGGGGATCTTCGTCTCTGCTAGGGCAAAATAAGAAGACTCCCCCTTGCTCCTGAGGTCCCATTAACCAATAGATTTCAAACTCTGGTGTAGGAAAGAGAAGAAGGTATGGATAGCAACTCAGAAGCAGGAGAGGGTGATCACATTAAAAATGTCCAGCCAAGGACCTGCTAGTTTTCTCTCTACAATCAACCTGGTGGGGGCAGGGGGAATCAGAGACAAATTCAAATTCAAATTTAGCTTATAAAATCTTGTCTAGAAAAGACTGAGAATTGCCTGGACTGTTGATGTCATTTTGCTTGAGACATCAAGATGAACCTGAACTATGTTTCCAGCTCTGACAGGCCAGTGCATTATCTGCTGAGCTACCCATCCTATTGGAAAATATTCTCCATGATCCTGCAAAAGAAAAGCAAAAAACAGGCTGCTCTGGGCACAAAGCCAAATCTGAATACAGTAAGCACGCTCCACAACAAACCAGGGAAGTGCTGCACCAGGGTTTGGCAATTGTGAGCAGTCACTAATGGTTGCAACCTAGCCCTCACTCACAAAGTCTTCATGCTGACAGCCTCTGGTATGCTCACTTGTTTGTAAGCTGCAGGTACATTTACTTTCTAGTGTCACTGCATTCCTCCTGGAAAGGAAGACAGAACTGGAGAATATTAGCCCTGGGTAGATCATAAGCATTTGCAAAGAGATTCTTTTGAAATGCAAGGCACCATCATGTTTGTTCTTTTATCCTCTGTCCCTGTGCATTGAAAGCACCTTTGTTTTTAAAGAATATGTATGGACTGCAGCCAGTCACTCAGGGTGAGACTTTCTTCAGTCTCGTTCTTTGTTTTGAACTCTGGTCTCTGAGGTCATCTGTGAAAGGAATACAAGAAGCAAGCAGAGCTGTTTCATAGATTTAATAATAGAAGTTTCCTCTTAGTTATGTTCAGCTATTCTTCAAGAACATAACCCATGTGAGGATCCATCATGGCTTGGATCTGTTGCTACTTTGACCAAAATGATTTATTGTTTTGTTCCCTAATGAAGTAAGGCAATATTTATCACTCTTCATCTACATGCAAGGGGGAAATCTACATGAACCCCTGAGGTCACAAAAAAATGTGCCTGTTCTCAGCTGTGTTATATTGCAAACAAACTGCTACAGCCTGAATACTTTGGTTACTGGCTAGTAGTGCTGCCTTTAACAGCAGGATGAGATACCCTCTTGAAGGTCACGCAACTATTCCTTATGGGATTTGTTTATCACGGAAAGACTTTCATGAAAAACTAAATGAGGTAAACAGTGTTGGAAGAGAGCCCACCAGCACCACCAAAGACAGGAAGGAGAGATTATTTTTGGATCCACGAATGAAGAGCAAGACAGACATGGAAAGAAGTGGAGCTGTTCATATCTTAAAGAACAGCAGTGCTATTCCTTTGCTTTGTACAGAATTGATCATATTTTCAGATGCCCCAGGGGGCTTTCAAATCATACACAGTACTGCATATTGCATATCAAGAAACTGAGGAACTGAAGTCAAAGTGCATGTAGCAGCTAGCCTGATTCGCAGAAAAGGATGTTTGTTCAGCATCCTTCCAAGTAACCCCCTATTTTTATAAGAAGTACTATGTGCTACATGCTTCAGCTGGTTCTGCACAGCAAACTGCTTGACTTATCAGTTTCAGAATAGTTGAAGGCAGTATCGGTTTTGCCTAGATTTACATCTACAGCCCCAGAGTATAGAGATAAAACAAGCTGGTGGTTAGACCACCAAGCCAATACTCTTTCCCTCTTATTAAGGTTATTGGCTCTTTCACCATTTAGACATTGCATGAAGGAGACAAGCCGGAACTAGTTCAGCGATCGTTCAAATGCACATTTGCAAACAGCAAATGTCATCACTGAAACTTTAGTTGTATGTTCCTTGTTCACACCAAAGTAGCACGGCTTGCCATGTGATGTGGGGTGCTTCCCAGCCACCTATGCTTGGATCAGGAGGGAATTTATATCTAAAAGAGTGAATACCTTCTAAGACTTAGCGACTTAACATTTGTCAGCATTCACCCCCAACAAGATCTTTGCTACTCACTGCGAAATAATTCCTAACTTTAGGAGTTGTCCCAAATTACTCCCTCAAAGTATGATTCCCATCAGGAGCATCTTCACATACTACTTTTTGTGTGGAAGGCAGAAACCAAAGTCCACAGCTTCCTGCCCATAGATAAGTGATCCTGTGGCTGCCTAAGGCAGGCTTTTATTTCCTCATTCTCAGTGTCCTCTCCAAGCAGTGGGAGCTGTAGGCACTCAGCATCTAAAAACATGGATTTAGGAGTCTAACCTTTATTCCCCACGATCAATCACTCCAACACAGCCTCGGTGTCCAAAGAGTTAGATGAAGGGCCATATAACAAGTAGGAATCAAACTTCTGTGGGCTGTAACTCCAACTGTGTGGCACATAAATGTCTCATCATCAATGCATAAAACTGATTTAGACAGTTGGAGAAAAAGAGAGCAGTTTGAAACTATTACCTTCTGCTTGCCAAGCTCGGCCAGCACAGCTCTGGTGCCCAGCCTGCCGCCGCTCCATCAGCCACCACACGCACGCGCTGCCTGCAAAAGGAACTCCTTCCAAGAGAAGGAAGGAGCCACTTCTTTGTCATTAACAAAAGGCAGAGTGTCTGTTCAAAAATAAAAGGCGTCACAAGACAAACAAAATGATTCATTGGGATTTTAGGACTCACCTCTAAACACAGCAGGAGGGGAAGAGCTTGCCGTTACCCATTCTGGCTGCAGAATGGGATCAGCCAAGAAAAAGTGTGTTCCCACAGTAGACAGTTTGGGCTTGTTTTGTCAGACATTGAGGTTCAAATGACCTTTCTTTTTTGGCACAAGGATTTTGGCAGCCTAGAGAGCGCTGGTGCTAAATAACAGTAACACCAGCTTTTCCCTGGTACCACATAAGTAAACAATGCCAACAGTGTTTCAGGGACTTGGTGAGGCTGAGTTGCTGATTGGGATCCACAGACGGATCAAACCATGGTTAGTGAATGAATAGTTCCTATTTAAGGGTAATCTCCACTATGGTGTGGGACACAGACATACATGTGAGAGCAACTCCTTCCATGAAAAGATTTCTCACCTTTGTTGTCTCCGTGCTCTGCTTCTTCAAGTACCTTCTTGGATATCATTTCTGCAGCTAATGAGTTGTGTAGAAAAGATATCCAGTCACAAAAAAAAAAAAAAAAAGTATAGCAAAGTGGATATATGGCATTAGTGGCTGCAGGAAAAGCAAACATCATCCTGCACCACGTATCTGATATCTGGAGTTATCTTTATCTTTTAGTTCAGATTCTGTTTGCTACTGCCATGTCAGCTTTTTGTTTAACGCCTTCTGAATTCATACGATTTCAACTAACTTTGCCAGAGGGATAGGGATGTTTTATACATCACTGTCTGATGAGATTCCAGAAAGACCAGCTAGAGAAAGAGCCAGCCATGTGGAGTCTCTCAGCCATTATTAGTCATCAAAGAATCCAAACAGGGACTCAGCCACTGCCCATAGGAAACCAGGAGGTCTGGTGACTCCTTTGCTCACAGGACCAGTCATTACTTTATTGCACATTTGCACTACCAAGAGGCTTTAGCCAAGAACAAAATCACTCAGTGTCAGCCATCACATAGATGTGTGGTGAGAAAAAATGTTTGGAGCTAAATTCTCATTCACACAGTTTAAAAAAAAAAAAAAAAAAAAAAAACCCTGCACATTTTACAGTTGGAGATTTTCCATAGCTGCAAGTGAACTCTTCTACCATAATCTCCCATTGCCCAAGTCCAAGCCCAGGAAGCTACAAGTTATTCATTCTTCCTGCTCCAGAGCTGACTTGTCTGTGTCACGCTGAACTGCACTCCACTCTAAAAGAATGGGCATGCAGGTATCTAGGTCTCCCTTCAGTTCCTACCAGGAGAATACTGTTTAGAAGCCCAAAGCAATAAAAAGCAAATGAGTACATTGAGTAGTTGGAGAAAAAAGGATCCAAAAAGCTACGTGGAATTGCACCTTTTGATCAGCATAGCTTTAGATTCACTCTGGACCAGGGCAGAGGCTTTGCTAGGAACACTCAAGCAAAGCCACAGGAAAGATATAGCTTGACTAGATATCATCTGAAAATGCTTGATTTATTTCCTAAAAGCGCAGTCCCTCTAAATGCTCCAGCAAGTTTATTTCCTTTTGACTGTTCCTCCTTCTCCTAAATTTCAAACTGACCTCCAAGTCCACCTGCCCACACCACCCTAGCAGCTAAAAGATGCCTTTCTAAAGAATTGGTTCACGTGTTTTTATAGCATTTAAACGAATCCAAGTGGGAGTTTTCAAAGGAGTTTGAGGTGGAAAGTCAACACCTCATTTCCTTTCAGAACCTTTGAAGATCCCATCTAAAGGGCCTTGAGGGTTTTAAAAATTGAAAGAAAAAAAAAAAAAAAAAAAAAATAAGCCTAAAAACCTGTAAATATGCTCCCTCAGGTCTACACCCAACAAAGCTAGAGACTAGAAGGCAATTTTTTTCAGTACTTGATTCCTTCAATGAGTTTAGGAAGCTGTCAGAAGGCATGAAGACAGCAGCACTCTGCAAGATTATATCCTTTCACATAAAGTTTCTACCTGGCAGAAGGATCACCAGCTTGTATTTTTGCAGTGCGATGCTTGCTTTAGAGCTTACTGAGCCAGCCCTGGAG
This sequence comes from Phasianus colchicus, assembly GCF_987193195.1. Lineage (NCBI taxonomy): Eukaryota > Metazoa > Chordata > Aves > Galliformes > Phasianidae > Phasianus > Phasianus colchicus. The sequence continues at coordinate 40,783,482 of NC_143437.1, read as the reverse complement.
ACATGGAGCCATATGGAGACTATTCTGACTTCTTCCATCAACCCACCACATACCCATCTTTGTGTCCAGCACCAATTAGCTTGGCATCAGCAGTTGGAAAGGAGGTCTGCTCTTCCAGATAAATGCAGTCACTGCCCTCTCCAATGCTGATCACTGCTAGATCAGAGCTAGTGCTCTAAGGCAGAGCATATTGCCAGGCAAAAGTGACCCCTTCACACCACATATAGGGATGCTGCTACCTGCAGAGATACTTGCACATTTGGGTCTTCTGTGGGGCTTGGCAGCAGGAGATGTTGGTGTGTTTGCTAGTGGTTTGTGGCTGAGGAGCCAGCCTTGTAATGCATTTTGGTCTAGAAACCCACAAAAGAATGGATTCCTCTGGACACATGGCCTTCTCCCATTCCAAATTAACAACAGAGGAGCAGAGCCAAGCACGAGACCTCATTTGTCCAAATGTCCATCCAAAAGGAGGAGGGAGGAATACATCACCACATTCTGCTTTCCACACAGAGATTTGATGTAAAAGGTCTTTTTGGAAGTAAAGCTTCTTTTCAAATTGTTCTGAAATATAGTGAGGCATATCACAAAGCATCTCTCTTCCTCTGAAAGTCAATGTTATTTGTTTCTCACAGGAAGTACATTTGTATGCTACTACTTTTGACCTGTGCAACTGTAACAAATACTGACTTAATCTCCTGGCAGCAAAAAAAAAAAAAAAAAAAAAAAAAAAAAAAAAAACCGAAAAGATTGAGTCAAGAAAAAAAAAACTCAGATAGGATCAAATCCTACTATATTCTGTATAACTTCTACTCCTAAAAAGGAGCACATCTTGCAGTGTTAAACCATTGCTCCTTTTCACAATATGAAATTATTTTTCTGAGAAGAGTGGATGCTGGGCATTTTTTATTATCTGGCCATAGATAATCTTTCTGCCTATCCTTCCGTCTGTCTAACACTGATCTCTGTGTTACTATTCTTATATGACTGGTCATATCTCACCACTGATAACATATATAATGTGTCAAATATAGATAGCAACTTCTGACTCCTCAGAAAGGTCAGAACACCACGCACTTCATTGGTTAGGAGCACCAATTCCTCTCTGCAGATATGGCTGTCATGATGCAGAGCAGTGAATTGAGCATCCATTGCTGTCAGAACCATCAGTAGGGATCTGCAGGAAGTTAAATGAAACAAAATAACTCTATATTTTCCTATTTGTCCAAAATAATATGGAAAAAAAAAAAAAAAAAAAAAAAAGACCAGAGGCTGTCTGCTGGACCAGGCAGAACATGGTTCAATACAGCTAAGAACAAGTGTTTGGTCATCATAAGTGGAAATGTTGTTTGTACTTAGAAATGGAAAAGTTAAGAGTTGTCTCCTCAGAAAAGAACTCCCTTTCATACCCGTGGTGCAGGTACAGTGTGTCCACATAGAAGTCAGTGGCATAGCTCCTATTTGCTGTTTCTAATTCAGCCTTTGAAGTGGATGCTTGCTTTGGCCTGGCGTTTCATGGGAGCAGACTGAGCACCCAGGAAGCCCAGGGAGGTCCAGAAGCTGCTGCTCTCCTGCAACCCTCTTGAAGTCACAGCTGTAACACATCTGTAGGGCAGGAGAAATGAGGCACGCAATTTCCCACTAACCAAAGAGGGGTAGGGGAAGACAAATGAGTTGAGAACACAAGCAACCCAAACTCCAGGACCAAAGGGGTGCTGGAGGTGGTCTGACAAGGTCTCCGGACCTTGATGTTAAGCCATAGTCCCTCACATACCCAGACGACCCTTCAACATCTTTTTCCATTAGATCTGACCACTAACGCTTTTGCTCTCTTCCTGAGCCATCTCACCCTGGTCATGTCATCCAAACCCTGCCTGATCCCTCCTGCACCTTTCTCACACAGCCCTGTGCCCATTTCCCTAGGCTTTGTGTCCTCCAAAAATGAGAGTCCCAGATTTCTCCTTCAGGCTCTGCGCAAGAGAAACTGCTGCTGCCAGTGACGCTCTGAAACTGGAACAGACAACAGCCGGAGCTCCTTTCTGCTTCTGCACTCCTGGGATGAAAGGCTCAATTTTCAGATCTGGACAGTGAAGTTCAGCACCCTGGCCTGCATCACACTCCCCAAGTCTCTTTTCGATTAGTAAAAAATGGTATTTAGGGGCCAGCGCACTCATGTTTAGACACAGTGATTTGGCTCCTAAGATTTGTCCTGGTTTGAAAACTGGGTCAACTGTTAGTTTCTCCTCTGATCTGTTCCTTTACAGAGTTAGCAGTCAGCAAAAACTGGTTTTCTAATCTGAGACAAGCTCCCACAGATTGACATGCTAGAGTACTGCAGGAGAATTGAGCAGAAAAAAGCATTCAGTGACTTAGGGAATGTTTAGACTGGGTGGGATCTCAGCAGTCTTTGCAGAGCTACATCCTGAGCAGAAGTATAATTCTCCCAGCAAACAGAGAAATCTGATGTGTCTTCATTCCTTGAGAGATTCCCATAGCTCTGGATGAATAATGCCGTGAGAAGAGTCAAGAGGCATAACTTGCAGCTTTCAGTGAACAAATTCTCAGGTAAAATACAGCTGGAAAGATTGAACAGGCAAGGTTTGTGGAGCATACCACAGGCTGAGTAGATACTGACTTTCCACCAGTTTCACTCCTATTTACCTGTGTGAAGTCATCGTAATGAAGGCTTGCTGCTAATTGCTCAGTTTTACTTTTCATGGCATCAATGCTGTACACAGAGCTGCCCACAACCTGTGTGAGCTTCTTCTCTCTTTCAGTTTAGAAATTACCAAACTGAGAACTGTTGACCTCAAACTCTCTGTTCACTAGAACATAACCAAAAGTCAGCAAAATCATATTCACTCGGGTCAGCTACCTAGAAATATCATGTGCAAACTGGGCTCAGTGGCTTACTAGGTTGTGCTAGTACTGGAGCCAGCTGTCTCCAAAGCACAGTGAGAAGAGATGACCAAGGTGGAGAAGCAAAACAGAGTCAAGGCTGGCCACTCTGGATGAGCCTTGCCTTCAGAGATTATGCATTATTCCTAGCCCAACTTTTATCTTGCCTGAAGGTGACAAAGGTCTGGATGAACACACAAGCATGACTATTGAGCTCAAATGGGCTTTTTGCCATAGAAGCTACCTGGTAACAGAGGCAGCCTCCTGTCTAATGATATATTTTCAGCCTCATTCATAAAGAGTAGCCCCCCAGTACCATAATTGATGGCACTTATATGATTCTATCCAAACCCTCTGCCTGTTGTCTGTAATCTATCATTCCCTGTTTCACAACTCATGTGAACTCCTGCCAGTTAACCTTCATCCAAGCCCAAATCTTCTGTAAATATTAGATCATCCTTTCCACCATGATGGCATCACCAACTGTGGTGCAAACATCCTGCCAGCCTTCAGCCCCATCCTGCAGACACCACCCTCGATGCCTCCTGACTCCCCACCGGGACAGGACCGCTTGAAACTCCTGGGACACCCCACAGGAAAGAGCTGGAGATGAGCAGGATTACCTTAATTGTAGTTTTGGGTGTTACTGTGAGCTGTTTGCGGTACCCTTCCCGTGGCCTTTGCTACTCTCAGCACACTGCACATAGTTAAATTTGGATAATCATTCATACTTACTGTCTCAATGTCAGCCTGTAAAATATTGAACAGCATACCACACGTTTGTAGTGGTAACTCACAAGACATTCACACTGGCAGATGCTTGTTTCTCAGCTGGCAAATGATTCCTGAGATCATATACTGTGTTTTGGCTATAATTAATTAAAGTCTCAATTCAATTTTTGCTAGTTTCAAAGCCCAGCTAAACTACCAGAGGGACTCATAATTTGCTTGAATGTATTTACTGTCCAGCGTATCATTATAGCTCCCATTTTTCTACATTCTCTTGATCCTGTGCTTTTTCCTTCATTAAGGAGCACAGTCAACGATTCTGTTTTGAAAGAGACATCCAGGGCATCCTCAATGCTTTGGAAAGACCTGGCCCTCTCTGAGGACTACTTAAAGAAAGTAATCTCAGAGCAAAGGTTTGTTCTAGCAGTGCATCACCCTCCTATCCCCAACAAATGACAGGACAGAGAGGGGAGCAGTGAGGGCTAGCTGCATGGCCAAGGCCTTCCAACTAGTCACATCAAGAATGTTTAAGTCTTCCATGGGGTTTGTTGAATTTTATGGTTCTGCAAACAAAATGAGGAAGTTGACCCATTTCACTTTCTGTTTCTTCTTTTTCTTCCCGTTCGTTCTATATTGTTCTACCATTAGCTCTTCCTTTAAATGCTGTTACTGGAGTTTCTTTGTTAAAATCCTACCACTGCCACGTCCACAGCCTCTCATGTTGTTGCAGTGCACACAGCTCGATGCTGGGAGAATGAGCTCCACAGCAGGACCAGCACTGAGAAAGCACAAGGGTGTGTGGGGGTGTGCACATGCAGAAAGGGAATGAGAGAAACAGAGTATGTGTGTGTCCTCAGTTTAATTAGAAAATTTAATTGGATGGAGTTTGGGTCATTTTTCCCCCCCTTTAGAGCTGGCTGCAATAAACAGACTTTTCTCTCTCTCTTTCATCCTTCAGTGGTTTGTAGTTCTGCATCTGCTCGGCTGGCATTGTCTCTGCTAACGGCCATACCGATCAGGAAGCCAGAGCCAGGAGGCAAATGAAGGGACTGCATTGATACCGCTGATCACTGAGCCCCGAATAACTGGCAACTGTTTCTGCCTTTTACCTCTGGAGATGGGCTGAACAGATTGTGCAAAATTTAGTGGCTTCCAAAAGAGAAAGGGGATGGGGGAGGAGATAGGGCCTTACTGCCCAGCCCCCCAACTACCTGGTACTGTGGGGTCTTTTGAGCGCTCAACAGCACAGGAAGCAAAAGCAAAAAAATTCGTGGAAGTGAGCAAATCTACCGATTTCAGGTCATGTTTGTACAAGAGAGAAGTGACGAAACGCTCCGCGCTCTCTTCTCCCTTTGTGGGAGGGTGCTGAGGGCCTCAACCCCAACGCAAGACCCTCCAGCCCCAGCTCTGGCCACGCTGTAGCAATATGGCAGGCAAGGCCTCACACCAAGTGCTGGGGAGAGGGTTCAGCTGAGATGTGGGCAATTGGGGCAGGAGCAGTGACTGGCACTCGAGAGATGCTGAGTATGAGTCGTGCTTCTCACAGATGCCATTCTGTCTTGCACAGAAGCAACTCACCTCACAGGATGTGGGTCACAGTCATAAGGCAAGGTGGGTATTTGTCATCTCTACACAGAAATAATGACCTGGGGAAATTGACTGCTGGATTTTGCTCCCCTCAGCCCATCTTCAAAGCAAGACAGAGATGAGGTGGTGTATCTTGGCAAGGGTAAATTGCACCATCTACCAGCAAGGCTTGTTTTTAGCCACACAGTGCTGGTGGGAGCTCACCCTCCCATACTGAGCACTCAGGTGCTCATTGCAGTGAGCAGCTCACTGTCTGCAAGGCTAACTTGAGGTTGGGGCAGACATAACCCTTAACTGCCCTCACCTGATCTGCCCCACCATTTGCAACCTGCTAGCATGGTGAGGTGGGATGCAGAGGTGCTTCCCTTACTTCTCCATCACGGACCCCTGCCAGCTATCAGAATGCTATAATGGCTCCTCTGGTGTTTGCTACACAGGTGCACACGTGAACTACTTGTAGGTGTACGCTTGCCCCACCCTCACATGATTTTGTGGAGGATTATGACAAAATAAACCACTACTAGGGGACAATTTTTTATGAAAACAGTTCCTTTCTCTGGATTTTAAGACAAAAGGGACAAGGTGGGCCCCCACCACGCCATCCTGCTAGTTCCTCAGATGGATCAGGTTCAGACGACACAGGCATTATATAGTCCGTGCACCCTATAATCCCTCTCTCTCTTTTTTTCCTTACTTTCTCTGCTCCCCCACACCACATTACAAAGTCAGACTGGGATCAAATTCAGCTTACGTGAATGTATATCATTTCCAAGTTGAAGTCTAATCTGCATCCTCGTCCCCAGTGAGATACTCAATTTACCACTCCTGTAACTAAAGCTCATTGTTACGGCTATAATAATCAAATGTATCATTTTTCTAAGGGATACTTCTGGTCATGTTTTGCATTTTTTAGAAAGCTCTCTCTAAAACTCTTCTATTTGCTAAGTGACACGCAGGCTTCCTACTCCATTCAGTATTTCTTTTTATCTTGTGTCCCACTCATTACACCAACATGGAAGCAAAAAAATATATATATATTTTTTTTATATTCCCCCTTGGAAGAATCAAAACTGTTCATGTCTATGAAAGAATAATAGCACGACCAGGGGACTACAGATCAATGTTATCCAGATCAGCACTTAAATGGAAATCACTCTGCATGAAAAATTCACGATGCCCTCTATCCTTTACATGGATAATGGGGACATCTGGTTACAGCAGACAGAATCGTTTTACGTATGTATATATGTGGGATACAGACCTGTGTGCTTCTGGTGTAACTCAGACAATGACTGACATTGCGTGAATTGGTTATTTGGTAACTATTTTGAGGACTTTAATACTCCTTCCTCCAATGAATACAAGACCATAGCAGTGGCACCATCTGAGGTATGTGTACTGGGCTAGAACACACCACTGCTGCGACCCCGCAGTGCCTCTGGCTATTTTCTAACCGATGTCTTTAGTATTGATAAAAGGGTCTGTGGCCCGTCCTGCTGTCATTGCTCCCTCTGCGATTGCAGTCCCAGAGAGGATTCTGCTGCCCTGGGATCTCAGCATCAGCTGCACAAAGAAGAAGGGAGTACAGAGCCATGCTGCTCTGGTCCCACTCAATTTGCACATTTTTATTTCACACTGGTGTCAAAAGCATCTTGAGCAGTGGCAACCTTGTAATGCAGCTAGTGGAAAACTGGGGAAATGCAAGAGCTTCTTAAATCTATGATCACGCTGCTGAGGACTGTACAAACCCTATGCCTTGGCTCTCATTCTGAGAGTCCCTCCATCCAGCTCCTCCCACTGTGGCCACCACCCCACTAGTGGTGAAGGTTTCTAGGTCTGGGAGGCAGTGCCAAAGGAAACTTCATTCTGCAGCCTGTGCCTTTCAACACACACAGAGTAAAGGAGTCTCCATTTCTCAGTCTTATTACACTGTGGATACATACTTCATATGATCCAAGCTTTGGACAGAAGCTGCTAGTTTTGATTTGTAATGGGGATATAGATCTTTAGTTAGGCTTACTAAAAAAAAACTATTAGGCATATGTTGTATTTCACAAGTTTAAGGAAACCACTGAGCTTCCTTCTTCTTCCTTGAGAAAGCTGGGGGCAAGTTTGCAGCACTGCTGGCACTTCAGAGTCCAAGTAGCACCTCCTGCCCCTTCTTAGTGATAGCAAAGGGCAGAGGAGGGAGGCAATAACTGAATCTGGGCTCTGAAAAGAGGACCATCAGCACCATCACCAGCTTGCATTCACACGTAAGTGGGAAAGCTAGGCAGCTATGCCACTTTTAATTGCCAGGCACAAAACATGAAGGCAGAGGCCAGCATGAGGAGAAAAGCAAACCAAGTGGTTTCAGGATACACATTTGTTTCAGGTGCACATATGTTAACATTAGAGATTAGAACTAAACATAGCTCATATTGATGAAAAGCCGTGAACAGAAAGCATCCAAGCCCAGCAACCTACAGGCAGAAATGATAAGACAGGCTTCAAGGTTATCTCCAACTATAGAGGAAAATTAAGTTGTATATTAGCTATTCAAGTAAATGATATATCAGCATATGCTTTTATTATCTATATATTTAGCCGTCTTGCATAATGTAACCAGATTAGATCAGCAGAAGAGGTTCCCTTGCTGTGTATTTATATCCTAATAAACATGCACACGAGGATGGCTTCATGCACTGCTCGGGCCATTCTGCTGCTCTCTCCACACCATTAATATTGATTGGTGTTTAAGCAGGATTCACTGTCAGCCCCCTGCACTAGCTCTAACAGCCACGGTTAGTCTCATTTTTATTCCTAACATAGGCCTTAACCTTCTGCACTTAGCAGTGCCCTCAGCGCCTGCTATCTCCTCAGGAGTGCTGCCTCAATCAAACCAAGGCCCATGACACTGCTTAGAAAAAGGAGAGGAGAAATTTCTTATCGGAGAACATAAAATTTTTACCCATCACTCACACAATTTTCAACATTCAAATGAGGAAATTAACTGTTGAGTGGTACAGGCGAGATCTAATCTCATTAATCCAACGATAATTGAAGTACAGGGCTTCCCCTGAGGCCATGGATTAATGACCAGCTAGGTGGAGCTGCTGACATGAAGCACAGCCAAGTGCCATTAACCCCAGCCAGGCATTATTTAATCCCGGGGGAAGCGTCCTGTGCAAAATTTGTCGCCGCTCAGCCGGGAGGATGAGGGAAGCGAGGGGCACGTGGGCTGGGCGCAGGGACATCCCCGTCTTCCTCTCCCCTGCCAGCATCCCCTCATCCTGCCACATCCCCCCCAGCCCACACTGACCGGTGGGCACACAATTAAAATGAATTAACGATCTGAAGCAGAAACTGTCTTTAATGAAGCCTCGCTCAGACTTGCACGCTAATATGTCAGCCCTGTTTGCTGACAAATATTTACCAACTCTCTGTGCATGAAGGGCTGGGCCACCTGTTCTGCCCCTCATTATGTCTCCCCAAGTCTAAAGGTAGCTCGGTCTGGTTCAACCTGCAACATCCATACTGCTCGTAAACATCTCCCACAAAGCTGCGCCAGATCTGCAAGCTCTATTTGTTTCAGCCTCCTTCTTTTTTAACTCCGGCCATTGTTCACTTCCTAGATGTAAACTCAACTAAATGCTGTTGCCTGTTTTAGCATAAGGGGTAATTTCCTGGCTTAAAGTTCCCACCAAAACACTTTTTGTCTTTTCAGCCAGAAACTGGAAATTCCTTAAGCTGTATATATTGCTCTCAGCCTTCACAAGGTGCTCCAAGGCAAGCAGAAATAGATAATAAATCATGGTATTTGTTGTAATAGTGATATTAGAGATGCTAGTAACAGTTTTAGTAGACATATTATTACTAGTAACATCGTAATAATAGTGATTAAGGGCCTATCCTTGTTTTAATTGAACTTGAGAGGAGTTTTGGGATTTACTTCAATGGGGACAAGGTCAGATCCTAAACAAGCAAGGGTTAGCTCACCGAATGAAAAGGAAGCAGTATAGGATTAAGCCTCCCTCCCCTTTCCATTCCAAGTAAAAGAAAACCAGGAAAGATTAGAGAGCTGTAAGGGAGACAGACAAGCAAGAGACAAGTAGAGGTTGAAAAGCAAACAAAGCTGTGGGCACAGTGCTGGGCTCACACCAACAAAGGGATGTCCACCTGAGCAATCCCAGCAGGACCACACTGGCAAGTTGTCACTGCCGACGCTGCCAAGGGACTCTGTGGACACTTCCTTTGCAAGAATAAAAGCATGCCTCATGTTTCACCTCTCTGCTCCTTGGCTTAGGCTTTGGTGCTGCACTAACATGCGGGGTGCCCTTGCTCCCTCAGGGTGCCACCCATCCCCACAGCCATGAGGGCAGGAAGCTCCGGAATGTGCAGGAAGAGATGGAGTTATGTGGGCAGGTGGCATAAGGGCTGAATGCTGCTTCACTACGACCAGCCGGCACCTCGGCAGCACAGCTGCGTGAGCAACCACAACCTGGATGTTTGGGTGACACCAAACACATCTTTGCCAACAGCAGGCCAAGCCTGAGCACACACAGCCAGAGCAACACTGCATTGTTCCCTACAGTGAGCCTGAAGGAAGGACCCCACAGCCCTTGCTCATGTTGCACCAGTTCAGAACAATTTTGGGGATGATTTTCATGTGAGTAAGACCCAGGGAGCAGCTTTGTCTGAGCAGGGCACTGCTGGAAGAGAAGGAAGAGCAGTGGTGAGCACAAGATGCACTCAACAGCTTTTCCTCACCTTCACCTCTTCTGATCCTGTCACCAGGCACAAAGTGCTCTGTTTCACATCTGTATTTTTCTGGGAATGGCATGCCACAAGGCAAAGCCCCATGGTATTACAAGGTCACACATACACACACACACACACAGAAAAGCAACAGCCTGCTTGTTCCTCCAACTCACTATAGCCGAACATTAACAACCGATTGTTCCTTTGTAGATACTTGGCTCCTTCCAGTCCTGACATGTGCAATTGCTTTCTGGTCTCCCACCCGACAAAGCACAGTGTGAAAGGATGTACACATGAAAGCTAGGGTAAATTCAAAAACATCGGTCCCAGGCTGCAAGGGAGCTGAATTCAACATCAGCAAAACATACAGGAAAGGACAATGTATAATGGAAGTGGAGGGGGATGAAGGGGGAGTGTGCAGGGGGAGGGGATAACGTAAACATTCACGCATGAAAATATTAGGCCATTCTCCCTGCACAGTGACTTGAATTGAAAGTATTTACGTGATCATTTCCATTTCTTTTCCCAAGAGGGTGCTGGGACTGGCATGGCTGTCAGAGGAGTGTGAGAAGATGCCAGCACAGGCAAGCAGTTTCCAAGGCAGAACTACAGCAATGCCTGATATTGTATTAATGTGAGTGCTGGCCATCTGGCCATTAGGGACAAGCTGCTGCCAGGGTGTCTCTCTTTTTCCATTTCATTTCAGAAGCTCTGGAGCCTGGGACTGAGACCCCTAGGGAGATTCTGGCTAAAGATAATTCCAGCATCCACTCAGATGTTGCAGAGAAAGGGCCAGAGAGCTGATAAGGCAGGAGAATGTGCTCACACCCACACAGAAAAAAACAACGGGGGGGGGGGGGGGGGAGGAGAGGGTGTATTACGAGCAGAAAGAAAATGAGAGCAGATGAACAAGGGAATGGTTTAAATAAATAAGAGGGAGGAAGCAAGCAAAGAAAAAGAAAAACAAGAGGCACAGTGCTCACTCAAAGGAGCCTTGAAAGGAGGAGAGAGGAATAGAGAAGAAAAGGAGTAGAAAGGGTTCAACGAGGAGAAATTGCTATCATTGAAGAGGCAGGGGTTATGAAAGGACCGCTAGCACAATGCACCTTTTTGGATTTTAACTCCTCAGGGTTAAAGTGAGAGGCTTTGAGCTCGCCCTTTGAATAGCACCTTGTCCCAGGAGCTGTTCAAGTCAGTCCTCAGTGTGAGGGAGTGTGAGGAAAGGTGCCAGAACTTTGCCTTGTCAAAATAAATGCTCTTCCTTATGCTTGTTTATCTACTTCTCAGTGGTCATTGGAGAGCCTTAGGCTAATCCCCTGGGAATTTTTTCAGCGTATAGAAAACTAAGCACAAACCTGACAGTCAACATTTTACACCAGTACAGAAGAATACACCACTGGAACTGTCCATGGCTTTGCAAGATTGCCTCTAAAGCAGAAAACTGAAAGGAAGAAATGAGGGCACCCCACTCTTCTGTAAAAGAAAGCAAAACACATCTACAAAAAAAAAAAAAAAAAAAATTGGCTAATAGGTGAGGAAGTGGCATGGAAGAGAGAGAATACCAAAACGACAGCCTGTGAAGCCTCATTTCCTGCAGAAGTTGCCCAGGTGCTAGCATTATAATGTGATTTCCTGTGTGCATCACCAAAAAGTAGACACTATATGTTATTGTTATTCCTGTTGCTATTATTATAGCACTGTTATTTGGATCCATATCATGAAAGATGATCTGCAGGCAGATCTGGAAGTCTGAAAACAGGATTCCTTCTAAGATTTTCATACTTCATCATTGCACCTGATGCCTATATGGTGATTCTCAAGGACTGCTTTTCAAGAAGATGTTTCTGGCATGGGAACTCAGGTGCTGATGCCACACCAAGCAGCTGAAGCCCATCTCTCAGGCTAAACAAGGGGAGCCGGTTTGAGCTGTGCTCCAGCAGAAAAAACAACTCTTGTCAACATTTTGGGGTGTGGGAAGCAGTTCCACCTAAGTTTAGAGCAGCAGAAATATTTGGTGTCCATTGTTAATTAAAACTAATTAAACTTTGGCATAGCATTGCCCTGGGGTAAAACCAGTATGATAGGGACCAGTCTCAAGCAGGGATGTGGGAGCTGGGGCTGACAGTAGGATGGTCACCTCACCTCTCACAGACAGGAGCTCTAATCCTTGGGGAGGTGGCTTTGGGGGAATATGGCATGAGAGATCCCAAACAATGCCAGGGGAAACTGGGAGGGCAAGAAACCTTCTTGTGTCCATGAGGAGCAGCTGCATGCCACACCGTGCCATGGAGCTGGGGCTTCTCCAGCAAAAGCATGCTGCATCACGCTTTGATTCTAACAGGCACTTGCATGCTCATTCCTTTGAACAGTATTTGCAGCCACCTACACAGATTTCAGTCATGAAAAAAGATAACCTATACAAATCCACAAGAAATGTACTGGCCCTTGCATTTACTCTGTTTTAAAGTTTTGTTTGTAAGAGGTCCTTCTGCAGAGATAGTGCCTGCTAAAACAAAAGGTGAGCTGCCGCAGAGAGGATCTTGGCACAGAATCATCAACAGGCACACAAAATGAAAAACCTCAGAGAGAGGGAGAAAAACTAATTGAAATTAACTGAATTAAAACCAACCTCAATGTTTTCCCCTTCCTGGAGTATTTTCAGTGCTGCTCTGTGAACAATAATATATTCTTTTTTAATGCCTATAATTAATTCTGTGAAAAAAAATGTCCTGGTGGGCACAAAGTATGCTGTGGGAAGACATGTGGTAGAAAGGGGAAAAGACCTTCATCTTCCACAACGAGATGAACAAACTGAGTTAAAAGCTCCTTTCCACATCTTAGATCCTGAGATTCAGTCTGCCTTCCCTATGCTTCTCAAGCAGAACTGACCAAAACTCAGGGAAATTATTTTGCTGAGGAGGTCTGCAAATGAAAACTAGTTTGTATTTCACAGTATTTTCAATGAATACATTCTTGCACAACTTCCTATATTTTTCAGATATTCTTTTTCTCAACCAAAAATTTTAATTAAGCTTTTCACTGAAGGAATTTTTAAATTCTGCATAAAGAATATTTTGTACGATGATTCTTTTTATTGCACAGATAATCCATTGTGTTTGGTTAAAAAAATATATATATCCCATTTAAAAAAATCTCTGACAATAAAAACTGCTTGCATAAGAATTGGAACAGCATCTTTCTGAAGATAACCTTTTCAACTTAACCTTGCAAGAACTCAGCAGCTCCAATGTGGCACTGCTTTCTGATTCCCTAGTTTTAAACAACCAGGGATAAGGAAATTGTGCTGCGAAGGAGGGATGTGTGTTACTAATCAGGTGTCTGTGATCTTGTTTGCATTCTCTGATTGTGTTAAATCACAGGCACTCAGGAAGCTGTTTCACCCACTGATGTCTGTGAAAAAATGAGATGACTCAGTGCAGAAGAACAGGATGAAGGCTGGTGTGGCTCACAGAGTGCCACTCCCACCCACGGAGATTATAGAGACATTAAATGGACCTGTCTGGCTCAGGGTTGGATTTCACCCAATACAGCAGAGGCAGCAGGGCAAAGACCAAGCAAAGGCAGTATGGGGTGCTGGCAGAAGGGGATCTCGGAGGGGAGCTTTGCTTATTGACATGGTAACTGATAGAGGATACTGCACCAGAAGTGGCCAGAGCGGATACCAGAGACTTCCAGGTGCTCTGGGTTAACCTAGTTGGATACAGCAATCTCAGAACCTGAGCATCTGTTGCTCACTGGGGTTAAGAATGGGTGTTCGAGGTGTTCCTTCCTCCCCGCAGGGTACATGAAACCATACAATTGCATCCCTCCTGAGAAGCCTGTGACTGTAACTCCTTCCCCAGGGAGGTAGGGAGGCACATTGCACCTGGCTTGGGACACAATCTGCCCTGGAGCAATACAGGGGAAACTCAGCAGAAGCTTTCGTGGGGCTCCACCTGCACAGTGCACTCATGGTGCATCTCATCCTTCTGAGATGACCACGCTGCCACTGCTGCTGTATGGTAGCACTCATAGAAATAGCTCACAGGTATAGCTCCTTTCTTTGCCAAGAGCTTGTGCTCCAGCAGCTGAGAAGGAGACAACTGTCTCTGACCTCATCTGCTTGAGACAGCGAAGGGAAACAGCAGAAGGAAGAAGCACAAGAGAGATGCAGACAAAAATGCAAGAAGGCACACCAGGATCCAGCCAACACCTCCCAGTAGAGGAGCAAGCAACAGGTGTATGGGCAAGCAGCCTTACAAGCACTATCCAGACTTTATCAGTGCAGTCTTGCAGTCTTGGCAGGACAGAGATGCAACAGCACACAGATCAATGGCAAAACTGCCCATGATGTCAGTGTACCAGATCAGGCTCACAGCACACACGAATGTTGAAAATCATTCTGCAGGAACAACACACCTAGGGCTGAGGTCAAGTTTACAATATTTACACCTCTTATAATGATCTTCCCTGGTTAGGAGAACCACCAAGTAATATATTGGTAATGAACAACTTATGCATGTTGTTCGGGATTTAATTTTACTCCATATCATGAAGACAGAAAAAAACTATGTATTCTGAAGGATTTACTGTTTGGAAATAATATATATCACTCTCAAAATATATATATATATAATTATTATACACACATATATATAAATCCTAATGTAAACATTTACAAATAACTACGACCTTCATAAAATGCACTTTAACATTAAAGCCCAACCTTCTCAAGCCCTAAAAGGCTGAGCTCTTCAAAAAGTAAAGGCTCTCATTACCTTTCAGGATCAGCCCTTACACTCGATCTCTCCTTAATGTTCATACGGAACTTTCTTCCCTTTCAGGCTTATTTTTGTTTTTAACCAAGAGCCAATTAGACGGATTTTGAATAAAGCTGGAGCACTTTTGTTCAAATGAGAAATTTTAGTCCCTTGAAGTGTAATGGGTTTTCAGTAGAAATCCTCTCCCGCTGTGCATTGATCAGCTATTGATTGGTGAGGGTTTAAACTAAATTATTACAGCCAAAGAAAAGACCTTCAGGATGAAGGAACTGAGCTGAGCACAGTGTTATATGAAAAGTAAGCCAACCCTTTGTGGTGGAATCGAAAGGCCCTGGTCACTCTTGAAGAAAAAAAATGTTAATTGAAAAATTCCTTAAATAGGTAACTGCTCTGAAAAGTCTGCTTTACATAAAAGATATGAAATCACAATCAGCCAACAGAGAGAAAAGGATCCTGCAGTTCAAGTGGTTTTTCTCTCTAAATGGTGCTGATTACTTTCCCATTCATAGATGACATGGAGTGATGGAAATTAGTCATTTCAGAAGAAAGGACTAATGACAGCTGAACTTGCGGGCACTAGGGAAGTTTGACTATTGGCTCCTTGAGACAGAAAGTTAAAACAAAAAACTTCCTATTGGGTGGAAAGATTTATCCCAAGTCTAGCAGGAAAACAAATACATGAGCTTGATTAGGCTCCAAAAGATTTATTTCTTAATTTTCGTTTTCACCAGTGATCACAGCTCCCGACTTCTGTTGAAAGAGCAATTAAAAGAAATGGCACTGACCACATACAAAAGGCTATTAATAAAAAATATGTTCCCAAACAAGTCTCTTTCTTTACAATCTGTAAATGAAAAGAATGGATCTTGCTGATTCTCAGAGGCAGGTGTGGAAGGTTGGAGCTCCATCCAAACTGGAATTTCAATCAATGTTCTGATTTGCAGAGGCACTAAAACCTTTGGATACACTTCAAGGAAGTTAAAGGACAATCAGTATTCCTAAAGTCCATCCAGATCTTTGAGGAACTAACTCTAGATACCCATATTTCAACATAGGCAGGATTGCACGATCAGAAATGATCCCACTCTGAAAGTTCACACAGTGCTGCAGTGCAGGTTGCTCCATACTCTCCAAAGCTGCATTCCCACACCTGGCTGGAGCATGCTCATGCTTTGCCTTAGCCACATCCAAGCTGCACTCACACTCACTCCAACCTACCATGCTCTCCTGCACTGTCCTGGGCATGGCTCTGCCTTCTCTGCTGCCCATCCTTGGAATGAGCCTTTTTAAGGCTCAAGTAGCATGTAATTAATGCATACCAATTTTCTTAGCATATCAAAGGATATGCTAGCTATGCTAGTAGGATCAACATATTGAAGTGTTCCATTTTATTTCTCGAAAACATATTTTGAGAACAACTCTATAACCTGCTTGCAAGAATTCAGTAGCTGCATGTTCAAGATTGCTCCGTTCCAAGGACAGGTTTTCTCCCATTACTGAACATTACTGAACAGCTGGCTCCGTAACTAAATATGGATTCCAGCATTAAAATTCATATTTATAGGGCTCGGTAGCCTCTGGTTTGGGGGCCAATTTAGTTTGTTCTCCAGACATCTGGGAGATAAAGGTTTGGTTCAAACTCCACAAAAATTCACCTTCAATCTGGCACTTTGCACAACAAAATCATATGCATTTCAAGACTTCAAAGAAGTCAGAGTCAGTATGATTGCTTGATTTCTTTCAGGTAGAGGAACCACATCTATCCAATAAAAGCATTCTCTTTGATTATGCTAATCTTTGTGCATTTAGCTGTTGGTAGGCGTGAACTGAATGCTTGCCCAGATTTTTATACTAACATTTCATCCAAGAAAATGTAACAGAGTTCTGCTATACCTTCTCAGCTGAGTAGGATATCACAGCAATAATAGAGTAAATATTGATCCATCAAAACTTTGCCACCATCCTAAATACACTGGCCTATGCCAGAGCCTTCAAAAGAATAATAAAATCCTTTATAAAGCCCACAGTTTTGTAACTATAAAAGACATGGAACCTTAACGTCTCAGAAAACCCTTATCATTCATAATCTGAGAGCAAATAGCATTAGTGTAGGTAGTATTTCTACCCACATATATATCTATTACTTTATCTTATTTATTAATATTCCAAAGGCGTTTCATCAGCTAACTGTACCTGCACCCACCAAGCACAAGCTCTGCTTTTGACAAACATGCATACGAAGAGAGAGAAGTTACTGGGAAAAATGTAATCATTTCTGATTAAGAGGAGGTCAAATCAAGTGATCTACGTAGCTGTCCTATCTGGCTCAGAGCTCTGTGAAACATCTTAGCATGAAGAATCATGCCCTTACATTTTACACTTGCTGCCTTTTAATTGAGCAAATGCCTTTTTCATAGATATACTCTGTGTGAAAAAGAAGTAAGCACCTATTGTCAATGTACTCTCCAGCCAGACACTCAAATTTCCTCCATTTCTGTTAAAAAATTACTGTAGAAGAATATACTGAATAATGAAAGTGCAGTCTTCTTACCATTTTAGTAGTGAGGAGCCAAGTAGCTTTAGTAGGAGAAAGATCAAGCCATAGACCCTGAGGCAAATGATCCTGATGATGCAGAAGATAGCAATCTAAGAGAAGGAAAACTTATGCAAGGGAGACTGGAAATATTTCTTCCTCTGCTGCCCACAGAACATTTCATTCCTGTCCGTCTTTGCCTATTTATGCAACAGACAGGTTAATAAATTAATTAGTCCTCTCTAATCTCCAATTTATCCCCAGCATATGGATACAATATGCTCCAATTCCTCACTCACTGATAATTTGGATGAATTGTAGAGTAAGAATTAAAAGGAAAACCTCTAAGGAACATGTAAATGTTCAACAAGCACATAGTAAACATCTTCAACACCATGTAAAGTAGAATCTAATGATCTGATTGGAGGACCTTATCTGGCCCACAACTGCTTGCCAAATTCCCATTCATGTTTCTAGACAAATCTTGCCGTGGATGGCCAAAAAGTCTACTGATATGGAAAGTCAGAGTGCTGGGGTGATGTCAGTCTTCCCAGAACATGCCACACAGAGCATCAATAAGCAAATTCAATAAATGGAAGTCAGTTCTCACCTCTTATGCACCCTGAGTTTCAGAACTTACATTTTAAGTGCCAAAGTTTCAGGTTACAACCATCAAAATATCACGTTTTGGCATCTGGCACAGCATGTCTACTGGGCACGCTTTTCAGAGGCTCCACAAGCTCATTAGGCAAATAGAGAATAATTTAAGCATCCACACTACCTCTTTGATGCAGGTACAGTGAAAATCTCTATTTCACAATAGAGAAGCCTGAGGAATAGAAGAAATATCACCTTCCTAAGGTGAGAAAATCAGCATCAGAGACAATGCTAGAATGTAGATCATCTAATTACCAGGCTGTGTTCTTCTAATTGACAAAGAAAACCACAGCCCTAGGAGAAGAATGCTCACACCTTCATCATCATCCTGTTTACTAAACACTCTCATAATAGAGCAATGACTAGAAGAAAATATGTTTTGGTTTTGAAAAATGATCGCAGAGATTTGACAAGTCCTCACAGAGAGCTGTAATGAGTTCAAACCACTCTTACAATAAAACTAAACTCTGAAACAAGCTACTGAAAACAAATCTGTGTCACTTTCTGAAACGAACTGTTCATTTACATTCCCTTAATGATCTGACTGTATTGAACCCAACACACTAAGCAACGCATGCAAGAAAGCTCATTTACACTTTCTAACTTTGTTTTTCCAAGGGGGCTGTGTTATTTACCTCCTTATTTCCTTTGGAGCTCTCACTATGGGAGCCATAAGCTAAGATGGGAGATGAAAGGTGACCAAATATATTCAAGCCGATAATAAACAGAGAGCGTTTCTAGGTGAAAACAACCAGCTTGGCACAAGAGCCAGAGAGATAATGCAGTCAGTTTAATAGGAGGCTTTTAATGTTTCCTGTTCGGGATTGGCTGGCTTATTAATGATTTAAGCACAAATTGAATTAACCAAATATTGAACATATGTTCTTTTAAACTCTCTTAAATCTACCAGAGCCTTGTGAGGGAGAGCTCTGTGGCCATGCTGTTGAAGTGGGGGGAGAATGACAAGGGGGTATTGAGGGTGACTGGGTAAGTAAAACATAACCTGAAGGTGGTCAATTTAATGCTGTGTTAGTGGCCTGAACTTTCAGTTCCCAAAGGGAAAGGATGATTAATGCCACTACCAAATGTATACCCATACCTGACCCTGATCTCATCAAATCCTGCTGCCACCATCTGCTGTTTTTAATTCCTCCGCAATATTTGTATTTGCTACCTCCCTCCTACAAAGAGAGGGAGAAAAAAAAATGTTCCCTGCTTATGAATGGTGTGATCTGGTTGTACTGGCTGAACGCTGGCCAGGAGGCATCTGTTGCTTATAGTCCTGACAGCATCTGCTACTATTTCTCACTTTTCCCAGCATGCTGTGAGATATGGTTTCTCCCAAAGGTGGCCTTTGTATGCACCATTGTCAATTCCATCATTGTCTGCCACAGCCTGTTCCCACGATGCAGTGGTAGTTATTACCACACTGCAAAACCTTTTCTTGCAGGCTATCTGTAATCTAAGATATTGTGTGATTGAGTTATGCAGCTAACCCTTTTCCTATGCATCAAACCATTAAAATAAAAAGTAGCAACCTAGACCATTTTTGGAAGGCAAACCTTCGGAGCCCACAATGGATGGGAAAGTGAAACACTTTTGTTTGCTTCCTTTATAGATTTAAAATAGAATCAGTTTGGCACTAGTAAATTGGAGGCTTAAAAACAAACAAATAAAAAGACAAAATGCAACAAAATGTCATAACTAGCGGTTTTAATTCCTTTAAAAATGCTATAAAGGACACATTGTTTTTTCTCCTGATTCCTGATACGGCTATTAAGTATTGTAACCAAATGTGTGTGAATGCTATTATTTATGTGTCTGATCTTTAAATACCCTCTGCTAGTGGGATGCAGACTGAGACTTCTGATGGACATAGGCGTCCCAAGCTGTCATCTTGCCTTGTCCTTCTGTCAAACAGTTCGTGTGTCAAGCACTTCTCCTGGGAACTTTTAGAGCAAGAGACAGTAAGCACAGAGCAGTTCGGTCTCCAGAGAGCTACTTTTAACTCACCACAATATCCTTGGTGTCAGTTCAGAATAGCCCACTATGGGGCACGGCGAGAGAAAGCACAACAGATGTTACCAGTAAAACCATGTTTACAATTCTACAAAGTTATTGCCCTGACGTACCTTCTGACCAGAATCCGCTCAAAAGATGGCTAGCTTCCTTAGCAGTTGGATCTTTTAAGTCAGTTCTGTTCACATAAATGTTTGTTTACAGAATTGATAGCATTAAAATAGACATCGTATCTCTTATGCATCCGTGCCCCTCCCTTTCCCCCAGATCATTTGTAATAGTGTGGCCTTTTGAGTAATATAGTTATCACTTACAGCTCTATTTGTGGTAATTTCTCTATTTATAACAGGACTTCAAATATATTTCCCTAAGATACAGAGGGCGTGAATGGTGTTTTATCTCCCAAATGCAATTATACTTTTTAAAACTCATTTGTTGGGTTGTTGTTGTTGTTGTTGTTTTAATTTTTCATTAATTTGAGGCCACTTAATACATATGGAATTATAACTCCACTCTTACGTAACATTTAAAGTAAGCAATGTGAATGACACTAAAAGAAATCATGCTAATCAGCTGATTTTTTTAAATACCTTGAAAGGTTCCCTCTTAAAGCAGACTGAAACACTGGAGAGAGAAAAAAAGAGATGTGGGAGTTTTAAAACAAAGTCCTTCAAAAATCCTTACCTCTCCTTGTGTCTACTTCTGATTTTCCATGAAGAACTATCAGGTGGTGCAATACAACACATAAGACCAAAGCAAATATTGGTGCACCATTTAAAACACTGCAGTTGCCTACTGTTCTCCTGTTAAGAATCATGTGCATGGTATTTTGCATCATCTATATTATATACTCCCAAATGGAAGGTTTCCAACGAAGGAGAAAATTGTGTTATTTTATATCTATCTCTGTGATTCCTATTTTAAGCAGGGACTTGTATCACTTAGAATGTTTTTACCCTTTCCCCTTCTTCATGAATGGAACCAGGGACAACTTTGCAATATGGCACAATATTCCCATTAAATAAACAAAGAGGAGTAATCAGAACATCCAAACTGCAGCAGAGCAAGGCAGGACAGAGGACAGACTGTAAGTCACTGAGGAAAGGGACAGGACTCCCATCACACACAGTGGCTGCAAGAACAAGCATTGTACAGACATATTACTCTCTTTGGCACCACTTTATCCTTCCTTCACATCTTTACAAACTATTTAAAGTCAATTTCAGTGTTATCATCAATTTAAATGAGGAAGACTGATTTAGAACTGTTTGACAATCATTCTATACATCTAAAAGGCTAGAGAGAATGAGGCACTTAACAAGATAAGACAGGTATGATGTTAGATAAGAGATCTGCCCCATCCCTGGAGGCATTCAAGGCTGGGCTGGATGTGGCTCTGGGCAGCCCTGTCTAGTGGTTGGCGAGCCTGTACATTGCAGGGGGTTGGAACTAGATGATCACTGTGGTCCTTTTCAACCCAGGCCATTCTATGATTCTATGATCTGCTGAGCTGCTATTGGGTAAGACCAGCAAAAATACATTTCTAAATCAAAGATTTAGCTGCTCTCTGCACTCTGAAATCATTTTAACAGAAGCAGAAGACAGCAGAAGGAAAACCTTCTGACTCAGCCGTAGTTTTTTCTACCACTAAGGGAGGATGAACCTTTACAGAAACTGTAATGACAGTGCCTAGATCTGGACCACTATCTGAAATCTGAATAGGAATATTTGCATGGAGAAAGTCATTATTATATATATTAAAAAAAAAAAAAAAAAAAAGAAAGAAAAAAAAAGAAAGAAAGAAAGAAGAAAGAAGAGTATATATGTATATATAAGAGAATATATGCATATGAAGGAATCCATGGGTTGTTTGACTTACTCTTACAAAATACTTAATATTTATGGATCGAAAATAATAAAATTATTCTAGCAGCCAGATATCATGAGCTGTGACAAAATCAAAGTGGCAATACACAAACATTCTAAAATATATGTTCCAATCTTCCTCACAAGCTGGCTGTGTGAGCATAATTGCTTTCCTACCATGCCTCAGTCTCCCTGAGGCTCCACCACATCCTTTGCTATTTCTGCGGGTTCCTTTATTGGCAGCCTGCTTTGCAGGAGGAGCTGGGTGTTTACTTTGTCCCATGACAAGGTGAAGCAAGGTAAAACCTGCTGTTCAAAGCCCTTGCTGAGATCTTCAGTAAAATACAGTGGAAGTCAAACTTCAAGTGCGATGTAAATAAGTACAAATGCGCTGCTTTCAGTAGAAATAAATTTACACATTCATAGCATAAAATTGCTTCTGCAAGCTATTTTTTTCCCATTTCAGGCCAATCACAGGGATGCTGTTGCTCTGCTCTGACCAGTTGGTCTCTGCTCACGGTCCGGCTGCAGACGTTGCTCGGCAAGAGGTGGACGATGACATTGGCCCAGGCCTCGTGTTATAAAACAGAATTAACTTCAGGCATGTCAGCACTTATGCTAAATGGAAAGGGGCACTGGCATGTTTACTGAAAAGCATGTGTATAAAATGTCTTCCTGAATCAGAAAACACTACACAGAGGCAACAAAACCTTTTCCCTGTTTGTTTCAGTGGGCGAAGCATGTATGGACAAAATCCCTTTATTATGGGTATTTGGGTAAGCACAGTATTTAGACTAAGATCTGCTGTTTCTTCTCCACCCTCCAATGTTTTTGTCCACAGATCCTTTAGCAAACTAGAAAAATACAAGTGCCATGCGCAGGTAGGTTTTGGTAACAAGTTGAGCCAGAGGCTGCTCTCATTCACCCACTGCTTGTTTGTTTTTCATTTAGCAAAGCAGCTCCAGCCGTGCAAAACAGAGATTAAAATAAAATGAAGCCGAGGCAGGAGAGGCATCCACTTCGATAGAGCAGGGGTTAGCGGAGGGGGAGATGGGCCACCTGATGCGGCAGCAGCATGCCAATCCAGGCGCTTGCTCCCAGCTTCGTGGCCCCGTGCACCCACTGCCCGGCCAGCCCCACACCACCAGTGGCCCACAGCTGGGCGAGCAGGGTGGCTGGGATGCACTCCTCCAGCCCTCCCCGGCTCTCCTCCTAAGCCTGCCCTGGCAACAGCGGGGGCGGCAGCCAATGGGGCCGGGCCGGGTCAGGGCGGCGCGGCGGCAGCGCGGCCCTTTGTGCGGGGTGGCAGGTGACCACGGCGGGGGAACAAAGCGGGGTCAGGGCGGGAGCCGGGTCCCTTTTCTCAGGCCCATGTTCTCCACTCCTCACAATCTGTCTAAATTTAACTCGCCATTGAGGGCCCTGGCTGTCGAAAACAGCTTTATGTCGACTAATCCAGGCAGAAGTAAGGGTAGACACAGAGAGACACAGAGACAGGTTTGAAGGCGGGGACGTGGCTATTTTACTGCTTTTTTTTTTTTTTTTCCTTCCCCCTTCTTTCCCCTCTGCCTCCAGTGAAAAGTTTGCTGGACAAAAAAAAAAAAAAAAAAAAAAAATTGGTGACAAGATTAATCAGCCCGTGGAGCTGAAACACATGCTTGACTTAAACAACCTCTTTGCTGTTATTAACAACTGCTCCAGCATTTCTCTTGTTATGCTAATGGCACAGATTAGAGTAAAATCTATTCCTTCTTCTGAACAGGCCAATTGATAGAGGCTGATCTATTTTTCTCCCTGGGTTTAATTCTTTTTTTCTGCAGGCACAAGTGTTTACGGCAGCAGGGAAAACAGAACACGGGAAGAAAGACAAAACCGTGCACAAAAGTAACTGGTCCTTCACATACACCAAAATCATCAATAAATACAAACCTGTGTTGGTCTCACGTCTGGACAAAAGGCAGGAAATCCAACACAGTGGCCGATGTCCTACCTTTAACTCGTTTGCTTTCTTTCTGTGTAGACTCAGAGCACGGATAGGGGAGAGTGCCCTGGTTGTGTTTAATAATTTTATGGGATGAGAAATGGAGGAGGAGGAAGCATTGCTGGCAAGTCCTGGTGAGAACAACTGGACTCAAAACCAGGCCATGCACTGGAGCATCATTAGGATGGTGGGAGAGGTTGCCAGCGCAGCCCATAGGGCTTCAGCATCAAGGAGAGCAGGGTAGGTCCATGAGTGTCACTCCTTGAGGTTTGTGCCTACTTGGATCAGACCCTAAATGCTCTTTAATTTTTTTTTCTATTTTTCCTTTTTTTTTTCTTTTTTTTTTTTTCAGTAGACAGAGTCAGACATCTGTTTCATAGATAGCTGCAAAGCTGACATTTAAATGTGTGAGTTTATAACATACTAAATATTTAAAACATCTCTGAGAGGAGCTTTCAGCAGGCAATAGCCACTGAACGAGAATGAATGTGCCATCAACTCCCAGTGTACAATGTGTGTATAATATTTATATTAACTATAATAAACCTTGAATTACTTCCTCTGGATTTGAATTGTTCCTCTGTAAGTAAGTGGAAATATCAGGACCCTCATCCTACGCCAGCTCCTATCAGTGAGACTCTTTCTAGGGATTTTCTTGATTTCTAGAGCTGCCCCTACTGCTGTCTCTGTATACAGCCCCTGCTGAGCAGGGGCCATCTGCTGCTGCCTGGCAGCTTCTTCAACCTCCCCCCAGTTGATTGATATGATAAACTTCTCCGGGTTGACTGAGTTCTATGAAATTCCAGGATCCACTTGTGAAGCCTGCATTAATAGCAGGTTGATCTGCCTGGATCCAAAGACATTAAAGACTCTCTTGGGCTGAATTTGGAGGTCAGTGCTTTGCTAGCACTGAATTTCATATGACAGAGTTCGCAATTTTACATAGCTAGAGACTGCAGGGATTGTTATATCATCTGCTCTGACTTTCTGCATGCCATATGCCATCATATTTCACCCAGTTATTCCCATATTGAGCCTAATCACCTGTGCTTGATTAAAACAAATCACCCATTCTGCCCTAATGAGTTGGAATAAAAAAAAAAATGGAATACTACCACCTCTTGTAGTAGTTTGTGTCAGTATTTTAATTACTTCAGTTCTTCAAAAATATATACCTGAGTTTTCATCTGTATGGGCCTGGCTTCAGTGTTTGGTTTTATCTGACTTTTCTCTTCTGAAGTAAAAGAGCCTTCCTGAACTTAACATTTTCATCCTGTGAAAGTAGGTGGACTTCTTTGCTATCTTTATCTCTTCATGGTTTTTTTTTTTTTTTTTGGTTGGGTTTCATTTCTGTTTTTTGGATAATTTAAACAGATTGAACTCCTTAGGTTGTTCATTGGAAGCCCCTTCTTTGATCTTTCTGTTCTTGGAGTTTCTTGGTGTTCAGCCAGGATTGCCTGTTCATGTTCACTAATACTACACAGACCCAAGGATTGCTTTCCCCTCTTTGCTATAGCACAGGAGCGTCCAACCTTTTGGCTTGCCTGAGTCACATTGGTTGAAGAGGAATTGTCTTGGACTGCATGTATTTAGGTCACTCCAAAAGTAATGCCTCCTACTTATTTCCATGAAAACTACAACAGATACAGGAAGCACAGTATCTGCACACTGTTTGATAGAGCAGATTCTCTGTTAAAAATCACTACTTTTCAACATAGTCACCACTGTCACTGTCCTCACTTCTGAAATGTACCACTCACTGCCTCACTGTGCTTACATCCACTGTTTGGTCTCCATCAACATTCATAACTGTTGATGAATGTCGACGGATGCAATTTTTTCCACATGAAGGAACTTATTGGCACACCTTTGCTTCAGGTGCACCTCCATGTCAGACACTGACCCTCTGCTGTCATCTGTCACATGGCAATAAAATGTAATGGGATATTGGTGGGCAGGTTCAACCTCTACTGCCATACCACCAACATCCGCCTCTGATGTCAAGGGTCAACACAGCAAAATAGGAGGCATTCATAAAATATATAGCTAATGTATATAAGTAACAAAATACTTTAATTTTTAATATTTTTTGGTTAAAATATAAAAAGGGAGAGCAACAAAAGTGTAAAGCTAGTGGGATGTGTGACCCTGTTTTTGTGAAACCAACGCATCAGTGTGGTTAAGTGGCAGTGGCTGCAATTATCATTGAGTTCTCAAGGTACTTGCCAGAGATTTTTGATGAAATCTTATTTTTCCTGCACTTCATCCTTAAAAATATTTGTTCACAAATGTTTGTACTTTCAAAATGCAATGACATGAATGAGGTGTGACTGTGAAGTGTGGGATATTTCTCTCTGCTAAGACTGGGCTTACAAAACTCCAGTAGAGAGACATGATCAGATTTTTGAGTTGAATGTCTAATTACAACTCTATAAATTCCATACAAAAATTTGCAGCTTGTGTATTTAGGTTGACTGAAAATGAAGATGCAAATATAAAAACAAACAAAAAAGATAATTTCCTTTTGCAATCTTGAAACCTATTCTCAAATTTTTTTACCACAGTGGAAAGCATGACTACATGTTTTTGGTTTTTTTTTTCTGTTCACACGACAGTGTTTAGACAGTATACCAAAATGCCTAGAATTATTTGCCATAACTTGAGCTGGTGTTGCACTACACTCTATGCTCTGGTTTCAACCCAGATGGAGTTAATAGCACACTGATGTTTGGTCATTACTGAGTGACAGTTGTGCAAATGGTGGAGGCAGTTGCACTGCAAGCTGTGCCAGGTTGTGTGTGGCCTGTGAGCCACTGGTTGGAAATGGCTGCTGTAGTCAAACTCTTGACATCTTGTCCAGTGTGAGTTCCAGTGTTCTCCAGATTGGCTATATTCTAGGCCACCTCACTTTCTCAAGGAGTAGCACGTTTTTTTGCTCCTAAGTATGCACAGGTTTGCAGTCTGCTTATCTGACCTGTGATCGTATTCCTAAGTATGACTGCTCTGCCCTCAGTCACTCTACTAACCTTTGTATATATGCAGATATTTAGCAGGACCATTTTTTTTACACCAAGATGAGAAGGATGATGCTTGAGCATCAGCCTGCTGTCAAGCTCGCTAGGAACAATCTCTTTAAAAGATAATTATCCTGAGACAACTTTTCATCAACACAGGCCAGTATCTAGCTATTTCTCTATTTATTGCATTATCTATTCATATTTTCAAGAATTTTAGTCTTAATTTTCCATTTGTTCCAGGGAGCAGTTTCCCTAGCATGAAGGCATTGAAAATCTATTGTATCTCTACAATTACCTTTTAAAGTCCTAGAATCTCACCTAGAATCTCACTGAAGAAGGAGCTGACAATTAGTTGACAAAATCCTCTTTCCTTGATGTTATGGATTCAAAGGCAATTCTATCTTTAATTCTTTTTTGATTAAAACCTATACCAATAGAAGTATTACTGCCTCCAAACACACACTCACGTACACATATGCTCACATAGATGGTAGGCTAATTCAGTCATTGTAACTCAGGTCATCTTACGTGACATCTTTAAATATCAACGTGCTATTTGTACTCTTTTTAATGTTGGAATATCCTCACTTTTTCCGTGATTAATTCAAAATAAGGAGCAGCAATTGGAAAATTTCCTTATCCGATGGTTGCTGAACTTGTAGGTATATTAAGCCCTAATGGTTTATAAATGATTATCATTAGAAGATGTTGCTTTGCTTTCCTTCTGGTAACCTATCATCTGAAAGGAGCTTCTATGAGCATAATAAAATAGAAATACATCAAGAAAGGAACAAAAATAGCTACGGGATACATATTTTCCCATAACGTGGGAATTCTTTAATACTAATCTCCAGCTGATAAGATTTATGTCCCATCATTAGAATCTCTTTTGTTCTTACTGTAGTTGAAGAAGTCATTTTCATTGTCTTGAGCAACTCCAGATAGGGATTTTCCCAACTTTAGATTTCCCCTACCAGTTTTCTGCATCTTATCACTTATTATATCCTTTGTTCCTGACTTTATCTTTTTCTTCATGATTTTTTTATTTCCAACTGCTGCCTTCAATATTTTGCTGATGCTTTGTTGTTTGTTCTCATGATAAGTGTGCAGTTAGAGCAAAATATCACTTCTATGCAGAGAAAATATAAAAATATACTGCATTTTTAGCATATCAACACTGTGAGAGACTCCTTAAAGCAAGTCTAAGAAGTGACAAAAAAACAATTTGGCAGTCTGTGCAAAGCTGTCCTCTTTCCAAGACAACAGGAGATATGTACCAACACATAAAGAACTTTAGATCAGTATGAAGAACAGAACCACTGTTCTAATGACCGGGTCATGAGAGGCAAAAGCATGCAAAGAAGATATCAAAGTCAGTTCAGGAAATTCTAGGTAGAAATGTAAATTCATGTGCCACATGGTAGGTGTGTGGTCATCAGCAGGATGTCTTGCAATGCTGCAGCCATGCCATATGTGTGCAGTGGCCAGGCAGCTGATAAGAAGCACTGCTCTGCTTGAACTGATGGGCATTGGAAACCCCTGAATGCAAAAAGATATGAGGAAGGCAGGGGCAAAAGCTGATTTAGGCTACCACCTTTCCTTCTTCTCATCTTCAAGTAAATCTGCTTGCTTGAACATGGGAGCCCGCATGTTGTTAGCTGCTTTTTAAACACAGCAACATCCAGGCATTTTGTACCACTTACCAGGTAGACAGGATTCCTACTCCTCCCTGAAGAAAGTGCTGCTAGCTGTATTTTTATCTTCTACTTTCAAGTAAGAAGTAAAAAAAACTATCTGATTTTCACTGACATAAAGTCATGATTTTTCTAAACAGGATTTCAGTACCTACTTGCAAGTCAAATATTTCCCTCAGTGAGAATTCACCTCCACATAGCCCAAGGCCTGTCAGTCATTTGAATGTAGGATGTCGTTATTTCTTTTTCCAGTCTAGCTGGTGGGGAGCAGTAGGAGAAAAGTGAGAGGAGAAACACAGTGGGGTCTGGTGCCAGATCCCTGAGTCTGAGCTTCATGGAAACAATGCCAAAATAAGGATTAGACGACATAGAAGCCAAGATGCTGTACAAGCACTGGATGCCAAATTTTAAATAAAACTGCTGCCCGTAGAGAATAAACTTTTTAGATCTTACGAAAAGTCACCACATTGTCCAGCAGTAGTGCCTGCTATAGCCAGTAACTGCATCCCAGCATAATATTATACAGAGCGCTGGAGCCAACTATTCTTGCAAATCAATGGGGAAAGAGCAAAAGTGATATTACTGCTACTATAATTTTACTATAATTATTGCATAATGTTCTATTCCTAATACTGCATCCAGAGACAGGGAACTTCCTTTCACAGCAAATAGTCAAGAAATAAAACTCTGTCATTTTCATTTACCAGCATTCACACAATTTGTTTTGGTCCACATACCGTACAATCCCTGGTCTGCCCAGAAATATCTTGTAGACAGAAGCTGTGCCCAAAAATAAGCCAGCAAAGAAACTAAACAAAGTAAAAAAAAAAAAAAAGGAAAGAGACTTTGTTGATATTTATAACATCTTTAGAGAATTGCACAACATCCAGCAATAAACACTTCTCTAAGCTTTAATTACTTCATCATTAGTCATGTTGCGTGCTGCCTCTCCTGTTGTTGTTCATATTTCTGTAGCACTACTGAGCCCTATTTGTGGACCATTTCTATTTAGCCATCAGCATTCTGTTGAACGGTACCAGATTTTGTGGTCTTGCAAACCAGCTACTGGTTGGAGAAGTAAATGGCAATACAGAGATCTGGAGATTTTCTCAGTGTCGGAGTTATCAGGCTTTCTTGATCAGAGACTTTTAACAACTGTTCTTATGGTCACCAGGTATCCTAAACATGGATCTTTCTGCCAGAAATGCAGTAAAAGGAAGAGCGCTGTTTCATTAACCTGCTCCTTGGACTGCTGCTGGTGTACTGTGCTTAAACACAGGCTGGAAAACAATTCATTAGCCAGTACTGCAGAAAAGCTCTGGAGGCCAAAGTTTTTGAAATGAATCAGAACAAATTAAAGAAATACCTAGACTCTGCATCACTGTCTTAGGGTTTGGCTGCAAAAACTTTGTAGGCTGATACAAGCTGACTCTGCCAACGCTCCAGGCAAGCACAAACTCCTTCCATCCCCATCAAAACCAAGGAAACTTTGTTCTAGAGGCCATGCAGTTGCATTAATGCTGCATGGACCTACAGTAGTTTCTTCTGCAGGACTTTTTAGCAAAGGTTCAGCATCTCTATAACCCTGGCTTCCAGTCTAGAGATATCATGGGTCCTGCTACCTCACTGAACAAGCGGAGTGAGCAACTTGTAAAGAATCACACAGCCATCATACCATACAATAACTTATACTTTGTACTCTCTGTGCATGAGAGATGGGCAAAAAGTGATCGAAGACCATTGCCAGACAACCCTCAGCAAAAAATAATACTGAGAAATTCATCAGTTTTAGGAGTTGGAGTTGATCCTTACGAGTCCCTTCCAGCTTGGGATATGTCATGATTCTATGATCAGAAAACAAGCCTGTTTCTAGAGTTTATTCTAGATAGAGAAAAACAGGTCAAAATCTTCTAATGCTGGAAGTAAATTCTCCAGAATAAGAGACAGCATGAATTAGACTAGCAGTTTTTCAAAGACAAAATAATGTTAATCCTAACATTAGGATTAATCCCAACATCTGCTAAATCCACAGGCACTAGCCCCATGCCAGGAACCTTCTAGAATGCAATCGCTGTGTGCTTCTAATGAATGATGCCACTGCTATATTAATTTGGCTTGTATTTTATTTATTTTCACCAATAACTAATGTTAAGATATATTTCATAAAAGTAGAGATATATTCTCTTTACAGCAGATAATGTCAGGACATGAGAGAAAAAGAGAGGCTCTACAGTCAAAAAATTGGAGTGAGTCACAGCTACTCCTGAACTGAAAGATGTCAAAAATTTGAGACCTCAGACACTGAACAACCATCTGTGCTTCATATCAGTGTAGCGCTGAGTGATTAGATCAAGAAAATACTCATTTTAAAAATGCACACCGAGAAGGGCAACCTACACAACTCACAATTGTATAGGAGGCTCACAGTTTTGGGATAAACTCATGAAAATCTTCCCATGATGTCTTGGTCATTTCCGTGCTGGGAAACACAGGGCTTGCCAAGGGCTTGGAAAAGGAAGTGTTTTTGATGATTCTATGGAGTATCACCCAATATTACATGAGTGGACACATCCATTGTGAAGGTAGATCTTATCTACTCCTCTTTTTAATAGCTTTCACTGACAATCTCATTAATTCAGTAAGCAGTACTGAATTGCTGCAAGTATTCAGTACTTTATCGAGTTTGCAGAAAAAGAACACTGAATTTTTATTGAAGAGTTACTTAGAAAAGACAGACTAGCATGTGAGCTGATTCAAAAAAAATGGATAAATGGATGGATAAACCAGGATAAAATTCGTAAGAGAGACATTCATGGTAAGCAAGGTTACTCCTTTGGAATTGCAGCAGTAATGGACTGTGCAAATGCAGGACGGAACCCAAAGAAGATGAGAGATGACCACATAATTTGGGGTTATCATATTAGAAGAGTCTGAGGGACAGCAATATGAGTCTTCAAAAACAGGCTGCCAGAAGGAAGAGAATAGTCTGCTTTTCTTATCCACTATTCAGACCTTAGGAAGAATTTCTGATCGTCATGACAGTGAAGCACCTGGATGGGCTGCTGGGAGTGAGTGCAGGATCTGTATCACTGCAAAAGCAATTAGAAAATATGTGTCAGGAGAGGAGATAGGTTGTATATGTAGAGTTGATCCATTCTTGGGGCAGTGCTGTGGATTTGATGACCACCAAAGGTACCTTCCAGGATTACTTTTCTGGGACCAATGCTTTCAGTATTACCAACTGAAGGAAAAGGGCTCTCTCTTAAAAAAGAACAAGAACTTTCTTTCCCTTCAAAGACTCAGCTGCCAGTGCTAGCCATCTCCACTTGTCAGTGACAAAAAATTCAAAATAAGGGCTGGTCCTGCAGGCTTCTGTGGGTTAAATGGAAGTATCTGGAGGAATTAAGATGTGCTATTTCCAGAGAGGCTCACAGGTTCAGCTCCTCCTACTGTCAATTCCTGGTCTTCAGCCATTGCCAATATGCTAGAAATGCAACAACAGACATGACAAAGAAGCAATTATCCCAACAAAATCAGTTATTACTAGCGATTCATATGGTAATGACCATGGTGAGGATGATGATGATACTGCTCAACTGTAGCAAGGATGATAATAACCAGTGTTTTAGGAGACGGATTACAGGTTTAATCATAATGAATACTTTATCACAGATAATGAATTTTACAGAGGAATACATTCCCTAGGAAAATGCCTTGTTCTGAATGCCTGAAAATTGCATTGATTTAAGTAGTGGGCTACCGTATTTGCACTATTCATTTAGGAGAACAGAGAATGTAGCACTTTAATGCAGATATTCTTTGACATCCTTAACAAATGAGAATGTCATGAGCATGGTAGGGAAAGCCATTACGGGGTCCAACATGTTTATTGGTTTACTTTTTATAAACTGAAATATTATTGAGCTCAATTTATTTCATTTTTGTTTTGGCATAGAAAGGAAAACTGTCCTTGTCCTAAGAAAAATCAAATTTTGTGAGCATCTTGTGCAGTTTATAAGCAACAAAGACCCTAACTCAGGGGAAGGTTTAACTGCCTGTTTTTGCAGTAGGACTTAAGTATAAATAAGAGGGAAGCTCTCTCAAACAAAGCTCTAAACTGAGGAGGTCTGGAACAATATATTACCACTAAAATAATTTTTAAGCACATTCACTTCCCAAAACATATCAGTTTTTCCTACAAAAAAAAAAAAAAAAAAAAAAGAGGGGACATGGGGGGGTGGGGAGAAGGGATTGAAGTTACAGTGACATGTCAAAAGGAAGGTGGGGAAAAAAAGACAGAAGAAAGTGACAGAAATAGAATCAAAGGGTTGCCCATGGTTTAAAAAAGGATAGAGAAGTGTTAGACCCAAGAGAACATTAACTTTAGATAAAGTAGATTTGCGCTACCAGTGTATGTCCTTTCCCATTCATTCAAGTTTTCCTTGTATTTTATCTGTAAGATCATTCCTGATATTGTTAATGCTATTATGCTATCACTGTTTATTTCAAACCACTCTGCTTTAGTTCACAAAGTGTCCTCCAAACTGAAACTGTTTCAGAAATGCTGAAATCAATACTTGCCTCTTGAAGGATAGATCTTTTGTAATACAAAGGAGAGGATGACTAATAGATTACTGAAGCCTTAACAAAACCTCAACAGATCCCCATATGGTGCACTGCAATTAAAAGAGTGGAGGATGGATTTATAATTTTTGGGGTGGAGTGAAAAAAAAAAAAAAAGAAAGAAAGAAAGAAAGAAAGAGTTTTG
Organism: Phasianus colchicus; assembly: GCF_987193195.1. Classification (NCBI taxonomy): domain Eukaryota; kingdom Metazoa; phylum Chordata; class Aves; order Galliformes; family Phasianidae; genus Phasianus; species Phasianus colchicus. The sequence goes on along the minus strand of NC_143437.1, from coordinate 40,750,215 downwards.
GACAAGAAAATGAGTGAGGTGGAGACAGAAGTGATGTGTGACCATATACAAAATAAAAACCCCTCTTTCTGAGCCTTTCATCTCCGGGTCACTGATTCCAATCGAGCTCAGGTCGATAGCGAACAAAAATCATTTTAATCTGATGGCTGTTTGCTGACCTATGTGAAATGAACTGGTTGTGTCAGTCCACTTTCCAGCTGACAGCTCTCCCCATCATCAAGGCCATTGCTACAAGTGGCAATAATTGGTACTTTTTAGGCTAGCTCAGCTAAAAGGCTGAAAAATGGAAAAAAAAGCAGTAGGGTCAAACCACCTCCTCCTCTTGTCCAGCTGCTCCCTCCTCCAGGTGAGTATTGCCTTCACCACATCTGCTCTTCAAACCAACAAAAGATCTAGAGTCCTCTGAAGTGGTAAAGACTTCTTAGGAGCCTTGAGGTGTTGATGCAGCTGTTTGTTGGCAGCCTCATGAGTTTCCGTGCAAGTACGGGACTCCAGCAGGACCAGCTGAGCTTCCAAACCCAGTCCTTGGGGCTGAGATACGACTCCACTGGCAAAAAAGGAGCAAGGAGGCCTGAGTCCAATTTCCACTGATGTCAGCGGAAGGGCATCATTCACATGCAGGTATATTAAAACGGCTTTAATAATATTTTCAGAGAATTTCAGCTTTTAATGAAACAAACTCAAGTGAGGGCGAGTGTATCAAAGTGAGCTCGGTCTAAGTAGTTAGCATAATAAAAGAAGAAATAGAAGATGAATTCCAAGAGGTTAATAAAAGGTAATGCCCTGGAGAGAACAGTTTTAATCATGAATTTTATCAGTGTTTCCCTGAGCAGCTGATACCTTTCTTATTGTCATGAGATAATGTATTATGAGGAGAATAATATGATGAGGACTTTCAGTTACACTTTAAGCCATGGCCACCCTGTTTCCCTTGGATGCCCCTTGGGAAATATGACTTTGCCATGAGAGATCAGAGATGCCAGTCATCAGTGCCAGGATGGTCTAATTAACTGGGAGAAACCAACAGGTCCTCTGAAGCCTACCCAAATGGTGCAGATGTCTTCTGCAAGGTAAATGTGTGCCTACTGCTACAAACAAGAGGGAAAGTCTGCATCAGGACTCAGAACTGATGGCAAAGACATGAAATTAAGCCTCACAAAGTAGGAAATCCATTTCTGAGTGTCCATTTCCTCTTTCAAAGACAGACAGGATATAAGAGAATGAGGTCTCATCAGGCACTCTCTGGGTGGAAGGATCCATGCTGCAGGTGGATTTTCTGACATCTGAACGAACTCTTCCTGATAGTTCACTTTGCAAGCAGATTGTGTGATATTCCAGATATGGGACATAGATGCATGGGAAAGGGACAAGGAAAAAAAAGATGCCTGACAAGATTAGGAGGAACCTGGGTTTTGCAGGTCATGACTTGTACAACTAAATCGTTGCCATAAATGCTCCTCTTTCACATTTAAGGAAATGTCCTTTCCAGCATCTACATTCAAGTATCCATTACTTGGCAGAGTAGGTGCAATGCAAAGCAACACAAGAAAAATACAGGATGCTCTCCCACATGGTGCACTTCTGAGTTTCTGCCGTTCCTCATCAGCTGTCAGACAGACCACAGCCAGAGACAATCTGTGGAAGGGTGGCAGTGGTCCTCATCAGCATATGCACCTTCTAGAGTTGAAGAAAAGTAAGTGATCTGTGTACAAGGGAGAAATTTCAGTTTTTGTTGATGATATTCCATATTACTGTCAAGAAAAGAAAGAGAATGGAAACTTCTAGCAGCTTCAAACTGAATACGAGTGAATATTGACTTGTACCAGAGCTGTCTGTGCACCTTGTAGCTCTGTATTTGAAGAGTGTGAATGCTTGTCATTTCTCCAAAATCTAAAATAGAGCTGTTGACTCCATGCTAGCTGAAACCTTTGGGAAGGGAGTGAGAACAGGCAATGTTCCAACAAGTACTGATCCCATCTTGCCCTCAGTCAGTCACCAGACAGGAAGGTAAAGAACAAGCACTTAGAGCAAGTATCTGGACTATGGCTGGAGTCTCGTAGTCCCTCACGTCCTTTCTCTGTTTAATCAAAATTAAACTCATTTTGCTCACATCTTTGCCAGAAGGATCAGTGCAAGTTGAATTTTGTTACTGTGGATAAAGATCTACAGTGACTGTCCTGCCATGAGCAAGGAGGGGTGGAGAATTTGTGGGATGAGCCCATTTCCATGCAATGCTGTGAAATATGAAGTCTGTGATTCACAGAAGAGTACAGAATTATATTAAGAACAATGTGATTTATATAGCATTAGTTGGCAAATTGCAAAATACATGTATGTTATGTGTGTTCTGATCTCTTAGAATACAAATATGAACAAAGCGTTCAGGCATGTGTAGAAACCTTATCTAGAGGTGAATTGCACCTGTAAGTCTTCAGACCTCCCTCTGAAGAGATTACTCTTTTCATAGATTTCTTCAGCACTGGCTGCAAACAGAAGAACCTAGGTTCAATTAAAAGCAGAAATTTCCACAGTCACTTAGACCTCTGGTCCATGTAATTCAGTACCCCAATGGAGCATCCAGCACATGCTAATGCAAAAGCTGTTAGGCCTCTGTTATAGTCAGTTCTGTGGGGATATACCTATTTCAAACTGTTTCTATCTAAATACTGCAGTAGTGTGACCTCTTCAGAATTTGGGTGAGTCCAGTGAATATTCATACCTTGTAAAGTGGAGAGCTTAAGGAACTGGTGTTCTACAGTAATTAGGAATAACATGAGACCACCTAGTTCATTAAAACAAAATGAAAGACAGAGTCAAAGCCAGGCCCGCAAAGATAAACAGTGCATGAATTCACTGCCTCCATATTTAAAGCCTTCAAAGCCTTTCACTTAAAATCCCTTTCCGCTCTGGATCTCAGCGTGAGTCTGGCTGCGGGGAGGTTTTGTGTGGTGGCCTGTCAGCTTCCATCTCCAACACAGTGAAATTCAACTAATTGTAAGTGCACATTGCTCCGGGCATGCACTACACACTGCCACTCAGGCCGTGCACACGCGCCGTGACCCCGTCCACCTACGGTACAATACGGTATGCTCTCCCCATACACACTTTTCTTTTCTGTTCCTTGCAATCACTGAAAAGATGACAGGCCAGAACAAGGAGCAGAAATTGCCATTGTGTTTCTGCAAAAATTGATGTGGAGGGTTTTAGTCCCACAACGGCGTATGTGCCAAGAATTGCAGCAATCATTGGATTGTGCCTCCATTAATGACAAAGGGCTGGCCAGGGAGCACAGTGTGAGGCTGCATTTGCCTTCTGACTTTGATCTTACCTGCCGAAGCTGACCTCACTGTCATGTCAAGCTCTCTGCCCGGCAGCTGAGGATCAAGAGAAAAAGAGGAACAGAAAAATGGGAAATACCTTGCAGTTGAAGACCCTCTGTGACTCAAAATAGCCTCTCTTAGGGCTAATCCTCAGTTTCTTGTGAGGTTCTGAAAGGTCACTAGTCACACAGGCCTAATGCACTCATTATGCAAAACTGTTTGTTCCGGAGCTTTCATGGCAATAGTACAGTCACAGCCCCAGCAGGCTTCTTTTTTTCAGCACGTACTCATTCTTCAAAACTTGCAATCTGAACTTCACAGAAGTAATTTGATTTTGTTTCTGTTTCTGGATTCATCCTTCTGTGCTCATTTTTTTTGCCTATCTCTATGCGCTCGCTGAGGTAAGCAGCCTCCTGCTCCTTCACAGGTAGCATCCTTTGTGAAAACCTCAATGCTCTTGGGGCATATTAGGCAAGGTCCAGACACAGAGAGGTCAGGATATTCAAGTGGAGGGCAGATGTCTCCAAGTTCAACAGGGTTCGTTCGAAGGCCAGTGGTTGTCCCTGGGACCATACAGTTCCCATGACAATGGGAGAATTTCAGGCACTCACGATATTTTGTGATACAGAGCTCAGAAGCAAATAGTGCTAGGTTCTTCCCAAACAACAGGAAGCTGGGTTTCTGAATTAATATCTTTGTGCTATGGTCTTGTTCAGCTCTTGTATAAGGCATTGAAAGAGATCATTTCTATCCCACCCTATGCTTTTATTTTCTGTTAATACAAACTTGATCCTTCACTGGTGACTCTAGATTCTGTTGTTGAATGAGTCATGTAAAATTAATATTTGGCTAGTTGTTGGCACACCTTCTAGGCTGATCCTCTCAAAGTGAAGTTCTGTTCTGAGCAGCTTTCCTGACAGACGATCTTCGTTTTCATTATTCTATCCGAGAAGTGTTTCATGTCCTCCAGTTCACCTGCTAACTCTTCTCTAATGTTCAGTTGACCCGTGACACGCTATAACTCAGTGTTACTTCCATGGCAATATCACTGAAATTCAACCACACAAGATAAACAATTTAAATAAACAGTTCTGACTGCTCTCAAAGAACTCATAATCCAAAAGGCTTTCACTGCCACTCACCACTGAATCTCACCACTTTTGCTCACCTAATTACGCAATACTTCTCTTCCCAAGTCATTGCACCTGAAGCACTGATTATTCTGTATTTAGATTACTGTATTTAGATACCCCTGAAGGGCTGTTTGGGGTCTCTGTGAGGTTGCCACTTGGTTCCTGATTACAGTGATACCATTACTACTTCTTACTTCCTATTGGAGGAGCTAAATGGAATGCTAATGTTCAGGATTGCATCCACAACACCATAGGAAATAAAAATCCAAGAATTTGGTTTTGGAGACGAGAATACTGGAGCAGTTAGCCCAAAATCTCATTCTCATTTCTGTGCGGTGTGAAAACCATGATCCAAAGGCTTTAGACCCTTCTGACTGTGAGAGCACACTTCTTGGAAAATAAGCGCTAGGTGGGAAGGCCCTGAGAAAGATACCAGCTGCTGCTAGCAGCCTAGGGAATTACCTGTTAGAGTTAAGAGTTTCCAAAAAGACTGACAGAGAACAATTCAATTGTATGAAGTTAAAAAAGTTAGGAGAGAGATCAAATTTGATGATGTGTGTGGTTTTTGCGGGTACGTCTGCATGCGCATATCTATATGTGTGTGTCTATATAGATACATAGATAGATAGATATATGCACTTTGCTGTGAAAGTAATGCCTCCCATTTATTTCCATGGAAACTACAACAAAGAGCACAATTACACTATCTGATGGAGCAAATTCTCAGCTAAAAATACTATAACTCAACATAGTCACCACTATTACCCATGTGATTTTGACAGCAAAAAGTGAACAAGAGCCTATATGCCATGCTCGCAAATATCTGCACCAGGAGAGGGGACTCACCATTTCACAGATGCTCTGATGGCATGATTGCTAAGAAAATGTTGCCAATACAATCCATCTTTCATTGGCCTGAACAAATGGAAGTCAGAAGGCACCAAATCCAGACTATACAGTGGGTATGGTAGGATAGTCCAGCCAAGACTGGCAGTGTGCTCTGTGGTTTTCAAACTGGTGTTTTCATGTTGCAAGAGAAAGGTTGTCTTCTTCTCCAGCCTAACTTTAGAAGCATCAGGTTATATAGGTCTGAGCTGATAGTTGTCCAGGTTACAGGAAATCCAGGATTAGGCCTTTTCTATCCCAAAAGACAGCATACATCACTTTACCAGATGAGGGCTATGTCTTGAACTATTTTTTGATGTTGCCGCTCCATGGATTGCCATTTTTACTCCAGCTCATAGCGGTGACACCAAATCTCCTCACCTGTAACAATGTGACCCAGGAAACTGTCACTTTCAGCCTTGTATTGATTCAATAAGTCCTAACGAACTTGCATATGGTGTTCTTTCTGTTCCCATATGAGCACTCACAGGATCCACCTGGTGCAAACTTTGCCATATTCCAACATTTCCACCATCATTTTCAATTCACTGAAGACAATATTCAGCTTTCTATACAGTTCCCTTGTTGCAGTCTGCCAATCTGTGCGTGAGCTGATCAAAACATTCTTCATTTTGCACTGTGACAGCTGTGCATGGCCATCCAGAATGTGACTTATCTTTCACATTGCTGTTGCCACTGCTGAAACACACCACCCATCACTTCTCTGTGCTCACACCTATTGTTTGGTCTACATAAATATTCAGCAAGCAGCAGTGAGTATCAACGGGTGCAATTTTTTCCATCTGAAGGAATTTCCTAATACACCTTTGCTTCATATGTACCTCCATGTCAGACACCATTTAGTCAGACTGCCCCTCAGCTGCCATCTGTTACACAGCAACTAAATGTAACAGAATATTGGTGGGAAGGTTCAACCTCTGCTGTCATACCATCAACATCTGCCTCTGACACTGTGGGCTGACATAATAAAATAGGCATTACTTTTGGAGTAGCCCTCATGTTTTATATATATATATATATCCTTTGTCCCTAACTGAAGTATTCTATTTGCTTTTACTGCTTTGTTCCTTTATTTCTATGTGTTTTTATTTAAAACATTTCACAGTAAACATTTCACAGCCTAGAGTCAGAGGGAGTCAGGGGGAGCCTTTTGATGTTGATTCAGAGTGCACTGTTATTTTTTTAAAGAGCATAGACAGCCTTTGCATATATACCAGGAAGATAAATGCTAAGGAGTTAAGGCTTCTTAGTGATCATCAGCAAGACACAGATTTCATCCTCGGGGCTTTGCAATGTACAAAGTGGCACCATGGCAAACTGGAGACACAAGTACACAAGACACCTCTTCTCACTTGGCCTTAAACGCCTTACCCATTTGAACTCACATTTCCTAAATGATTACAATTAGGAAGAAGGAGATTAGATAGAATTGAAGGCTCTGCTGATCCCAACATGTATTCTGATAGGTTTTTTGTTTCTGGAAATGACTATTTAAAAGACCTAGGGCTCCTTCCTTTAATGGAGACTCTAGGTCTATCGTATCAGGTGGCTTGTCTCAGAGCAGCTCACCCACCTTGTGGGCAGAGAGCCAGCCTCCAGTACCAAAGCACAGAAGGGAATGCAGGAGCTCCAGCCCAGATGAGTAAAGAAAACAAATAGCACAGCTTTGCATGTCTGTGCAAGGGGACTCAAAGAGGGACATTCTCACAGACTTCTGAGTCCCAGTTCTGGCCTTCTGCCTTCACACTCATTCCTGCTGAAGAACATCAAAGTTCACTAGCCAGATAAGTTGTTGCAGGACTGTTTCTGCCAGCTGAGCCGCTGGCAGGCAGCACACAGCTGCCCCAACATTGAATGCCACCATGAGGGCCTGAGCACTCTGCTTATCAAGGCCAAGCATTTGCTCGCAGCAGGGCAATTTCCCTTGACTGTTCTCCCCTTACTTACCCTATAGTTCCTCTGAGAAGCCATAAATCTCCACAGTGATTGCTAGGACAGTTGATTTTTGCCATGTTGACAGTAGGTTGTAGTCATTAGTAAACAAAAACTGAATTCTCCTCTCACTGCTGCATCTTTCACATTCAGCTTAAAAACACAATTCATCTCTTTATTTCCTGCCAAGATTTTTCTAACAATTCAGTACAAAAATCACAATTATTCCAACACTCTTCTATTCCTAATCTTAGTAAGCAGAAATTCCTGAGGTGTGGAAATTGTTTCTGAAGAGTTTCTGGTGGAACTGTTGATTGGAGATGCTGCAGAAATTTATTAGTTTCCTTCTAGTCACTAAATCCCCAGGGAATGTCCACCCTGTTGCTGTTACTGCTCCTGGGATGAAAAACATTATATAAGAGCAGAGTATTATTATGAAGTAGGAAGAAGGGGGAAAAAAAGATGTTTTTCTGAGGGTAAGTACTGTTGGAATTGCATTTGGTTTTGATTTCCTTTTCCTAATACTATTGGACTTCAGTAGAATGAACACTGGGTTGCTTTAAACCATTGCTTCCTTCACATGAAACTCAGTTTGTACAGGCATTTATTTTTTATTTTTTTTTTGTTTTTATAAATACTGTTTATTTAAGTAATTGTTGGCTCTTTTCCTGTCCTTTGTTGACCCCAGGAAACAACTTTTTTTTATGTGTTTCCATTCTGGGATTTCTATTATCTACTGACTTGAGCTGGGTGTACTTCCGTGAAAAGACCTGAAAGAAGAGAGATCTGAAGTTGCTCTTGAACTAAAGTCAACTTCTCTTCCAGTTTGAGACCCAAGAAAGCCATCACTTGAAGCAAAGCACTTAGAAGGCAGTTAAAAAGCTTACTTTCTAAGAACAAATGGGGATGTGCTCTTATCACCTTTATGAAGTTAAAAGAGGTGATTTTACATTTTGGTCGAAAGAAGTCCTGCTGTTAATTTGTCACATTCATTTGAAGAAAGAAAGAGAGAGAGAGAGAGAGAGAGAGAGAGAGAGGGAGGGAGGGAGGGAGAAAGAAAGAGAGAAAGAAAGAGAGAAAGAAAGAGAGAAAGAGAGAGAGAAAGAGAAAGAGAGAGAGAGAGAGAGAGAGAAAGAGAGAAAGAGAGAAAGAAAGAGAGAAGGAGAGAAAGAGAGAAGAAAGAAAGAAAGAAAGAAAAAAGTGGGGGAGGGTGAAAAGGGGAAAGGAAGTTAGGAAAGCAAAACAGAGCAGAAGGGAAAAAATCTTTATGATGAGGTGCTCGGCAGGATGAAGGAACAAAAGGAAGGCTTTCTGCCTGTCTCCTGATATTTTCCAACTCAGCAAAAAAATCCATTGTGTAGCTTAAGGGGGAAAAAAAAGTTAAAGTTGAAAGCTTAGTGTGTGAAAGCAACTGCTCAACCATTGTGTAATATGGGCTAATGTAATGTCACTGTTTCCCCATGATGTAAGTTGCAATTTTTGTTCCAGTTGCTATGGTCAATGTTATCGCTTTCACTTTTCAAAAGGGGGCAAAGGGGTACACGAGGATGGTATTTTTCTTTATCCCACCACACCGAAACAAATACTTCTGTTAGGAAATATCAGTGTTGACCAGATGTCACTGACTTTTCTTTTTTTCTCTTTTCTTTTTTTTTTTTTTTGCATGTGTCCCTTAACAGCTGGCAAGAATATCAGCTCAAATTATTCACCACAAGCACACACTTTCTGTTTGTCTCCAGATAAAGGGATTTGAAATCCTGGTTGTCGGAGAGGGATGCTGAAAACTGTGGAATGGATTTCTTTGGGCAGAGGGAATACTTCCTGAACATCTTTAAATCAGTCAAGGATGGTCGCAGCTAGCATATAAAACCAAACAGATCCGCTAACTTGGCACTTCGTGTTATCAGAAACTGTTTTAGCCAAGGATGTTTTCTTGGAACCAGAAGTGTCTTGTTCATAACAATTAGCAAATCTAAATATAGCAACATTTTTCAGTTGTGTCACCTGAAAAAAAATCTTAGATGTGGTTACAGAGGAGAAGTACAGTGTATGGATGATGAAAAGAGTGTATGGATACTCTAGAATTGCTTTGGACTAGAACCATGTGTCTGTGTTACCTTGAAATACAGTCTCCCTACAGTCAAACTCACAAGCAGTTTGAGGGCACAAGGCAATGCTAGGATTGCAGTGGGATTGCTCCACACATAGCTCAGGTGCCACCTGGCTCAGGAGGTGGCAGTCAGGATTCAGCAAGTGACCCTATTCCACCTGGAACTGCACATGATGGGTATGGCTGTGCACAGCACAGAAGCAGGGTTCATTTCTCCTCCTATGCTGTGAGCTAATGGCCCTTGTCACCCATATCGGTGAGGATCATTGCCTTTGGCCAAACTATAGCCTTCTCTTATATACAGTTGTATCTACTTTTCTCTTTCAAACTGTCATAGGTAACAGATTGCTGCTGTACCCTTCCACAGTTATGGCTCTGTCACAACTGTGTGTGTTCAGTTTACGAGCCATCAAAGATTAAGGAGCTTGCAGCCTGAAAGTGATAGCATGATTCTGTTATTGATAGCATTATCTTCAGATGAAGGAAAAACTGAGATCAGATAACTCTGAGTTTCTGAAAACAGTGAGGAAGCAAATCTCAACTCTTCACTTCAGCCTTGTCTCTAAACCAGAATGAACCACCGTTTTAGTTAATGCTGCATCTTATTTTTGGGGGTGATCTCAAATAGTTACCTTAGAAGAAAGAGGCAAAGCCTCTAGCCTTGGGAGGGTATGTAACATGCAGAGTGTCCTGAGTAGTTAATGGTTATATTATGCTTCAGCATGTTGGGATTTGCATACTATTATTTATTCTCTCTAATGAAGCTGTAAAGATCTTCACTATTGATAAGAGCAACGACCCTTTTCTAAAGCCTGCTAAGCTCTTGAAATGGCACCAAAATTCAGAGACACAAAACTCCACTGATGAAATCTGTTGTAGCTTCAAATGCTCTAATTCTGTCCCTTTCCAGCAAACAAGTAAAACAATTCTATTCACAATTCTATTCCATGCATTACTATGTTCCCTTTGGTAAGTAAACTCTAGCAGATTTTCATGGTATAGAAACCTTTCTAAATGCATAGTCACCTCCACTGTCAGTCTCTGACATACATTCATTTTTTACCCTACTTGTTTTGAAATGTAGAAATGGGAACTGACTCCAGCTGTCTGTCCATTTTATGATGCAAAAAGCTAGGTCTATAGACTACTGAAAAGGAGTCTTGGATGACCTACAGTAAGTATGCATTTCTGCAAGAAATCCTAATTCCATCTGAGTTAATACTAGCATCCCCAGTGACTTCAAGAGAGCTAAGAATGCTTCTTTACCTAAATTTTTGTGCTGAAGAACAGGAGACCATAGTACTCGCCGTGTTTTCTGAAGTAGATATAGATGCATTAGAAAATTAGATTGTTATATAAAAATTAATGATTTAATTATTAGTGTGTTTTCCATCACACTATTTTGTTTGCTTCTCTTGATTGCCTCAAGGCACAGAGCAGATGTTTTCACTGAGCTGTTCTCAATGACTTCTAAATTACTTAATCATTGCAAAATGGCAGCAGTGGCAGCCTTTCTTATAACATTTAATCTCATCATTCCTCATACACTTAAAAAAGACCACTTCAAGGCTAAATATACATGTCATTGGAAAGACTACCTCCAGGTACCTCATATAAACAGCAAGAGAGAAATGGATAGGTAAGGAGAGAAAATGAAGAAAAAAAAACAGAAAGAGTGAAAAAGCAAAACAAAGAAAGAAAAGAAAGAAAGAAAGCTTATTTGTGCACTTGAAAACCATTATAGCTTGGATTTTCCTCAACTATTGATGGCTTGAAACTCAAATATTAATTTAGCTTGATTCTTGAATCTGGTTTGCCTTAGAAATAATTGGGTAGTCTTTTAATGAAGAAAGGAAAAAACATTCCTCAAATGTCTGACAATGAAATGTTACTGAAAACTTCTGATTTTTCTAAACAGAAAACCTATTAAATTAAAAAAAAAGACAAGTCATTAATCAGTAACAGCTGTTCCCAGCACCTGTTATTTATTCCTGTCATTAACACTTCCTTTAGCATTTCTGACAAAAATGGGTATTTTCCTATCTGAACACACAGCTCTCTTTGGAACATCCTCAGTACTTGATGACTACCTTTGATCTACAAGGTGCATTTGTGAATTACCCTACTATGGTAATGCAGCTTTTCTTTGTCATTTACAGGCTCTTTTTTTATTCTGGCAATGCTAGAGTTCCACCTTCATCTCCTAGCTCTGCCTCTGACTCTCTGATGGACCCTGTCTGTGACAAATAGGGCCACTTCCTTGCAAGTATACAGGTGCCAAAAGATTCCCAACCACCACAACTTCCCTATGCCTAATTCTTACTGAGGCAAATGGAAATTCAGAAGGCTTACAAGCTGGAATTTGCATGCTACAGATGTTGAATGTTTTGGTGTTGGTTTTGTCTTTGAGCCTCCAGCTCACAGCAAGCCCTGCTGGGGTCCCCTGTGGAGCAGGCAAGGAGGTTCCTCACAACACCCCTCTGGCTGTCTCCTGCCCCTTCCCTTCCCAGCACAGGATGCTCCCAGACCTCTTCTGGTGTAGGAAAGGAAAGCAAGGGATCTCAGAGAACAATAAGCATTCTTCAGAGGCACCCATTCCCTTATGTCCATTACCTGCAGGCTTCTGGTGCTGAAGCTTGGGGCAGGGGAGCCCCATTTTCAATGACCATACAAAACTCTCCTGTGCATAAGAAGAGCTTTGAAAATCCAGCCTGCTATAACAGGACTTGAAAGTCTTTCAAGAAATACTAATATATTTTTGCACACAGTTAAGCACATCAGCAGCAGGAAACAAATGCAGGCACACTTGTAATATCTGTGCTGTTTGTTACCTTTTTCCACATCTCTCTTTTTGCTTAATTAATATCAGTCAAATCTGTTCCGTGCTTGTTTGTAGTTTAAACATTGAGATTTGCAGTGGTTTCCTACCATTAGATAATATTTTTCAGCTGAAAGCTACTGCTTTCATTTATGACTGTTGAAGTTGTGGCAACATTTCTGTTAGTCTTGGGTATTACAACGTTGTTCTAGTTAAATGCATGCATGGGGTTGGAATCAGGAGAACATTGTTTCTTTAATATAGATAGATAAAGAAAGCAGTGTATTGTATTTATCAAAAGGAAATGTCAGCAGAACTTTATAGTCTGGTAATTAGATAACGCAGATAAGTCTGCTGAGTTTGTGTGCTCACAACTGCCATTCCAGATAACACTTCCTGAAGAAAATTATAGGAAGAACTTAAACAACATTACACATTTTTCATGGTTCCTTTCTTGAAGCTGATATGGAAAGTAAGAAAGAAAATTAAGATACAAGCACAACAAGCATTGTATGTTGTCCTTCCACATTTCTCTGTGTGTGTGTGTGTGTTCTGAACAGTCCAGCTTTGAGCAGGAGCACTGAGTGTCTGTCTTTCCAAAGACACCCACAACTGCAGCAGTGGCAGCTGTGCCAGGCCATCACCATTGTGGGCAATGGAGAATTCCACAGCCCCTTTGATTCAGAACAAGGTAAAACCAGGCTGAAACAAAGGGCTTACGATTTTCAGACAGGTGGCCTTTGTAAACACCCATGTTTGCATATATGGAAAACCTCACAAAGGAAAAACCCTTAGTATCTTGAAAAGGAAAATACACTAGCAATAGGCAAATTATTTTGGATATATTGCTCAGATCCAAGTACTGAAGGCCTCATTCTCCTCTGTGTAGTTTTTTATTTCAAATGCAGATTAAGTGTTTTGACTCCATGCCTCTTGAAAACTTTCTGGAGAGGTTATAAATGGTAAAGCACTAGCCTTGAACTCTAGGAACTTATTTCTCATAATGCTTTGTGTCTTAAGCCATCAGTTATTCCTGAGAATGCCATTGTGCAGGTTACATTAAAAGTACTTTCTGACATATGGCCAAATCTTGCAATTTGCTTGTCTTTGACACAGCCTTCCTTGTGCCACTAATGTGCAGCCTATGAGGGACAGAAAATGGGGCAAGGGGCTTTAAAAAATTTCACGTACTAAAGCAAAATCAAAAGTAACATATGCAACTTGTTAATGAGGTAGAATTCCCACATTGATTCTATTTTTGAAAAGAAAAGAAAGAAAGGAAGTTTTCAGTGAACTTTCTGTCTGCTGAGAAGCGCTTGCTTGTCATTTTCTTTCTTGCTTCATGAAGAAAGTGAAACCCACAGGAGATTTTCAAGCAGATATTCCAGTTTGCCATTACTGGAAAGCAACTTTACCACTGAAAATGTCCTTTTTAGAAAATAGTAACTTGAAAACCTTCTCTAGCAGGTGAAAATTCTGGTTCAAAATGCTCACAAACCCTCTCCGGTGCTGACACCCCAGTGGTGCTGGCAGCTGGGTGGAAAAGTGGCTCCACAGTGTCTCCTGGCACCAAGAGCAGGCCAGAAGTTTCTCTTGCTCTATCCTTTCCCATACAAAGTCCTTTCCCCTCACAAAGTTCATGTTTCATATTGTGAAAGAGAACAGGGGACGCCCCCTCCCAACCCTTTCTCCTGCTCAGCCCTCAGCGTGCTGAGAAATCACCCCAAAGAGATGCACAGACTAACCAACACATTGCATCAGCCTGTGCAACTTCAGCCTTGTCCAAGCAGATTTAGACCTGTTGTTCTATAGCAGCGTAACTGTGCTTTGGAGAATATGGTGTTGTAAAACTGCTTTTACCAGTGCAGTTTAGATAAATAAACAAGGGAAGGGAATTTCTTTGCCCTGATATACATGACCTCTATTTCGAAATAGCTGCATCCGTAGTGGCTATTCTGTTAGTGTAGTTTTATACAAGGAGGAAGATCATCACAGTCATATATAGCCCACGCATAGCGCAGGCTTTTGCACAAACAGTGCTACCCTGAGCAGCTGACGTGAGTCCCTACAGCTACCCCACAGCTGAGGCACCACATTCTCCCTCCATGGAGCAAGGATCCTTCAGTACAGCGCTCAGTGATGCTCTGGGTACATCTCTGCTGGGAAATTAAACAGTTCCAGGTCCCTTGAGCACAGTTATCTATGCTGTTTCATGGCTGCAGTCATTCCTGCCATGTTCGTTTTTCTCTGATTCACATGGCACGTAACAGAGACTACCAGGCCTCAGCAGCCAAGTGGAGGAAAAGCTCCATAGGAGGGAAGGGAGCAGAGAGGACCCCCATGTGCAGAGGGTGATGGCCCTTTGTACTCTGCTCTGCTTCCCACCTGAATGCTGCCTCATGGGGCATATGTCTTAGCACAGTGGCAGACCCTGTGCATTCAGAACAATGCAGCTGCATCCCCGGCAGGGCAACTCTGTGCTGCCAGTACGGGGCTCGTGTCTCCGCCCTCAAATGATGGATGTTTCAATTGTAATAGGGGTCTTTATTCCATGCAAGCATCTCAAAGCACTATACAAAAATAGCTCTCCATCTCATAGACAAGCAATCAGACTTATGGAGGTAGGAAATAGCTTTGCTCACCTCAGAGGGTATTTTGACATTCCCCCCCACCACAATATCCTCTGAACTTCTTCTTGCCCACACAGCCAGGAGGCCCCTACTTTCCTAAGGCCCTGAAAAGATTAAGTGACCCAGGTCCAAGGTTGCACAGGAAGTCTGGAGGGAGCACTGGAAATAGAAGGGGGCCCTCCTGGGTCCCTGGGCAGTGCCCTGACCATCAGACCATCCTTCCTCTCCCGAGGTCATGCAGCGTGTCTGCAGCAGAGCCAGGAATAGTACCCAAGTTTCCTGATGCCTAGGCCCTAATGCACAAAGTACAAATATCAGTTTAAAGAGATGCATAAACACGCCTTGCAATTAAACCTAAGGCACTCTGAGCCCACAACTTGCTATATTTTGAAAGCTGTGTATGTCTCGCTTCAAAAATCCCCTTCTACAAATCTGAGTGCCTGACAAATATTGTCCATGTCAAGCTTGCAAAAAAGCTTGCAGGATGCCACTACTCACCACCGAGATGCAGGTAGGACATAACCTGAGGGTGCCTTCTCCAGCTCCCATCCCAGGGATGAGCTTTGGGGTGGGACAGACATGTGCTTTGCACTGTGTGAATGCATGCTGCAGCCCTGGGATGTGCTGCGTCAGGAGGGGCACGCTGCCACGTGTCCCGGAGCTTGTTGGAGCCTTTCCAATAATTTTAATGGGCGTTGGATCAGGCCCTGAATTCTCAGCTGTCCCAGCTAAACGGCCTCCCCACACCAGCTCTCCTCTCTTTTCAGACCAAGGAAGCAGGAGACCCTGCCAATAGGGGAGTTCCTGCTGCTTTTGGGAAGCCAGCTGGCCTTCTCCTCACACACAGGGCCAGGCAGAGTGGAGCCCACAGTCACCTCTATGACTTCTGCACGCTGCCTAGGTCATCCTTTTTGTCCTCCAAAGGAACTGGGTGCTACGATGCAGAGTGAGGATCCATTGCTCCCCACTGCATGCCTCAATCTGTTCACTAAGAGCCCCAATCTACACGTGCAAGTTCGTAGGACTTAGTGCAAGAAATAAATCCTGCATGAGGCAAGAGCCCCAGCCATGCTGGACAGGAGCTGGAGAAGCCATTGAGATTATTTGTGAAGTGTGGTTGCAAATAGAGCTTCATAAAGACAAAGCCCAGCTCTCCCCTTTTTCCACAGTGTCTTTTTCTCACCAAACCTAGCATATCCAGTAACTAGCACGTGGAAACAATCTCAGCTTTCTGAAGTTGTCTTATCTTTACATGAAGTTGATTACATGCTGATGCTGTGCCTCTTTACCAGAGCAAGGGGCTGTAAGCTTCTCCAGACCTTTGCCTGGCAGTACACTGTATAGTACTTGAGTTTGGTGCTGGAGGCATAACATTGTCACAGAGGCCCTCAGCCGTCAGTGATTTCTACTCGTTGCTGCTTTTTATACAGAAGAAGCATTAAGAAGTCCCAGCCGAGACACTGGCACTGGCTGTGCAAAGTGCTGCACATCGCAGGAGACAAGCCTGTCCCCAAAAACCTTAGGAACAGGAAGTAACAAATGGAGTGTTTTGCTCAAGGTTTGTCCAGTTTGTGAGTTTGCATTGCTTTAAGCACCCTGCTGCCGTACACGCTGTCATGCCTGGGTCACTGTGAGATTTATTGACTGATTCTTTGGCAGGGTATTATGTCAGCCTTCTGCTTGTAAATACTGTTCACACCATCACAGAACATATCACAGTGACTTCACGTTGCTTTCCTCATGAAAACCTTACCTAAGAAGACACTTTGGGATAAATGAATAGGATATACCTTATTGGGTCACTTTTGGGAAACTGAGTAGATCTTGTCTAAGGGTTGGCTCATGAGAACACCCTATAAATGGACAAGCAGTCAATGTGTGTTTTCTACTGACACTGTATAGAAGTTCTAGTTGTTCTCACATTTTTGTACACAAAAATAAGGCAGGTACATGTATAATTTACAGATCACCAGTTGCCATAATTGCTTGATTGTATGTGTTATCACATGCTTTTGCTTTTGGGATAGAATTCACCTCTGCTGAATAGAATGGGAACAGACTATTTTCATTATCTCCCAGAAGCTGCAGGATGTAACCTACAGTGACTGGGATGGAATCCACTTTAATGGATCAAAAAAAACACTATTTTTCTAGGTTTTCCTTTTTCTTCCTGGGATGGAAGAGTACTTTGCATATTTCTGAAGGATCTCTGCTAATTAAGAGGTACAACCTGAAGGAGAGCTCATTAGAGCAAACTAAATTGGGAAACGGCCTGAGCATTCAGCACCAAACCAGGGGATGGGGTCACACGTTGACCCAGTATAATGGCAGCAGGCACCATGGGCAAAATTGAAACCACAGTTACAACATACTTGAGGGAGATGTCATAGTCAGGAGAGTTGTGGCTATTAGCCAACTCTGTGTCTTCCTATCCTGAAAAGAGAAGGGTCATCCCCAGGCTGGAGTGGCTGGGGAAGATGATGTCCCATGGGTGGGCCACTAAGAATCAGAGCCAGTGGGCCTCAAATGCCCCTGGACTGCAAGCATTTGAAGTTGCAGGAAACACAAAGCTGAGTCAGGACAAGACCCATGCCTGCATTGGGATGGAGTGCATTTGCATCACTCCTCCTTGGGAAGTGATGCTATATGTGTTTATATATATGTAGTCTAACATGACTGAGCAAACATTACTCAAGGTTTTTACAGATGTTTACCTTTGAGTAAGAGAGAGCACAGCCACGGGGTTAATAGTTCAGAAAGTTAGGAGGGGAGGGGAGAGGTCTACACACAGTAAGTTGTTCCCCACTCTTCGTGATAGGACCTCAGTCCTATCCCATCCCTATCCATGAGTCCCCAGAAATGTGTCAGACCTCTTATTGCAAGGTTTAGTCTGGTTCATCATCTGCTGTGGAATAAAAGTAGCATTCTGGTTATCATTAATAATATTTATTTTGGAAAAATATTTTAAAAATGAATTTCTTCATTAACAAAACGGTAAAAAAAAACTCAAATAACATTTGCACAATATTCCATAAATACATTTATATACAAAAAAATATAGTCACATAGACCCGAAGTGCCTTTGTACATATTTACCAAAAAATTTAAATTATAAAAAAATGAACATCACAAAATACTCAAGCTTTACAATTATCATGAAAATATTTTTACAGATTCAAAAAAATAACACACTTTTTCTCACCTAGAAAAAACACATTTTAGTATCAAAAAAGACAATAAAGGCAGTGTTTCTGTCTCTAATTCAAGAAAAGACTGGCTCATAAGAATCCAAAATATACACTTCAGGCAGTGCATGCTTCTTATGTAGTAATTAAGTCCATTCATTTAAATATATATAGAAAAGCAACTGACCATAGTGCAATGATAAAATTCATAAAAGGCAGTGCAACAGTAATCCTTGAACACAGACCCTTGCCTGGTGTCCATCTTGTTTCTTTATTTTGCAGTCACTTTGCTAACTTCAGTAGAGAACCAGCTCAAGCCTGAATTTAGTTTCTCAGCAGCAGTCAGTGAAGGAATCTAGCTCTCATTCCTCTTTCAGCAGCATTCATTGGGGCACGTCTCCTTTGAAATTGTTCTGAACAAAAGCTTTGCCATATCACGTCTGTTTTACACCTGTTGAGAGAAAACACAAGCAGAGACCAGAAGAGGTTAATAAAAAGAAAGCAGAGGACTATGAGGATGCAGAAGGTCGGGACTTCACCTCAATGCCAAGCAAAAGCAGGCTCTGCAGGCAGCATATGAAAGAATGAGTCAGTAGGGTTAGTAGGCTACAACTGCACTGTAGTTATACCCTTGCCCGCAAAAATCACTGTCCCTGTAACCCCCACTGGAGCTTATCTTAATCCACAAGTTTTTTCAACATCTGCAGTGCCACAGACTGAAGGTGGCCATGTTTCAGTGAGTACAGATGACTGTGGCTGCAGGTAGAACAGTTTGGCTGCCCTGACCTGCTCTGTATGGGGATCACACACCAAGACTTGTCCGACTGCCAGGTGAGATACTAACCTCAGTTGCTATGATGCACTCATCTTTCTCTTCTGATATGACGTACACCGACTGGTACTTTGTGTCCTTTGAAGTGGAATATACTGAATCTGGCCTTTTTCTTTCAGAAGTGTCACTACTGAAGACAAAAACAAACAACACAGATCAGATGGCTGTTATTTAACACTGCCTTTAAGTGACACATGCACCTTTCAGAGTAAAGCCACCCCCTGAGCTCAAGTAAGCACAATACCTTTTTAGCTGTACTGCGCTTTTCTCTTCTGCCTCTGAATCATACGTTTCACACTTGGCTTCACATTTGCCATGCTCCTCTTTCACAGAGTCCTCATTCTTGAGTTCATGCACCAAATTGTAATCCACTGATGGGTATCTAACTTTGTAGCCATTTTTATCGGAGTTATCGCTGTGAAAGTCTACTTTCTTATTTGTGTTTTTAATCTGAGTGGCACCGATGACACTTATGGAGATGTCCTTCTCGCGCTGGCAGTTCGCCAGGTTGTTCATGGTCTCCGTTTCGCTCCTGCAGGCCTCGGGCTGGTGGTGCCTCTTTTGCACCTTCAGCCTGACGCAGACAACGACGGCGGCGCAGCCCAGCAGCAGCATGAGGACCAGAATAATCCCGGCGCACACTGCGATCCAGGGGAATTGGCTGTTCTGGCCCTCTGTGTACTTCTCGGTGAAGTCGACGATGACGGGTCCCTGAGGTGGCTCGGGGAGCAAGAACTGGCAGTTGAGGCCGCCGTAGCCCCGAGCGCACTCGCACACGTAGCGGTTGCTTCTCTCGTGGCAGGTGGCCCCGTTGTGGCAGGGGTTGTGCTCGCATCTGCTCACCGGCGTGCTGCAGTTCTTCCCGTTGTATCCCGGGGGGCAGGTGCAGGAGTAGTCGTTGACCCCATCCTGACAGGTCCCTCCATTGACACAGGGGAAGGAGGCGCAATCGTCCACGTTGTCGTCACAGTGCCTGCCAGTGAAGCCAGCCTGGCACTGGCATATGTAGGAGTTCCCCAGATCAACGCACTGGGCTCCTGCAAGATGTGAAGGGGACGAAGGTTGAGCGGTGTGTGCTCAGACCCTCCCTGCAATACACCCCAACTGCTGCTCTCAGGGCCGCTGTCACAACTCATAGCTGAAAAAAGCTTCTGTTTTGGGAGGCTAGCTCCATCTCTGCCAGATCTGAGCTACTGCAAAAAGTACCTTTTCTTAAAGAAAGGTATTTCTTAATCAAATCTATTTTTCATTCAGCATCCCATTCCCTTTTTGACATTTCATCTAGCTGGGACTATGAAGCTAGTTCAGATCAGGTTCACGCCACGATCTCATGTTACAGAGTTACAGTGACAGTGATGAGGAGGACTGCATTAAAGAAAGTTTTAAATACTTTAATCAAAACAGGAAGATTGCAATTGCTGGATTATAATTAATCATACTTAGTGTTTGTATGGCTTCAAAGAGTCTTTATAAATATAATCCTCCACGCCTGTATGCATGAAGTTTCAGGCCAAGTTACGCAGCTACAGTAACCCCTTAAGAAAACGGTATCTGAAGTACTGACCCATACCACATCATTCATTTTTAAGTACAATTCCTCCACTGAGTCAACTACTGACATGACATGGTCCAAGGTTTATCACTGGGCCTCATTATGAGCCCTAGACAAGAAGCCAAAGTGACTGGATGGTCTCCTTTTATGTTTGGCCTTACCATTAGCACAAGGGCTGGAACTGCAGTAATCGATTTTCTTTTCACAGTTGAACCCAGAATAACCCAGTGGGCAGCGGCAGCTGTATCCACCATCAGGGTTGTCAGTGCATCGCCCTCCATTGAAGCACGGTCCATCAGCACAAGTCATTGCACTCAGCTCACAGTTTTTACCATAGAAGCCTGGGGGGCAGGTGCAGGAATAGCTGTTCTCGAGATCCTGAGGGGAAGACATGATAAATGTTCAAAATATTTACCTGAAGTTGTTTTAAAATACAAAGGAGAACTTCAAAAATAAGTAGAGTTGACATTAACTCATCCCTTGGGGTCTCACTCAGCACAAGCAACTCAAACTTACAGTGCAGCTTCCACCATTCTTGCAAGGGTTGGCATCACATTCGTTGATTTCAATCTCACAGCTGGAGCCTGTGTACCCAGGTCGACAAGAACAAGTGTAGCTCCCCTGACCAGTGTTAGTGCAAGTGGCACCATTCTTGCATGGCTTGTGGTGAGTGCAGTAGTTCAGGTCTGTGGGATTTAAAAAAATAAAGAAAAGAGAGAAATCAGTCAAAATGCTTGCTCATTTGTAAGGCTAGCATAGCATGCATGAGCTGGAAATAACTGCCTGTTTTCTGCTTTTGGAAGGAGATGCTCAGGCAAAGCCCTAGAACTTACCCTGGTTGCAGAAAAGGCCGCCCCAGCCTTCCTGACAGTTGCACTGCCATGGCTGCTGACAGGTACCATGCAGGCAGCCTGGGTATCGGATGCATTCATCACAGTATCGCCCCTGCCAACCCACTCTGCACCTGAAAAAAAAAATAAGAAAAAAAAAAGTCAACAACAGAGTCTTGTCAGATTTAGACTTCTCACATTTGGAAACCCTACTGCAAACTCTGCAAACACACTGATGCCAGGGATCAGGTTTCCTAAAAGCCTTCAGTGATCCTTCATCTGAGAAAGTCACCGAGTCCAACTGCAGCATCAGCTTTCATCAGCCCCAGCTACCTCTTGTACTTCCTCAGATAGAGCCGTGGTTGCAGGTAGTTAATTTGTTTACTCTAATAACAAACAGCCAAACCTTACGCACAGCGCAGTAAACTCATTAGGTTAATATTAATGGCACTGATGTTTGACTTGTAGATTAATGCCTTGATCTGGCATTACCTGGATTGCTTGAATTACTATCTAAGACGAAGAAAGGCGTTTAAGCTGACCCTTGCAGGACTGCTGCTTCCAAGCTAAAGACAAAGAAAGGAGGAAGGGGGGAGCGGAAAACTTACTTGCATTCCCCAGGTTTGTCACAGAAGCCGTGCTGCTCGTCACACCCAGGCAAGCAAATCGCTGTGAACAGAGGAAGGAGGGAAGGGTTGAGCCAAGGCCCACCGCCTCCCCTTGCAGAATCCCCTCCCGAGAGCACCCTGTGGGTGGGGGGCCGGGCAGTTAATAGCAGCTGAGTTAATCTCTGGAGCCTGCAGGAGTATTGATCTCGCCTGGTAGCCGGGCACTTTACTTATCGCCAGGGATGAGCATTCTTCTTAATACAGTTGCACACAGACAAAAGAAGGCTCACAATTGCTGCCTTCCCCGCAGCCCCTCGCCCCCCTTCCCTTCCCAGCGAGGGTCAGAAGTCCTTTTTTCCAATTCTATGCACACAGCTCCACCTCTTAATATCCCCCGAAAGTGTGTGTGCAGATAAGAGTGGACAGCTGGTGTGCAGGGTGCCAGTGCAAGACAGCTGCTCTATTGTCTATTCTCTCCCAGCAGCTGCCCCGCTGCAACAATACCCCCGGCCCCGGAGCCAATGGGGCCGGTGCCGGCGGCCGGGCAGCCTATCCCTGCCCACGGCTAATCTATGGCACGCGCGTGATTTCGCTGCAAAAACTTTTTTTCTTATTCAAATAAATAAGTCTAAAGTTCTTCCTCCCTCCTCCCCCCCGCTCGGAACAGGGGCGGGCAACTCCGGGCATGGTGAGGAGGTAAGCGGGCCAGCGGGAGGGAGGAGAGGGGAGGGAGAAAGGGACTTGTGCTCATTACTTTGCCTGGTTATGGAACTCATTAAGCAGGCACTGCAAAGTTTTAATTCAACAAAGCCAGCCGGAGACAATGGCATGCAAGGGGAAGGCGGGGAAGTGGGGGGTGAGTAGGGGGGGTAGGGGGGAGGGGAAAGAAAGAATCGGTGCTGATAATCAGATCGCCTCAAAGTTGGAAAGAATGGAGCCGAGGGCAAGGAGACGGGAAGCAATCTGCCACTGGGAGCTCGGCTCGCTAACGGGAAGACATTCTTTTCGCATGCACACATAAACACAGCTCGGGAGCCGCGTCCTCTGCACAGACATGGGCAGCGCCGGGCTGGGCGGCGGACAGAGCGGTGGTGCGCAGGCATCCCGAGTGCTGACAGCACCGAAAGAGCTGGTTATCAAAGGGCTTCCTCTCACCCCACCCCCTGACACAGCCGGGACAAGCACTTTTGATCATGGGAAAGGTTCTAGTTCCTATTTAAAATGCTATCAAAGGAAACGAAAGCTCTTTTGCTTGCTGCATATTGTGCAACATCGTAAGATGAACTGTTAAAAGCATCTTAGCAGCCACGAGTAATGTGAGCAGTTGGTCTGGGCCGGGTGATAGCAGCTCAGCTGGGACCACGGTGCTTTATGGACTGTGACTGTTCTCTCCCTGCCTGCCTGGAGGGCTCACCCGTTGTCATCTGCCAGCACGCCTCAGTGTGTGCACACAGAATGCCACCACACACCACAGTGGGAGCTGAGTGTCCGTCTATCTGTACGCAGCTGTGTATCTACAGAGGACTCTCCTTGTAAAACCAACAGTACCTGGCAACCATGACCGCCTGTCCCTCCGGAATCTGCTCACTGCCCCAACTTTCCCTGCTGTACCAATACACTGCACTCCTCAACAAGCTTCAAGCTCGGGCTCACTCAAAACTCACGTCCCATGGCCTACTCCTGCTGGTAGCAATGATCACAGCAACGCAACAGGAGAGTGATGGGGAAGAAGCTGAGTGCTTTGGTGGCCCCGGGTGCACTCCCCCTGGCAGTGGCAGCATGTGAGCATCCCAAAGGAGAAACATACAGTCTGAAGGCCGCAGAGGACATCTTGGATATCCCTCTGCTCTTTTCAGTGCAAGATGGGAAGACATCAGGCTGCAGCAGTCCTACCTCTAGCCCTGCCATGGGATGCTCCCAAAGCCAAGGTCTTTAAAATCATAGAATCATTTTAGATGGAAGGGACCTTTAAAGGTTACCTAGTCTAACTCCCAGGTCCTCTCCTGGAGCCACATACCCATGGATGTGATACATCCCCAAGCAACTGCTGAACATGTTGCCATCAGCTTGGCAACTGAGTGAGCGAGCGATGTTGGCACTGCCATTTTGTTAGCTGGAGATGTGGCTGCTTGAGTCAAGTTTCTGTGCTAATACTGAGCACTGCCTATACCCATGTATACATGTGAATATATACATATTCACATGGATGAAGCCTGCACCTAGCAACATGCACACCTGCCTGGACCCCTCTCCATGGAGCCTGAAGTTAGAGATTCCCCCGACCTTCCCCCCAAAAGCTCAGGGGACACAAAGGGGACACTCAGACACTCACGCTCAGTGCAGTACTGGCCCTTCCAGCCTGGGTTGCAGACCTTCTCGCCACGCTCTCCACAGGTGAAGTGACCGAAGGCGTCGTCACGGGGCCGGCAGAAGACAGAGCAGCCTTCCCCGTAGTAGTGCTCATCACACACAAAGCGATAGGAGTACTTGAGGTCGGTGCGGCCGCTGCTGTGCAGGTCCTGGGACCACTCCTCACCCACCGCCAGGTGCCTCTGGGTGGCCAGGCGGCTGATGAGGCGCTCGGGATTTTCTGCATGAGAGCGGAGAAATGAGGGATGAGAGAGCCCGAAGCGAGCAGGGCATGGGGAGATGCTCGGCGGGAGGGAAGCATGGGAAGAAGGGAGCGCGGAGGGAAGGGGTCCACGCTGGGCCCGGTACCTGTGGTGAGGTCGTCGGGTGAGTCGGTGTGCAGAGCCTCGATGATGAGCGAGAAGGTGCCCTGGGGAAAGAAGGAGCACAGACAGCCGTGAGGGCGGGCACGGCCGGGGGGGCAGCGCCGCGCCCGGAGCCCGGGATGAGCCCCCCCGCCCCAACACTTACGGGCCAGGTGAAGCCGAAGGGGAAGCGGATGGGGTTGCTGAAGGCGGGGTCGGCGCCGCCCGCGCCGTCGGGGACGCTGAAGGAGTTGGCGCCGAGGACGGGGGTGATGGCGCTGCCGTAGGTGCAGGGCGGCTCGGGGGAGACGCTGGCCTGGTAGTGCTTCAGGCAGACGCGGAAGAAGGTCTTGCAGTCGCACTGCTGCAGCCCGGCGCCTCCGGGGCCGCCCCCCCGGCAGCAGTTGCGGTTGCTGAGCAGCCCCTTCTTGTTGACAAACTCCTGCAGCTTCAGCTCGAACACCCCGGAGCCGTCAACCTGCCGAGGACAGCAGCCGTCAGCCCGCGGAGCGGCCCCTGCGCATCGGGCAGCAACCGGTGGCCCTCCCCGCTCCCTCCGGCCGGGCCCGTCGGGGGTCGGCGAGCGGCACTTACCTGGCAGCGGCACAGCAGCGCCGAGAGGAGGGCGAGCGTCAGCAGGAAGCGGCTTCCCATGGCGGAGGGGCAGCGCTCGCGTTCCTGCCCCTGTGTCTTCGTGGGGGGAAAGGAAGAGTGTCTCTCGGGGAGGGGGAAAGAACGGAGGGGCCACAACCGCCCCGCAGAGCCGGAAGGGATACTGTCCCGTCTCCTGCTTTCAGGAGGGTCTCTGACTGTTATCCCCCTACCGACACCTCTAGGTGCAGCCCGGCGGCGGCTGACAGCTCTTTCGGATGGCAAAAGGAAAAGAAAGAAAAAAGAGGAAAAAAAAAAAAAAAGTTTTAAGATTAATCTGCTAAACTCTTTTTCTTGCCCAATCCACGGTGCTCCTCCTTTTCTCCAAGAAGAAAATAATAATAATTAAAAAATAAAAATTTAAAAAAATGAAACAAAAGCAACTTAATTCCCAACGGAGGCAGAGAAGAGGCTTCCCAAGGAAGGTCACAAATCGGCGCTCTGGAAATCCCTCCGCAGGGGCAGCGCGGGACGGGGCGGCAGCGGCGATAATTCCCGGAGCGGTGCGGGGCGGCTCTGCGCGGCACTGCGCGGCTCTGAGCGGCTGCGCTCGCCCTGCGCACGTCGGGGCTGGAAGGTGTCAAGCGGCAGCGGCGGCAGCGGGTCACGTTGGAGCCTTGATCCTTTTTTTTTTTTTTTTTCTTTTTCCTTTTCTTTTTATTGTTTTTATGTTTTTAATTGCAAAAGAAGCTCCCGCTCGTTCGTTGTTGTGGGCTGACTTTTGTTTTGAGAGGAATCCCAGCCAACACAAATAAGCTCGTGTCTCAATAGCGGCGCACGGAGCGTGTCCGGGTGTGCTCCTGCGGGGGGGCAGGGGGTGCCCGCTCTGCGCCGCGGCCCCGCGGCTCTCTCCGAGGGTGAACGCGAAGGATCTGCCTCTCCGTGGGCGCCGGCCTCCCTTATATCCCGCCGGCCGCCCGCATGCCTAATGAGATGCAAATGAGCAGCCCCCCAATCTGGCTGGAGCTGTCACAAAGGAGCCACTTTTCCAAACCCTCCTCTCAATGGATCGCCAAATGGTCAGTGAGCTGTAAAATGTGCAACCCTCCTCCCCCTCCCCTCCGCGCTCACAAAACGTGCTCATTTACATTCCTACAAATTCGGGAACCGCAAGAATCCCCCTTCTGCTACGGGGAGAGGGCGGCACCCCCGCCGCACCGGGCAGCGGCCCCGGCACCGCCGCCGCCACTGCCCCGAGAAGCGCCTCGGAGACCGCGGCCGCTGCCGGGGGGCTCCGCGGGGCCGGGGGCGATGGGCGGCAGCGAGCCGCAGCGGGGGGAACCCGATCCCTTTCCTTTCGCACCGCATTTCCCCCGGCGTCGGCCAGATGGGTGGGAGCGGGGGGCGAACGGCGCGACCCCGAGTCGGGTTTGCCCGTCTTCGCTCTCCGCTCGCAGCCCCCGTCCCGGCAGCGGAGAGGAGGACCGCGGGGTCCCGGCGGTGTCTGCCGCCCCCCCGGCCCCGGGAGCGCCGCCGGGAGCGGTGAACGGGGGCTGCGGGGGTTACTGCTCCCGTCTCCAGGAGCACCGCCGCCGGGAAGAGCTCCCCGCTCCGCCCGGGTCCTGCACCCCTCTATGATTATTATCATCATCGCCAACAACCTCGGCCTCTCCCTCTCTCTCTCTCTCTCTCTCTCTTTTTTTTTTTTTTTTTTTCCTGCTTCAGCTTAGTAAAAAGTGAGTTTGGTGTGTGTCGTTCGCGTGGCTGTCATTAAGGCCGTTTGTTATTGTGTGAGGGCTGAATCAGTTAGCTCTTTGTGCTCTCAGCTGTATGGTAATGTAGACAGCACCTGCTCCCTGCACAATGCGAGGGAGAGAAAGAGCTCCCCTCGGCGCACGCTGCTGCCTCTACAACAATGTCCGCACATTTTTTAAAGAAATCCCTTCCAGCACTTCCCCGCTCCGTGGAGAAAAAAAAAAAAAAAAAAAAGAAGAAGAAGAAGACGACTTTACCCCAACCGTCACCTTATTATTTTTTTTACATATCCGTCAGACACTGGAACTTTTGTTTTGATCGTAAAAATATCGCGAGGAGTTCGGTGGCGAGGAGATAGAGGGGTAGGGGTGATTTCCCTTCGAGCAGCTCCCTAATGACGGATGCGATCGAGGATAAAAGTTTGCGGGCGGCTCTGGCACGGGGTCTGCCGCTTTGTCGGGCCCTCTGCGAAACACCTTCGGCCTCGGGTTCATTAGGATGCAAGGTGTAACTGTCTCCCTAAATGTCATTTTAATTGTAACAGAGCATTTCAGCGCAGATTAAGCTGGTGTGCGAAAGGAGAGGATTTGGCTACAATAACCTCACTGTAGGTATGCCGTGCTCAAAGCCTTATTATGGCGACTTTATTGGGTGGGAACGTGCATTTGCATGGCGAAATGTGACTTTCATTGAAGCAGATGTCTTGATCACAAATTACGTTACAATGCGCTAGGAAAAAAAAAAAAAATCTTAAAGACTTCTTAAAGTAAAAGCATCGGGTAATACCAATTAAAAGAAAATCGCTAATGAGCCCATTCAGCCCCGTTCACTGCCTGCTCCTGGACCGCCGCTGCCCACGCGGCTCTGCAGGCTCAGGACCCGGGCGGGCACTGTCTTCTCTCCTGTAAACCCAGCTCCGCTCCAGCCAGCCCCGTACACGCAGGTACCCGAGGAGAAGGCTCTTCTCCTCCGTCCCGGTGCTCGCAGGCTGCACTGTGCCGGAATGTTTGCGTTTCCCCGTGCCCGGCCCGAGGATGCGGCCGGGGGGCGAGGCTGGGCTGTGCCCGGCGGCGGAGCGGAGAGGGCGGCTGCTGCGGCCCCAAGCGCACATTGCTTTTGCCACCTAGCGACAGTACCGCTCCGCCAACTTGGCTGCGGCGTTATCCTCGGGAAAGGGAAGGAAGAAAAAAAAAAAACAAACAAAAAGCCAACAGCACATCCAGCACCCCTCCGTATCGGGTTTACCAACCGAGTGGGGTGGAGGGGTGGCAATATCTGAGATCCGAGGGCGGACGGATCTGCCGAAGATCGCTAAGGATCTTTTAGCCTAAGAGAGGTATAGAAAGTTGGTCCGTGAGCATCCCCTTGCTTAAGAAAGTGGAAATAAAAAGTTCCACGCGCGAGAGCTTTCACCCAGCAAAGAAAAAAAAAAAAAAAAGCCCCGTAAAACCGTGCCCCCGAATCGCGACCACCCCCCCCCCCCCCCCCCCCCCTCGGCACCGGGTATTTGTTAAACTGACGTGGCACAGATTTCTCGATTACCGCTGCTGAGCGTGACTGAAAGGCGCCGTGAGAGCCGGCAGGATCCTGCCCACGGCGCTCATTCTTCTCCGGCTTAATTTATGCCACGCGATTCTGTATTGGGGAAATCAAGCAGAAAGCTCCTTTTTCTGCTTTTTTCCCCCTCTCCCTCTCTCTTTCAGATGCCGGGCTAACGGGGAGACTGTTTAACTTAAGTGTTTCTATAGGAGGCTGTTGTAGTTTAACTCCTGCCCACCAGTAGCTGAGGCGAACAAAGGAGGGACTCGAGGTCTAACTATTCATCCATTCTCTGCACTTTAATTTTCATTGATTTTGAAGACAAGGGGAGTCCTTAGGGATTCTCGCTGAAGGGGGATGACACGCCTTTAGACGCGATCAGCCCCCCAGCCAGCCATCTGCTCCCAACCAAATGGCGCTTTTTCGCTCCCAACCGCGTGTCTCCGCACCCCGCTCCCCCGGGCCGCCCCCGCGGAGGTGCGCGCTCGCGGTGAGCAGCGCGGGGGCTGCGCGGCGCGTCCCCCCCCCCCCCGGCCGGCGACGGCTGGATTGCCGCGTTCCCTCGTGGATCGCGCTCCCTTCGGCAAACCGGAGGATGGGAAAAGTCACTTCAAAGCGGGGAGGGGGAGCTGAGGATGAAGGCCTCCCCCCGACCCTGCCTTCTTCCCGGGGCGGGGGGGCCGCGGGCATATGGCGAACGGTGCCTACGTGTGGAGCTATGTGTAGCCGAGTGTGCATAATATTTTAATTAGCCCCCCGGCCCCTACGGAGGCATGCGTGAGGCCGCAGCCCCGCGTCACCTGTCCCGGGCATCCCGGTCGTCCCCGGTGCCGGGCGCTGGCATCGCGCTGCCCCGGGCGGTGCTCGGCCGCCGCCGGACCCCGCGCACGGTGCCCTCGGGCCGCGCCTGCCGTGTGCGGGAGGGGATTACGGAGTTCTGCATGTAGGTTAGCCCAAAGTTGCAAAGGCATGTGCTGATTAGAATAAGAAAGGGCAGTCGCGTGGCTCAGCTGGCACACAGCGAGGCCAGATGATAGATAAGCAGCTCCGGGCCTTCCCTCCCCCCCCAGTCCCCTTTTTCAAATCGCAAATCATCTGCTCCGGCCCTATCCTCGCCCCTCATTTCCATGACAATGGCAGTGTGTTTACCTGTGATCCCAGGACCGGCGGGGCATTCCTTTGTCTCCCGATGCGATTACCGCAGCCAGCTGCTCTCCAACCCATCCCCGGGCAAATCCCGAAGTGGCCCCTATATGTGTTTTACCGATGGCACACGAGGAGAAAGTGAGCCCCCCTCCTGCCCCCCCCCCCTCCCCGTTCCCCTGCGCTTCGTGTTTGTTTGGGTTTTCTCCCTGGTTCGTCTCCGACGAGATTTCGCTCGTGGGAAAGCGCAAGGGATAAAATTGGCTGCTCGTGTGTGTGTGCTTTTCCAAAACGGGACGGATCGGGATGCACATCCTTTAGGGGCACACTGAGGGAAGCGGGAAGCAGCGCCTGCTGTGAGGCTCCGGGGACCTCATACAGGGCTCCCCGTCTCTTTCCCGTGCCTCACGCCCTTGATCTCTCTCCCCAGGAGAGATGCCTTCTCCAGGGCGCTCAGCCTGCACGAAGGCCCACTTCCCAGCAACCCACCTATCTGCTGAAATCTCCTGCCTCACTTCTGCAGAAGGGATGTGGGGACAAATGACAGCATCTCCAGGGTTCACTTGGGTGCAGCTCAGTTCTATTGCCACAGAAGCAGCTTTTCTCCTTTTTAGCCCCACGCTTGCTCCCCACCCCAGGAACTGGGAACTGTGTGAGGAGCACCCATGGTGCCAGGCACCCTCTGATGGCCAGGACAAACCTGCAGCCCCATTGGGCTGGACCAGGCCTGCCCTGGTTCTGAGGCCATGGAATGGGAGGCATGAGCAGGCTGACATCGTGCACACAGGGAAACTTATAGTACTTCTCAGAAAAGTTCTCTGCACTTTGGCAATGAGGCTCCTCTCAGCAGCAGTTCTTAATTCATTCACTATTTCACCTAAGGAAACCCCCTCTTGTCTTTTCACTGGCTTATCATCGTTATAAGCCAGAACCCCAAAGAGTGGCTGCAAAGTGCTCCCCCAGCCCTGCTCCCTGCCTGCAGCCCACGCAGCATGCCGCTGTACTGTACCACGTTTCATGCATGAGGGGTTTTTCTGTCCCCTGAGGCCCCCCCACCCCCCCGCTCAGTGCACACATTGTGTGCTGGCTGCAGCGCAGAACCTGCTGCTAATAAACCTTGAGGGGGATGAGGGGGGGTTGGAGGGGGGGGGGGGAGAAACAGAGGGGGCAACAGTTTGGTCGTATGTTTGCAGGGCTCTCTGAGCCACTTCCAATTTGTGTCGTTTTTATTTCTTCCTGCATCTCTGCGCGGGGGAGAGGGCTTTTGCAGAAGGTGATTATGAGACAGAGGATGAGTACGGATGGGGCGGGCCGTGCTTTTGGAAATGCTCTCCGCTTTTCTCAGAGCATCTGCCCGGAGACGAACAGATGTGGGCACCTGCGGTGACAGGCCACATATGCTCCGTCCTATTCACAGGCATTCAGACACAGCCACAAAGGCCAGGCTTTGTGCACGCCGAGCCACCAAATATATTAATCTGCGCTCCCCAGAGCACCGCTCTGGTTAATTTTTCCCTGGCAATAACATCAGATCTCAGCCTTCCTCGCTCCCCTCCTTCTCCTGAGAACATGTGGAGCTATCCGGGCCCCACCTGTTGGCTGCGGGCAGAGGTGGGCGTGCAGCAGAGACACCAGGGCTCCCTGCTCACCCCAAGCACGGCAAACCCACCCCCACCTCACACAGCCCGCTCCCCCGCGGGGCCCCAGGGGTCACTTTGTTGGTCAAACTCTGCTATTTGTCCCCGCAAACACCGGTCAACGAGCGGCGCAGATGCAAAATGACATCAATCTCAGGTGCGAGGCTGGGGCTCTTTATTTTATTTTTTTATCCAAATCGCTTCGCTGCGCTCCCTCGTCACCTCCCCCTCTCGGTTTTGTTTGTGCCGGGGGACATCAGGCCCGCGGACGAGCCCGAGACCAACCCCCAACCCCACGCCGCCATTGTGATGAGAACGGGCCGCCGCAGCCGTCCGACGGCACCGCAGGCCAGCGACCCGCGGTCCTCGGGCACGGCCCGGCCGCTGCGCGCATGCGCGGCTCCGCCCTCGGAGAAGCGGAAGCGCCTGTTGGGGTCAGTGCTGGGGGTGCCGCGCCGCGCAGCGCTGGGGGGGCGCTGAGGGATGGGGGCGAGCGGGGCCCCGCTGCTGGCCGGCAGCACGGCCGCTCGCGGGAAGGGCTCGCACCTCGCCCGGGCTGCTCACCGTGCCCGGAGAGCGGCGAGGCCGCGGGGGTGGCGGTGCGTGTGAGCGGGAAGCGGTCGGCTGTGCTCGCAGCGCTTTGAGATGGGGTGCGGTGTTCCGTGGGCGTAGCGTGCGTGTCGTAGCCGTTGTTGGCTGGCAGAGGCCGTGGTGTAGGGATACTCGGAATCTTTGGGCCTGTACGACGCTTAGAGGGAAATGTTACTGGCTGTTTTGGGTCATGGAGGTTTTTTTTATTCCCCTTAAGTTCATGCCCTTGGTAGCTTTGCAGCTAAAATGCTGTGCTAACTTGAGGTGTCTGTCTCACAAAAGTCACAAACATCCAGCCTTCGTTGCACAAAATATGTTTTCCTCTGTTAAGAAACGTAAGCATTCCAACATAAAGTGTTTTACTCCTAAGCGGATTGGAGTAGATGATCTCCAGAGGTCCCTTCCAACCCCAGTGATTCTATGATTCCTCCAATTGTAGTGAGGTACCCCTGAGAGAAGTGCTGTAGGCAGAATGTTTGCCTTCCCTTTTCAGACTCTGTGGTGAATTGGAGTGTTTTAACGTGGAGGTTTCTGTGTAGTGATGGAACAGGGTGTGTGGAAGAATATAAAATCCTTAATTTTTTTAGTGTTGTTTTCAGTAAATGTTTGTGGTCATGTTGAAATGGTAGTAGTGGCCAATATTTTTGCTTATATGGCTGGCTGTTAACTGCCTCTTAATTAAAGTAGGCCATTACTGGTCATGGAGATTTTTCTGATAGTGATGATAATATCATAGATTCGCATGAGTTCTTAGGCAAGAATATCTTCAGATACAGGTTTCAGAAGGTGGGGAAAATGTCTCTTTCAATTGCGTATGGCATGGTATAGCTTATAAGTTGTTTACTGCACTTCTTGCTCTAGCTGCGTAGCTGCTGGGGACAGAGTCTGCACTGGTTCATAAATTTTGCTTGGACACGATGTGTTACTACAGAAGTAAGATCTGCTATGGCTTTTTACATCTATGCAGTGAATTTTAAAGGTGAAGATCTTCACACCTCTTGCTAGGTCTCCATGGAAAGTGATAAAAAGGGATAACCTTCTAGAACTCAAATCATTCGTACTCAGAAGTATATCTTTCCTGGAAAGCAAATGGCTGGAGTTTTAAGGGCATGCAGGTATCACTGCAAAGAAATAGCATCACAGAGAAAGCAGTGCCCTACCTTATGTACTTGTACAGCAACATGTGTGATTTATACGTTTGTTTCTGATTCTATAACAGTGATGTCTGTTGTATACTCCCAGATATTATTACACCTGCATTTGTGTATTTCAATTTGCATTAAAGAGAATGGCATTCAAAAGAATATCTGAAAGGCACT
This sequence comes from Phasianus colchicus, assembly GCF_987193195.1. Lineage (NCBI taxonomy): Eukaryota > Metazoa > Chordata > Aves > Galliformes > Phasianidae > Phasianus > Phasianus colchicus. The sequence goes on along the minus strand of NC_143437.1, from coordinate 40,717,070 downwards.
TAAATATTTAAAACTTCAAGGGAGAAGAACTCAAAAATACCTCTAGAAATTTTCAATTGCAACACTTCTGAATTCAATTTCTTTTTTTGTTTTTTCCTTTATTTTCTTCTGTATGTCACAGGCATGTTTATTGCAATCATAGAATTGTTAAAATTGGAAAAGACCTCTAAGATCAGCTAGGCTAACCATCCACCTACCACCAATATGCCCACTAAACCATGTCCCTAAGTACTGCATCTATCCTTTCCTCCAACACTTCCTGAGAGGGTGACTCCACCGCTTCCCTGGGCAGCTGTTTCTATGTAGCAATGTAATGCTCTGGGGACAACCTATAACTGAAATGTCAGAGCAGCGTGAAAAACAAAACAAAAATCGTAACTGATGAATTAAAACATAGTGAATATCTTCACTAATGGAGGAGGCATTCCACTTTTAAGTAAAATCAACATAAAAGCAAAACAGATTTTTTTGAGAACAGAGAACAAAGTGAAGCTCAATGAGAAAATCAACTTGTTTCTTCCAGTTTTCATCGCAAGGTCCTTTTAAGTAGCACTGTGATAAAAAGCATATCTAATGGCAAAGCTGTGCCAAACTAATAATATGCAATAAGATTTCTAGAAACAAAGTGGAGGTCATCAATGGTTCTAATTTTATCCCGTGACTCTTTTTATGGAAGATATACGTTGGTTCGTTTAGCATTCCAAATAAAGTTCTGCCACAGAAGTTGGAGGCTGTGCTTCGTTCTTTCGGCCGTTTGCAAATAGAAAATAGACTTATTGCAGTTTTAATTATTTAATTTCTGGCCAATGCTTGTATGTGTGTTTTTGAGAATAGGTTGATTCAAAATTGCTGTGCATGTTAGAGATCTCATTTAGTAAAATAAATTAACTTCACTATTGATGACTGTCAGATTTCTAGATTTACTGTAGTTCTTTAATGTGTCTTAAAACTTAATATTATGTCTCCAAATGACAGCATGGTGACGTGAATCAGGAAGTAAATCCACAGCAAACTGGCAATACTGATAATGTCAAGGTATTGCAACTGGAGCCACATTGATAGAGTACTGCCTGTAAATGCTGATGGCAGCTGACCAATTTGAACAGTGAAAGTACAGGACCAATTTCCAAAGTTATTCAGTATTTTTTTTCATCTGGCTACAAGGTGTTAATATACTTTTAGTATGAAAATCAAGCCATTAATTTATGTGTTGTATGCTGCCAGGTGAGATGCCGTAAGGCTTTTAATTACATCTATATTTGTTTTTTCTAGAAGTGTATACTTTTTATATTTAAGAGTGTTCTTCTGAAATTTTTGGAGTCATACTTCTGAGAACATTTTGATAATCACAGTTTTTACTCATACAAAAAAAAAAAAAAAAAAAAAAAAACAAGGATGGAAAGCAAAACAAATGGGCTAGATAGTCAGTTGGTGATGGGAAGAAAACTGGATGTGCCACGTTAAAGGCCAGGATAAAAGAGCCAGCTATTAGCAAAAGCAGAAAAATACTGTTCAATTTCTGAGCTGTTTTTTCAACTGTAGCATTTCTCAAAACTGCATTTTGGAATGCTGTTTTTGTTTTTCTCCTTTCAGACTGCAGCGAGCTTCAGAAATCAACCATGGGCATTAAAGGTTTACAGGGATTTGTGGCGAGAGTTTGCCCTGATGCATGCAGAATGGTAGATCTGAAAGAGATGGCAGAAAAACACCGCATCGATCATCCAGATGTCACGCCTACTATTGTAGTAGATGCCATGAGTTGTGTTCGACGTTGGTACACACCAGAATCCTGGGTGTGTGGTGGCCAGTGGCGAGAGTACCTTACTGTTTTAGAGGATTTCATTGAAACTTTTAAAGCAGCTGGTATCGAGTTGGTGTTTTATTTTGATGGAGTGGTAGAAGAGAAAAAGAGAGATGAATGGATCAAACGGAGGCAGCAGAATAACAAGGAAATAGCCAACCTATTTCAGTTTATCAAGACTCACAGGAAACAGCCGGGGAGAGGAATGTTCGTTCTTCCCTCAGCTCTGCCTACTTTTACACGGTTTGCTCTAAAGTCACTTGGTCAAAAAACAGTGTGCACATTGCAAGAGGCAGACTTTGAGGTGGCTGCATATGCTTTGCAACATAACTGCATGGGAATTCTTGGGCAAGATAGTGACTACCTCATCTATAATACATCTCCCTATTTTTCCATTGAGAAGCTCTGCTTGGACAAATTAGTCACTGTTATGTACTCCAGAGAAGAACTTTGCCGTGCGCTAGGTCTTAATATGATGCACCTTCCTCTCTTTGCTTGTTTGCTTGGCAATGATGTTGTTCCAGAAAACTTGCTGGAAGGCTTCTGGCATAAATGTTTAGTCATCTGTCCCTCCAGGAATAAGAGCTACAACAGAAGAACGAGCATAATTCTAGCTGTAGCGAATTATATCTCCAAAATTCAATGCTTATACAGCAGCCTGAAACACTTGGAAGATATGCTACCTCTGGGATCAGACAAGACATTACTTTACAGAGGAATGGAGTCCTATCTTTTGCCAGGGCAGCAGTCTCCATGGATTCCTCCTGATGCAAGAAATGTCAAAATGTTCTCAGGTCAAGAAGAAACAGCCATGTGTCGAGATAAGGAAATCTTTCAGGTACTTTGGCTTCTAAAGCTTAATGGGCATTTCATTGTCGTGACTACTTAGTGAAAGCTGGTACTGAGTATGCTGATCCTATGTATTTAAATTTGCTGGAGCCACAATTAGAAGCATTATATACATAATGCTCAGGGCAGATGCAGCGCATTTTAATTAAGTTGTTCCTCTCTTTCTGAAGTATCAGACAGGTCAAATAATGGGAAGCAGCACATGTATGGGCCCACAGTTGGGCAAAGAGATGTGCTTTCCATGTATTGTACAATGGAATAACTTGCTTTTTGCTTTGAGAACCTGCAGGTCAGATACAGCTGGTTAATGGTCTGCTTGGCAGTGCCTGGCACGGGCATTCAAAGTACCAAAGGAGAGCTGTGCTAAGAATGCAGAAGTTGAAATTGCTTTCATGGATGTGTTGGAAAAGCTTCCAATAAATCTATATTTCATGATTTTGGGACCACGCTCACTACTGTTCAGATACATAATCCATGGATGAACCAAAAGCAGTGGCCTGTTAATCCTTAAAGGGCAGGTCTGCATGAAGAAGTTTCACATATGGCTTCCCACATGGGCAAAGATGCACTGGTGTTGGGTTGTGAAGAGGTACCATCTGCAGATTGGATATATTAATTAGGGTTGCCTGCCTGGCTAGTAGAAAACTGCTGCCAACGCATGCACTGATCTTTACACCAACTGGGCTGCATTGCATCAGAGTCTATACAACAGTAGTAAGCTTAGAGTATAACTGCAAATGCATGGAAATTAAGAGAATGTATTGAAGTTTAATTTAAAAAAAAGTCTAAAGGAGATGATAGCTATTACTGTTACTCCCTGTTTTGTGAGGTACATACATAAGGGCTTCAAAGAGAGAATTTTTTTTTTTGTCTGTCTGTTACTTAGTTTCCTTTAAAGCTGTTCTTCTGTTTCCTCATTATATTACTCTCATGTAATCCTATAACGTACATTTTCCTTTTCAGAAAGACTCCAAAACACTTAAAAGTTAAATTAAAACCTATGCAATGCTCACTTCAGCTAAACTGTGGATGTCTGGGTTTGATGTTAACCGCATACAAATACAATACATGTAATTTTTCACTGTACTAGTTAAATAGAAGATACCATTGAGAAAAGAAAAAACACCACTACATCCTAATTAAATGTTGACAAATACTGTTTATGTTTGAAGTGCAAGGAAAAATTAGGTAGAATGTAATCATCTATGTTGGATTACAGCCAGGACAATAGTAGCAATATCCTTACTCCTTAAGAGAACATATCATGTGGTATTTATGACAAGAGGTCATTATTTCTTGATCTTTCATTTTAAGGGTTGCAGTTCTCTAGCATTGTGCTGAGCTACTGCTGTTTGAAAATATTAATGTTTAGAAGCTTCATTGAAGAACACCTCATGCTATGTTGCTGCATAAATCCTATGTTAAGCCAGTCACTGAGCCAAGGAAATTACAGTCAAAATTGAAGACATGTTAACTAGTCTTCTGCTTTTCTACAGCAAGTGTTTAGATATTCGTATGTTGTGTGTGTGCTTTGTTTCATATTTTGGAATCTTTAAAATAATTCCATTTGCCCTGTACATTATATAAAATGCAGATAACTGGCATATTCAGCCCAGTTCCAAGTTCAAGGACATAACCTCATGTTACCGCTTCCCTCGGGTTTGGTTTTGTTTTATGTAAAAGCAGATTAGGGAGATATGGTTCCAGGGCAACCATAGATATATTGCTATAAGAAAATGCTCTGTTGATTGTGCAGAAGCCTACTGTTCATTTTATGCTCAGTTCTTTGGAAAGTATGACAAAAATTGAGTTAGTTGTGATCCATAATGGCCAGTGCTTGACTGCAGCTTTGAACTCCTGAGTTCCCATTCTGGCAGACACTGGAATTCTGTAGGGACAGTGAGTTTCTCTGATCTGGTAATTCCCAGTGAAGGAGACTGAGAGTGTTGTGTATATGCACAACCCAAGTCACATAGATAGCATGACACATAGGGAATGCTGAGCAGAGAAACTTCAGTGCCTGCTCACCATACAGTATGGATCCAAGAGAGTCTACTAGTGGTACCCTGTGGAAATAATAGGTCTCATTCAACTATTTGAGCATCTGTACAGTTTGGTTTGAGATTGTGAAGTACCAAGTATGGCTGTCTCTGCCCTTGCCGAGTCCAGGTTAGGGTTAGGTGCCTGAGAGCAGCTCTGTTGCTTTTCCATATAAGATGTTCCAGACCAACAGTCCCTGTTGGTACTCTCTGCATACGGATGTGTCTGTACCTAGTGTAACCTGCAGTCTGGGCACTGCTGTGATTCTGCTTCTTAGCCAGTATGGAGACCTTGTTTTCCTCACTGCAGCAGACTATTTTTTCCCTGGGAGAAAAACTTTTGCAAAGTAAGACTGTGGTGAGTTTAAATATTCCAGATTCACCACTGTGTAAACTACACAAATTCAACTACTGTCGAAAGAGACTGGTGTAGTTCATCTGGAAATAGAATAAAAAGGTTGGGTTTTGTCATGCTTTCACTTATTTTTTTTTTTCTTTAAGTGCACATACCCTTTTTTGAGAGGAAAGACAAGTGACTAGTGGAGGGCAGTTCATTTTTCTATATCTGCGTTCAGAATTAATTTGAGGAATGATTACTTTTATTTAAAAGATGTCATGGAAAAACAACTACCAATTTTTAGAATTCAGGGAGAGAATAAAAAGAAGGGCAATTATGAGTTCCCTGGTAATCCCTATCCACAAAATGATACGTGTCTGAAAATATACTGTGCTCCTTCTTTTTTAAAAGTGCTTGTTCCCTCCCAAACATTCTGTCGTCTTCTCCTGATAAAGTAGTGTGTCTTCCAGTAGTGAATCCATTTATTTTTTTCTGTTTTTACTATTTGATTGTTCTTACTTTTGAAGATAACGCCTTCTTTCTTTGAACAAACAGTTAGCTAAAGAACATCACATCCAATCTGAAAATTATGCAATCTTCAATATCCTGAGTAATGGAGTGCTTGAGTGCAGCAACTCTTTGGAAGACGATTGTGATACAGAGATTCCTGGACAGGCACTCATCTATCGCCCTGCTCGTCAGCATATTTATTCTGTCTTGTTGGAATCAGAAGGAGGTAAGATTGAGGCTCCTTACGGTACTATTCAAGCACACTTTAAATTCTGAAATCCGAAATCTTGAATTCATTGTTTCATTGGCTAATTCAGCATGGCACTTAGGATAAAAGCTGGGCAGCTGAAATGTACTTTGTGAGGAATCAGCTAAAAAACTTCACATGTTGCTAAATTTCAGTGCTTTTAAAGAGATGTTTTAAAAAATATTTTATTAAATGAGAAGTTATGAAAGCTGTTAATGATCAAAAGATTGAGCAAAACTGTGACGTTTAGGTCATTTTAAGAGTTTGAGAGGATATGAAACCTTATTTTGCTTTAGAAAATACAGCTCCTAATGAATTAGCTTCAGCTGTAATATTCTTCTGCAAAGCAATAATGCACTGTTGCCATTTTACCTGCTGTTGACTTTAAGTTTGCAATTTTAAGAACATTTGGTAGGCAAATGTGTTTACTGCAGTAATACAAACACGAGTAATCATGCTGGTGATTATTAGTGCTTTTATCAATGTGGAAGAAAGTAAGATTTATTTATCCAGTGGTGTATGTAGATTCTGCAGTGGGTGTATCTGTGCTTCTATTCTACTTTAAGACTCGGAATTATTTATGCTCTCAGTGGCCTTTAGGCAGACTTGAAAATTAAAACTGTACTGCGCTTTTATTCTTTTTAATATGTTGTTTTCCCCTTGCTAATCACTTTACATTTTTATTAATGAAAGTGCAAAACTATCAACATAATATTCAAAATTCAAAGAAAAGCCTTATATATTAAGTACCTGACTTCCTTCACCAACTGGAGTTTGAAGTCATGCCATAATAGGAAAAAAAAATTGGAAAAACTGAATTAGAGTTTACACAGTCCTTTAGAGCGAAAAACAAAAAGCTCAGCAGTAGCCATGCACATCTGTCATCTTTCATTTTTCGGCCTACTGCCTCTAAATTTTGTAGACAATTATAACTTGGTTGGGTTTTGTTTATTCCTCTACGCAGCAGGATGTTCATTGATGTTTTCAGAAACACCCCAAACCAAAACTTCCAATTAACAATTGTTGCTGCAAGATGGCAGGGTAGTGGGCAGATTTGCATCTGTGTTAGTTTTTTGTAGTACTCAGATGAAGTAGATTAGAATTGAAATGCAGAAACATTAATTTAGAATTCTAATGAATATGAAATTTGGACACAAAGGAGATTTTCTTTTAAGAAAGTGATTTTTTAAAATAAAATCACAGATACCACATATTTCTTGCTCTCAGTTCATGCTTCAAGTTCCAGAAAAAGAATTCTGCATTAGATTAAGCTGAACACCTCCAGTCCTTACCTTTCCAAAAAGATACATGGAGTGTATGTGCATGGATCCCATATTGAATCTGCATTTATTAATTTCCTGCATGTATTTACTAGCTGCTATAACTATGTTGCTTTCCAGTACTTCGTTGCTTGATATTTTATTCCAGTGTATAGTTGCTTCCAGAGCAAAAGCATAGACCATTAATTAGGCTGTATGGAAGTTTATAAGTAAATGTCCATGTTACTTTTTTTATTAATTTGCTTCTAAAGCTTCAAGGCAGTAGCATCCTCTGCAAAGCAGAATCCTTTACCTGTTTGACTCAGATAAAGTCAATTATTTTTTGTAATTCAGTGGGAGGTAGAAGGGGGAGATGTAAACTACGCTGTATGCAGATTGTCATTTAATGTAGAATTACTTTGAATTAGCATTAAAATAAGAGTTTACTGGAAGGAATCAACCAATTAAGTTAGTGCACGTGGAGTCTGCTGCCATCATGAAAAAACTGGCACTGTAGTTCATGCAAAACCAAGTTGGCTAACTATACAACGTTCCATTTTGCAGGCCAATTCACAAATCTGCCTATTTACTGTTTAAAATAGAGATAACAGCAGCCAATATTTTGCAAAAGCAGTGATTGCAGTTTTAGTTTAGAAATTATTTAATCTGCTTTGTCTACCTTGAAACAAGAAACTCTTGTTAGTTTTGAATGTTTAGGTTGAGGTTTTCAAGTAGCCTAAGATAGCCAAGAATCAACAGGAGCTGGATATCATATCCTTTGAAATCACTTGCATAGGAGATGCCACTTTGCCTGAAGCCATAGTGTAATAAGCAGTGCCAGTTTAGTTCTCTTGCACAGCCACTCATTTCAGTCCCTTTGCAAACTCACAGTTGTGCTGGTGCAGCTGTTTGTGAAGCTACATAGTAACGTATATTGAGAAACAGAAAATAGTCACTTTCTCCCCTCTTACTTCCTTGCAGTTGGGTAACTAACCTGGTTCTGTTTCCCTGTCCAGCTCTGTAGTCACAAACAGTTATGGTGAAGGAATGACAGGGAGTAGGAATAAATGAATCAATTCTTACCTGAAGATGTGAGCAAGTGTGCTGGAAGAACTGCTCATGGAGCTATGACTTTGACTGTAATTTGGTGTATGGTGAGCATGTGTGTACTTTTACTCACTGAAATGTTACCAGAATCAGAGCCTTATTTTGACTCAATGAAAATAAACAGGAGACTGATAGTGATCTTGACAATACAGCATTTGTTGCCTGTCTTTAAAAAATATATATAATTAATACTATTAGAGCTTCTTCTCATCATTAGGTTGAGTATTGTTTACAGTGATACGTAAGCTGACAACTTCTAGCATTGTTCTTAGAACAGTTGTACTATTAGAAAAAATTACAGAGGAGGGAAAAAAAACATTAAGTAGTACAGCCAAGCTCTTTTGTGCACAAAGAATTCAGAACAAAGCCGACGGGTTTTGGCATGAGCTCAGTTCATGGAAATACCTGCACCAGTTGCAAGGTTATGTAATGTGGCCTGAACACGTGGCCAGCTCCTGGAAGTCCTGGCATCACTCCCAGTTCTAAGATTAGCAGCCAAGACTGACCATGCTTTTGACACTGTCAAAAACAGGCCATTAGGAGAATTTTTGCCCGTTACCACCAGGGATAGCTCAGTAGGGCTGTTGTTCCAGATGTAGAGGAGCACAGAGTTTCCAGCAGTCTCTAATTTTGGTGTTTTGCACATAGGTGGTTTTTTTTTTTTTTTTTTTTTTTTACCTGCTAGGCAGACCTTTCGTGGTTCATTCAGAACCTATTTAAGCAAAGGAGCTGTTGTTTCTGAATGCGATTGGTGATATTCTGTATGTGCATTGTTGGGGGGAAAAATTTGAAAAGTTAAACCTTTTATTTTTTCTCTTCCCCTAGCAATAATTCCATGCCAGGAGGTTTGGCATTTAGTAATCAAACCTCCATTTTGTTCTTGCTAGGTTAATGTGCTGAGAATTTGCATGACTTAGGTTTCAGCTGCATTTATTTGGCATCTTATGAGAACAGTCATATATTTCTCTTACTAAGGATTATAACAGTGAAAAGCACTGGGCTGATGTGATGCTGCATAGATTAAAAAGATGATACTATAAGTTTCCAACTGTTTCCTCTTTTTAATGTTCTTCAGCTCAATGGGTGATGTAAAAATAGTATTTCACTGGCATTTAGAATCAAGTGACATTTTGATAAGCTGTTTTGTGAGTTGTGGAGCTTTGTGGCTCCCCCAGCTTCCCTCAGCAAAGTTTTGTATTTCCATTTTCTTGCTGTCCTCTTAACTTCTCACATCCACAGCATTCCATCATGCAATATATTGTGTTCTCAAGTATGTCCCTTACTGTCTGTTGCTCTCCACAGATCCTGTCTGTCTTTATTCAGCTCTATTTCTTCCACAGCTATTTGCTATCTTGATTTGAGGTGGAAGAGGTAACTTGGCTTCCCTGCCTTTCTTTCAGTTGGTGCCCTGATAGGATCCTCTTGTCTGCCAAGTCACTGACTTTGTGAAATGTTTTGCATTTTCATATGGTTGAAATCTTTTGTGCTTTTCCATATTGAGGTGAAAAAGACCTGTGGGTCCATTGATTAATTAAAAGGCATCTTAATTGTATAAGCCTTGCTTCCTTAAGAAGCCAGGCTGAAACCTGGGAGTTTGAACAAGCTGAATGGATTGAATAAATCAGAGTAATTTACTTAATAACCCTTAAAACAGAATGCTAAATCATCAGAATGCTTTGTGAAAGTGACTTTGAGATATTAAATTTGAAGGTTTTCTTAATGAAATAACACTGTCATAGGTAGTAATTTGTAAACAAGATGTGAAACTATTCATGTACTAGAATACTCAGTTTAATGTGTTTATTTCCCCTACTGAAGGAATTTTTCATTGTATTCTTTGTATCAGCAGTTTTCAAACAATGAAGCATCCTAAGAACAGATGTAGGGCTGTCCTTCGCAAGTCAGCTGCCAACTCTTCAGTTTACTGGGAGTTTGTACTGTAGGTCCATGCTTGAGGAAGAAAGAAGAAGCAGGGCAGTAAAATGTTTTGTCATGTTCTTTTCTTGCATATCCCTGAGACTAGCACCATATCTGAGGAATTTTATGCCAGCAGTCATTTTCTGCATGGAACTATGGACAAAGTCAGGAAATAGCTTCCCTTAGAATTTAAATGTGAGCTCAACTTTAAAAGTCGGTATGGGGTGGAGAGTGTGTGGCTCAAAAGTAGAGTTTTTAAGTAAAGAAACACCTTAGTCTTTACATGGGATGGTGAGGTATGGTTGGGGTTTGAGAGCTAACAAGCCACTTGAGCTATTAGACATAAATAATCTTTTTATGCCAAATAAAAGATTGGGAACAGTGGCATCTAAAAGCTCTGTGTCTTGCTGTGGTGTGACTCCACTGCTGTGAGCTTTCAAATAGATAGTTAAAGCCTCTGAAAATTTTATCTTTATAGGCATGGGAACCATCAGGTCAAGTTGAGAAGAGAACCGTGCTGAGGACTGGCTGCGTATGTGGCCCTGTGAGTTTGAGGTAGCTCATGCAGGTCCCTAAGCTACACCAAATGCCTCTGCAGCTGCCTGAGCTGCCTTAGAATGGGAGGGCCTCACATTGGATGAAGGATGTTGAAAAAGTCAGTGAAAACCATTCTACATTCGTATTTCTGACTGTAATTCCCAAGTCAAAACTCAGCATTTATTGTACATAATAAAAACTCTCTTCACTTATCCTGATGGTTTGTCATAAAGATAGTAAAATTAATTTTTCTTGGTTGGTTTGTTTTTAAAGAAGCTGAACAAACATGTCACTGTGAAGTGCTTTCTATTACTTAGAATCCTTACCACCACTCTTTATTTTATACAATTGTCAGTACTTGCTCTTCTCTTATTCACCCAATTCTGTCTATTTTTAGATGGAGCCTGTCCTATGGTAAAAGAATGGTTTGTCTATTGTGGAAATCCTCTACAGCAGCCAGACCTGATACAACCTGTGCAGCCCTCTATTCCAGGTAGGATGAAATAGTGTTTAAAATCTGAAATAGTGACATCACTGAAACCAGGTTAGAAGACATCAGACATCTGAAGACATCATCAGACACGATATCCAAAGTGGTTGTGGAAATCTAGAAGCTAAACTAAAAATGCTGTCTGCCTATAATTGCTTCTATTTGCCCTGTGTAATTATAATAGGATTCAGCTTTGAGCTATATCTTATTACCGTGTCTTGTGGAACCCAGTGCTAATTCAGACATTCATTCTAAAATGCAAACAATTCCTTAAATGTTTTAAATACTGCTCTGAGGCCACGATAAGTGGTGTGCAGGGTTATAATTAAAATTCTCCTGTGGAGCTGAGAGAATGAGTTAATGAGACTGGTAGAGAATATAGCAATTTTAGATCACCTGAGACAACTCAGAAAAGAGAACCCAGTTTTCAGCAGAAGTGTAGTGGGGCTACCTGTTTTTGTGTGGTGTCTTTCACTGTCTTAAGCACTGACTGTTTTGTATGTTCATACCATCTTTCCTTTGGTAAAAGATGTATTCTTGAGCACTCTGTGAAATCATTATGAGGGATGTGTTCATGGGAAAGGATACTTTAGTTAAAAGATTGGGCACTGTATATGTCACTTATCTCTTTATCACTAAACTATATCATGCTCTACAAGTTTAGCATAGGAAGTAAACAGTACTATATCATTTGGGGTTTTTTTTGTTTGTTTGCTTTTGAGAGGGAAAATTGTTCTAATCGTTAATTTGACCATGCTACTGTGCCTGCAACCACTATATTCTCACAGCTCTCTTTCTTTCTCTTCAACCAATAGTATGTGGATCCAGGAGCTCAGAGGATTTGTGGTTTTTGTAGGAAAAACATTATTTCCATTGATATACTTTTGATATCTAGTTAAGAAAAATGATCAGCTAATACATTTTTTAGAGTTATCTCTAACATTTCTTTCAGTACTCAGAGCTTTGCATAGCAGTCCACTTTCTGATCTGGTTTAAATCCTTTCACTGCTTTTTTGTGAATATACACATCAAGTTGGAGCATGCTGCCTTTTTTGTTGTTATTATTAGGGATTGCTTTAGATGTTACAGTAAAATGTCTCTTAAAGTATCCTAAGATTGTATATTTATCTTCATTATTAAAGCTGGTAATACCTTAGAACAGTCTTCAAATTCAAGATTGATGGAAAGACAGCTGATCTTTAGATAGCAGCCTGTTCAAAATCCTTTTGAAAGGACATGTTTGGAAAGAATTGAGTTATATAAACAAAGTGCAAACAAGCCCTTCATTTGATATACAGTAATTTCACTGTGCAGTAGCTCCAATATGTTATTAGCAGAGTGATTATCTAATTGACTTGATGATGGCATAAAATCATTGTGAAATTTTCCAGATGGATATGAATAGGCAGGGTAAAAACTGATTTGCCCGTCCTGTAGAACTGTTTTATTTCAGCGTATAATGGTGTGAGAACATGCAATTGTAAAACAAACAAACTCAACAAAGTATAAATGATTTCCATGTAGTTTCTCTCTGATTGCATGGTAAATATTATGATATTTATTGTTGTGAAATGTTCCTTCCTAGGTAATATAGTTCCTTCTTCCTTTCTTGGGAGGAATGTACTCTGATTCTACTGCTCTGCAAACATACCATGCACAGAACCCACCTTCATGTTGACAATAAATAGAATTTCAAATTACTTTGAGTTTGTTTGTGTACAGCAGCTGCATATCAGGAGTTTGCAAAAACATTATCTTTGGAGACATAATCTTCACTAACTCAGTAATGAAAGGCTGTTCTAGCAGACTATTAAAAAGGGGGTGGAGGACTTCTAGTGTTTATTTTTAGTGCTCTGTTGTCATTCCTTCAGCGAACAAATATTTTTCTAAAATTTTTGCAGTCCATATTTGTATGCCTTACATTCGCTCATGCATCTTTTATTTTCCACAGCACGTCTTTCTAATTCACCAAATAAGGTTCTCTACAGCGCATCACATTTTTCAGACAGGGATCACATTTAGAGCTACTTTTAAAGAAGTTTTTAAGGGAAGTTAAGAGTTCAAAGCTGTCAATCAAGATCAGGTTACTCAAAAAAAGACAAGAAACCTTAGGAGGAACTATTTGAGAAATCACAGGTGCAATCAGTCTGAGGAAGTTCTTTGTTTAATTTTGGGGGGAAAAAAAGAATAGCATTGTAGTAACTACTTTAGAAGTGTACTGAGAATATATGGGAAATCTTGACTCTTGTATTTGATTTAGATTAAAAAAGAAAGAATATTTGGTATGAATTTTGAATTGCGCTTCATTAAAAATTATAGATTTCATATTGATTTTGGGAAAAAAAAAAAAGTATTTCTATTTCTACCAAGGCATGGATTTTTGTGTGTAAAACAGCAGAACTGCCGTGAATATGAAAAGCTTGCTGGTGATATATTGAATATTAGCTTTTTTTAAATGAAACATCGAATCCTAAAGGCTGTAAAATGATAGTTTAAAATGTATTTAAACTGAAGTGTTTATTATTTATATGCAGTTTTCTTGGGCGAATCTTCTCAATCAGTATCTTTGCTTGCTCTCCTCTTTCTCCCTTCTGGAATGTTTCCTTTCAGCTGAATGAGTGTGTTTGCAATGTTTCCCACACACCAACAGAGCATTACTTAAAGTGATTTTAAAACATGTGCCTGAGAAATGAATTTCATTAGAAGATCTATGATCTAAGAAATTACTGTTTAACATACATAATGTGTGAACATTCATTTGATGTCTGTACAATTTGTTATGGAACAAAGTTTTAAAATGTTTACTACACATGTATGGATTTTGCATTTTGTTTTATTTATGAAAACATATGGGATATTGTAGCTTGTTGTGTATGGGGAATACTTTATCCTGAAGGAGTCTGGATATACTTTCAGTCTTCTAATCATTGTATCTTGCAGGAATATGTCATGAGTATGCTCATATTCCAGTTACCTTTTTTCTGATACTGTTTCCTGAATGCTTCTTTAATTGTCAGATTTAATTGGTGTTTGGGTTTCTAGCATCTTTAGAGTTAGCCAAGGTTGATCATATGTTAAGATTGAGCACTCCTGTACACTGAGCATTGGCCAGTATATTTTTATAATCTTATTTTTGTTGCTTAGTTTTTACATGAGCGTGTAAAATAATGAAATGTTGCTGTTTTGTTACTGGTGTTCTAAAGTGAAATGTCAACAGTCACTACTTCAAATAGATGTAAACAGTTTAATATTATACATTTATGTCCATATACAGAATGATGACATAATTTAAGCTGGTAAGAAGGTGAGAGTCAGCTTTGTGTAAGTTCAATGATCCCATAGTGTTAATGCATTTTGCATGCGATGCATCTTCATAAATTGGTTATTGAAGTTCAAACAGATGAAATATTTTTCATGATGAAAGTGTATTTAAATTTATGAATGAAAAGGGGGGAAAAAATAGCAAATTATTTTTCTCTCACTTACTGTTTTGACCGTGTTTGTATTTATGCAAGTACTACCATTTCCTTTACTATCCCCACGGAGTTCTTTGTGATGTCCCCTTTCTGGGAGTGCCCAAGGACTACAGTTTATATGCTACTGAATACTGTTTTCACACAGTTTTCTGTATATTGAGAATAACCATAAGCATATGCAGAGTTTGAGACTCTTTCTGTAGTTCATAGGACCTTATGATTTCTATGACCCAAATAGGATAAATACCTTTCTCATGACTAATCTTTACTGTAAAGATGTTGCATTTTTGAGCATGTTTTGCTCTATTTCTCTCCCTTTTGTTACTAACTTGTGGTTGTTGTTGTTTCAAAATTAGTTTACTAAATGTTTAGGTGTGTTAAGAAAGCAAAATACTTCTCATTGTTGTCCAAGTAATTTTCTCTTTCAGGAGTGTTTTCCAATTGCTGCAAAGTATATTGTAAGATTTAAACTAGAGCAGAAATCTGTTTTGGGGATCTACTTTATATGAATCCTAGGTCTGTTGACTGTGGTCCTGAGGGAATCATTAAACTCCAGTGTATTTGTTTGCTTTACTTATCTTTCATTTAAGGGTTAATAAATGGCTCTCTTTTGATTATGACATGGAATTTAATTATTTGTAGAATGCATTGAGACTCTTTCAAAAAAATAGCGCCTTTGGCGGTATGTGCCAAAAGGAGATAGTGTCAAGTTTTCTTTCCCAGAGTAAATAACTCATAATTCATCGGTACCTCTTTTTCCCAGGCGCAAGTCAATTTCACTTCTTAAAGTATAAGGAACTGTTTATGGAAGAAATGTCTTGAATATTTTGTTGAGCTCTCTCAGTATAGATATGTAGTCTTGATTATTGATGTAGTTCATGGTTTTGCTCTGAAGAAAGAAAAATTTCTATTATTAGGTATGCCCTTGGATGCAATTCGTTTTTAAAAACTACACTCAGAAAGGGAACTGATTCTTGGAGTTTCTCCTCATGCAGCTGAACGTGAACCTTTGGGAAAGCAAAATTTTTGGGGCTTACCTGAGTAAAAATTGTCTTGCAGGTTATATTTATTTTGCCTTGGTAGGAAAAGTCAGCTTTGTTTTGTTCTTACGCATGTAATCTTTGCATTTCTTCTTGGAATTCACTCTGCTATTTTTTATTTCCTTAAAGCAACGGTTACCACTATCTAAACTAGCTGTATCATGCTGTCCATACGGGTCCTCTCACCACCAGTGTTTGTGATATCTCTAACCTACCTTTCTAACCCTAATCAAGTTACTGTTGTTGTGTTTGATTGTTTGTTTTTTGTTTTACGTACTACATACATTCTTTCCTACAAAGGTTAGAAACTTACAATTTGTGCAGTGGTAGTTCTTAACATAGTTAAAAATTTGGATGAGAAAGTTGGTCTTAAATAGTAAAACAGACGTACTGCGGGGAGATGAAGAAAGCAAATACTAAGAACTTTCTACTTTCACCTTCCCTGTAGAATTAGTACCATTTGGTTAATGAGCTTTCTTGGCTAAATAAACATCATCTGTATAGATTCAGCGCCTTGTCATGTTAATAATTTATTATCACCAAGTGTTCTGGTGCTGGACTACAGCAGCTGCACATCTCAAAAAAAAAAAAAAAAAAGGTGTTACCAAATGCAGCTTAATTGGTCCGCATTTAAAATTTACACCTCTTTTATTTATCTACAGAAGCAGCAGTGCTTTATGGTAGGAGTCAGTCAGTAATTGGGCTTCTTACACATAGCCACTTAGCTGTTCTGTTATTTCATGTGCATTAGTGTTTATTTGGATAATGCATTAAATGTAATTTAAATAGGGAGCAAATTTTACATTGGCCAGCGCGTCACAAGTTGGGAGATGGTAACAGGAGTAAATATTAAAGATTTAGACACTGTGGTGAAAGGCACTATAGGAAAGCTTGGAAAGATATATTATACTTCATCAATGACTGTTCTTTTGTATGTGTTTGCGGTAATGTATTGTACATTTGCCTAGGGACTACAGAGTGTCAGATAGCCTTGATTTTTTTATTTTTTTTTTTTTAATTTTTAGTTTTTCCCCAAACTTGCTAGTGAACTTATTGCAGAATAATTATGCCAGCACAGTGTTCTGTTGAGTGCAACGTCTGGCTTTGCCAGAAAAATGGCATAAGTGGCCAGTTTGTTCCTTAAGGTGGTCAGGAGAAAGGAGATTCTGGCGTACCTCAGGGGAGTCCAATGCACTGTCACCAGGAGAGAAAAGAACAAGACATTGTCATATCCCACTGAATCACTGTTTTATGAAACTAATGATGAAACGAATCTCACCTAATGCTCTTGGGGAGCAGGGAAAAGGACACACTTTAAGCCATACTTTATTCTTGCAAAGGGTAAATGTCTCAAGGTTGTCTGTGTTCTGTAACAGTTGAATTCAGTCCACTCTTCTTAAGTGTTACTACATTGATAGAATCATAGAACCGTTAGACTTGAAAGGGACATTCAAAGGCCATCCAGTCCAACTCCCCTGCAATGAACAGGGACATGCACAGCTACATCAGGTTGCCCAGGGCCAGATCCAACCTTGCCTTGAAAGTCTCCAAGGACAGGGCATCCATCACATTTCTGATCCAGTGCCTCACCACCTTCATTGTAAAATACTTTTTTTCTTAAATCTAACCTAAATCTGCCCTCTTTTAAGCCTAAAACCATTCTCCCTTGTTTTATCATAACAGACCCTGCTGAAGAGCCTGTTCCCTTCTTTCCTGTAGCTAACCTTTCAATACAATTTGTTTGAATTAAAAGCCTTAAGTTTTTGGTTTTTTTTCAAATGCCAGGTTTTATCAAATTACTGTTACTGTCACTCTGTGGTCCTTGCAAGTGCCAAAAGCAGATCAGTTGTTTCCTTTCAAATTGTAATTTGGAATGCATGTTTTATCTTGTTGTTGCCAAGACAAAATAATGGATTTCTTTTGTAGGTGGAACACCTAATTTGAAAACACTGTGGTTTGCCAAAGGACCTGACGTGGAAAAGCAACGGTACAGTACATTTCTGGCATGCTTTCACCTTCAGGATTCAATGGAAGAGCTCCAAGCTCTAGAAGCACCTGTTGCAGCATTCTGCTGCTTGCTGACCTACCTTATGCTGCAGGTAACTAGGACAATTACTGTTTCTTTGGCTGTGATTGACTAGTAAACTTTCTTACTGGCCTGTGGGCAATTTTTCTCATAATCATTACTGGAGGCATAGTTGATCAAAAATAATAATAATGCATTGCAGCATTTTAATTACCCCATTTGACATGCATCACCCTGTTTAAGAAACACATTTTTTTTAGTAGTTCATCATAACTCTCACATGTCCATGACAAAGCCCCTTGGGCAGTTTAACAGAGGGAGTGTAAATAGAGGAGTTTTTCACCCTTTTGGGGACTTGTTTGAAAATTAAAGCTTTTCTTAGTGTTTCCATAGTGTCATCAAAAGCAGACATCTCAAGTGACTATGCAGGCTATGCCAACAGACAGCATAAGTATTTAATTGGCTCTCGCTGCTTTTTCATACCAGCTTGTATTCTACTCCATTTCAAGTCAGAATTAAGGATATGGCTCTTCTGATTAAAGTCTGACTAACAGGTGATCACTAATTAGTAGTTCTGTTAGAATTCTAAATACCTGGCAGCCTGAAGACTAGCTTATTTGTAATAAAGAAGAATGGAAGTTTAAAGCAATATTACTTCATTAATTATATTTCTTCTACGTATGTGTTGTCTATACTTGCCACCTTTCAAATATGATCTCACAAGTATATTTTTCTCTCTGAGAATTAGCAAATTATAATGTTTTTATCTAATCTAGTGAACTGTTGCACTTTTACTAACAATAAATTACATTTCATCCCTTGTTTTGTTTTTTAGACTTTACTTGTTTTGTCTTAGTAAAGAATTATACTAGTTTGTGGTAAGTGAAAAAAGATTCTCTCTAGGTTTCCCATTGTTTTTTTTTTTCTTCATGTATGTTTGCTCAGTCTTAGATGACACATTGTGGCAGTATGTATGAGAATTAAACAAATGATCCATATAGCTCCTTTTTTTCTTTAATCTTTGTATAGCAGAATATTAATGGAAATATTTTTTAAAAATCAAAGTTGTGAAACCACATTTCATGCCTTACCATTTCAATGCAGCAAGGTAAGTATTGTGTACTTAGCTTTAAAGACATAGTATAATTTTTTTCATGTTTGGATATGATATGTTTTCATTGTTTCATTTATTTTTTCATGCTATTGTGTATACTCTTCCACAGTATGATTATTAAAGAATGTTTTCTTCAGTGTGACTAAGAAGTTAAGTAACAGATAACCTATAGAAAACTGGATTTACTGAGTCTTGAACACAGAATATTAATAAAGTGCAATAGATCCCATTTAGGTATATGGTCTTCAGAACTTTTTTTTATTATCCAATAACTGATGTTAAAAACAGAGGAAAATAGTTTTGTGGCTCTTATTTTCAAGAACAGCAAAGACATCATGCCAGGTGATGGAATGATTTTCATGGCAGTGCTGGTTTCTCAACATCTGTCCCATTTTCAGCACTCTTGAGTTGCACAGGTACAATCTACCCTGTGAACCAGGCTAGCAATCTGATTTGGATTAAAATGCGTTTCATTGCTTAGTTGTTTAGTGCTCTGATGTTGCCATTTGTTTTCTTGGGGTGTTTGATAGGAAGAACAAGACTAAGTGTCAGCAAGTGCACTTTGAGTTGAGAGTAGTACTTCCATTTGTTCTTATAGCTGAGAAAACAATGTTTGTCTAACTGTGGTCTAATTCTTGCCTTCACACTTTAGTCTTGCATTTGTATTAAAGAGCTAAGTTGGATTGTTAACTGTGTGGTGATTTAAGCTATGTAGTTTTAGGTTGCCTTTGACAGGCTAACATCATTTCCTTCAGGTCATATGAGGGAGAATTAAATTTCAGAACAGTTTCATTTGTTGTCTTTTAATCTAACCTAAAGCAGTTTTTTTTTTTTGTTTTTTGGGTTTTTTTTGTAGGAATCCGGATAGTGACTACCCAAGCTTCCACAAAATTTGTGTCATAACAGCATAAAGAAAGTGTTGATTTAAAGAGCACTCTTTTCAGTGAGGGTGCTTTTCAAATATCCTCCAAACTGAGAACAAAAACAGTGAAAAAAAAGACAGCAGGTTGATCATTAAAAATGGGAAGGGGGTTTGATCTCTGGAGATCAAACAGCAGGGCCTCCAGAGAAAGGGGAGATAGAAACATTTACATTTGAAGTTTTTATACTTTTATAAGAAATTTGACAGTGCAAGTGTGATAACTCACCAAGCTGGGATATTGAATGAAGTATTTCTCTAAAGAAGTGTTTTGATATTAATAAAATCTTTGCTGCTGATGCTCTATTCGGGGCTTTTTTTTTTTTTTTCCTGTTGAATTTGCAAGAAATCTTTTATTTCTTTTTCTTAGGACAAAATTATGCAAGACATGCTCTGTAGATGAAATTTCTATTACAGGGATGTATAAGATTCACAGGTTTGTTGCCATCTACACAAAGGTGACACCTGAGCTGAAATACAGGGCAATTTAGGGCCATTATCAGATCTTAGCAGCCTTCTTAGTGGAGTTAATGAAAGCTAAGGAACATTTGGAAGCTTAAAGCTTCTCTGATATCCCTTACGTTGTCATGCTTTATGCAAGTTTTAATAACTTCATACAGAGGAAAGTATTTTACCATGAGATAAATAGTAAGATCTGATAAGAAAAAAACACAACAAAACAAAACAATTCTCAGTAGTGGTTGAATAATTTACATCTTGAGGGTTGCTCTTCTTAAGCAAATAAATGAATGAAGTAATCATAGTCGGCTTCTTAGTGTTTCTTTTTCCTATTGATTTACATCAGTATTTTTTGTTATTTTTCTCATTCATTTTTTCCTCTTAGTTTGTAATTTATATTAGTCTTAATAGAAACTCATAAGAGAATTGAAATGGGGTTTGCACAACTTTCCCTGAAAATCAAGGCATTAAAAGATGGGCAACGCAGAGTTGTAGGCCTTACAGCCTTTTAGCTGTACTGTAATCCCACATTGCAAATTTCCTCACTTTTACAAGAGAAACTTTCCTTCAGTTTCCAATTGATAATGATTTTCAGTGCTTTGTGAATCTCATTTAGAGTCCTCTTTGTAGTCTTAACAGTTGCAATTCGTACATTGTCTCATTGCACATGTATAATTTACATTGTTCACACAGAGGAAGTAGATGATCAGAATTAGACAGTACAGTCAGGGAGATAATCTGGCTGGTACAGAGGCTTTGTCTTCATCCTGAGGTGATCACGTGCATCTAGAGAATCCCCAAACGCTTTTTCACAGCAGTAAATACCCCTTGTACTCCCTTTTTTGGTAGAAATGTTTGAGTGAGCTATTGCATGAATTGAGACTTTTCCTTCATGTTTTCTTGAGCATCTTAGATTTAGTTTTCTTACAGTCTTGAGTTGTTCCCACGTCAATATGTAACAATCAACAGGTAACCATGTAAGCATTTGAATAAATCCTAATGGTTGTGACATCTGTGGCTCACTTGAGGTCAGAGAGCTGTTGGAGGGGGTCCAGAGGAGGGCCACAAAGATGATCAGGGGACTGGAGCACCTCCCCTACAAAGACAGGCTGAGGGAACTGGGCTTGTTCAGCCTCGAGAAGAGAAGGCTGCGGGGTGACCTCATTGCAGCCTTTCAGTACCTAAAGGGAGCCTACAAACGGGAGGGGAATCAACTCTTTGAAAGGGTAGATAACAGCAGGACAAGAGGAAATGGGAAATGTAGGGAAAATGTAGGTTGGACGTCAGAGGGAAGTTCTTTATTATGAGAGTGGTGAGGTGCTGGAACAGGCTGCCCAGAGAGGCTGTGGATGCCCCATTCCTGGAAGTGTTCAAGGCCAGATTGGATGGGGCCCTGGGCAGCCTGGTCTAGCATTAAATGAGGAGGTTGGTGGCCCTGCATGTGGCGGGGGGGTTGGACCTTGATGATCCTTGAGGTCCCTTTCAACCCTGGCCATTCTGTGATTCTGTGAAATTTCCTGTTGTTAAGAAGTGCTAAAGGAATAGAAGAAGGGAATACATAAAGAGTGGGCGTTTTGTTTAGTGTTTGGAAATTGTGTGTATATGCTATACACAGGTATAATGAGCTATGCACTTCATTCAAATATTGTAACTTAAGCATTTTGTTCCATTTAAACATCTTTTCCTTGTCAATGAATTCATGGTTGTCATAACTCCATGAGATCATTCATTTAAGTTTGGTGTACTTGAGAAAAAGAGGAACCAATTATCAAAAAATTTCTTTTCAGAGCTTACAAATAATGTGTTACTTTTTCATCTGTTTTAGGTCAGTAGTCTCTCTCTGGAAGACTTAAATGCATTTGTGGCACTCATTCTCTGCCTCAGAGGAAAGTCAGCTGCTGAACTGGCAAGTTTGCAGGTACTGATTGGAATAACTGAGTAACAGAAAATGTTCACAGAAACTCAGAGATAAATATTTTGAGGGGTGAGGGGGATTCAGCTTTAATTTTTTTTTCAGATATGGGAACTGAATGTGGTGGTAAACACGTAGGCTTTTAGTGCTACAGTTCATGTAAATATTTATATTTGTTAATCATGTGGGAAAAAAATAGAAAGGATATTCTCTAGTGGTTGTGTTCTTAGGGTGAAGGAATGAGTCTCAGGTTTCTGCCTAACTTGGCTTCTGGATATTTCAATGATGGAAAATTTTAATGGTGAGTCTTGTCCTGCAACATTGCTTCATTTTTTTTTTTTTCCTGTAGAAGAACAGTGTTTCAGAACATCAGCTGTTTGAAAATCACTACACTAAATAGAATCTGGTATTACTGTTTGTGGCAAAATGTATAACCAGCCAGAAAAAAGTGTTACCTAATGTGGCCCCATTGTAGTGAAGACATTCTAGACTATAATATTAGGTTACGGAGAACTATTTTTTCTTTTCTGTGTTGATGCGGTCTAGTCTAATCTCTTAGAGCTTATGATCTGTGCATAAAGCTTTTCTAACATAGTTCTGGATATTTTATTTTTTATTAGTAAATGGTTAGCAGGGAATGAAAATATAGCAGAAACTGTGTGGATTACATAGTCATGGCTGTTGTGGAAACAGGCGTGGAGACTGCACATTTGAGCAGTCAAGTAATGATCATTTTGTGATGTATTAGTAATAGCAGTGTGTTGATAAAGGCAGAAATATAAAATTATCTAATATTTACAAGGGCTTCTACAAGTCTGCTTTTATACCTGGAACCAAACTGTAGTACGTTTTGAAAATATTTTTGAAGATACTGACAATGGTTAAGGAAACCTATATTGCACCATTTTTTTTCTGTACAGTGATTGCAGAGGGTCAGCATGCTCTCCTTCATATGCTGTAGTCAAGAGGCTGAAGGGTGGAGATAGGAATTCTTGCTTAAGATTCAAGTCTCATGACTGTCCATTATT
The DNA here is from genome assembly GCF_987193195.1 of Phasianus colchicus. Taxonomy (NCBI): domain Eukaryota; kingdom Metazoa; phylum Chordata; class Aves; order Galliformes; family Phasianidae; genus Phasianus; species Phasianus colchicus. The sequence goes on along the minus strand of NC_143437.1, from coordinate 40,694,003 downwards.
CAGGAGATTTTAAATTTTATATACATTCTGTGCAAATCTGTGTTTTTCCCCTTTCCTGTCTTCTTGAACTCATGTTTTGAAAAACAGATTCTTAGTTATTGCAGTAGAATCATCTAAATAGTTATTTTTGAATATCTGTGCAAGAGTATTTTCAGTCACAATTTGAGGTTGCATTCAAGTTATTAGTTGTGTAAAGCACAGACTGCATGTGTCAATGGCTAATTGAGTTGTGGGCCTACCTAAAAGTAAGGATGGGTTAGTAATGGTAGGAACTTCAATTCACCTTCACTCAGATCTTGTTTATATTTCCAGGGAACTCTATGCTACTCTAACCAGACCATGTTAGACTTTAGAAGTCCTTTATGTTGATAGCAAGGTAATTCAACTGCTGCTGTTATTGTCTGTGAGTTTCTAATGCATAGAAACCAAAATAAGAAAAACAGCGTGATTCCAGACAGATTATTGGACAGATGAAATTCAGTCGTCTTTTTTTTTTTTTACAAATTCATCACAAATTTATTCTGCAGGTAGTCAAATGTTAGAACTGTATGCCAGAAACGAAGCAATGAAACAATAGCAATGTGGAAAACAGCGGAAACGTAGGATTTATTTCTGTCTTGAGGACATCATTACACACAATGTACTTAACATTGAGCGTATAATTATTTTACGAAGTTTGATGTGGCAGTCATTCAGTAAAAGCACGAAGGCAGCCAAGCATAAGCAGGAAGTATTGAAACAGTTTGTTATAGATGCCTCTACAGATGTTGTTATGTAAATTTCTAAAGAGCTTGGAAGTTTGCTCTCTTGGAATTGGATGTCTTGTTCATTAATGTTGTGGCTTAGGACACTTATTTCGCATCCAAACATGTAATATTAATTGATACATAGTACTTTCCAGCAGTCATTCTGCTAATTCAAAGTTGCTCACAAATTTTGCAGTTTACCCACAAAACTTGTGGGAGATAAGATGGCATGAAGGTAAATGACATGTGAAACTGCTATTATGCTGTATGGTGCACTCTACTGAAGCACACTACTGGAGCAGGCAGTATCATGTTGGGATTGGGTACTGTTGCCGTTTGCAGGTACTTTCAAAAATGAAATCACTCTGCAGTAGATATTTATTAAGTTGATTTTCTAGGTATTCGTGTTTAAAATCTATAGAAGATTCAAGTATACAGCTAATAAATATGGGTTTTAGGGGAGGAAAATGGAGGAGTACAGTTTAATCTACTTGTCATACTTTTTTTTCTCTGAAAAGTTAAATGTGATCTTTGGGAAGAACTTATTACAAAGCTTTCAAAGAAGTTGTGTTTAACTTGGGCAGCATCTACAATTTTTTATGAAAATGCTTGCTTATTTGCAATCTTGGATTTGTCTTTCTATTTTAACTGATAATACAGTGTTAATGTTTACTCCTTCTAAATGATTCTGTGAAGAACATGAATTTAATCAAAATAGTTTTGCTCTATTCCTGCGCAAGAGTCCATTAGTGAATTTATTTGAAAAATTCTACTATTAACATGAGAGAAAATGTAAATGGAGCCCAGTTTTCTCTTATGGTGAAGAGATCATTTCAGCCTTCACTTCCAAATCTGCTTTCTGATATGCTATCCATATTTCATAGTTAATGAGATCCATAAGCCTACAAATTCATGAAATAGAAAGGGGCATGGTTTGAATAAAATGGGTTAAAGCCATTAAAAAGTACAGTTTACTTCACACTGAAAGAAACTGTCCTGTGGACATATCACTCAAATGCACATTATACTATTAACTACGAGTACCTACTCAGTTCTTAGACGTGAAGTTGTTTTTCAAGATCAGTTTCAAAATACTGAAATGTGAACGTGATAGACAAGAGCTTTTGTAAATTCATTTCTTTTTAATCTGGTTTCCTTGTGCACCCCTTATATGGTATATTTATATTCTGCTTTGCCCAAGCCTCCCGTAGAGCTTATACATAAGGTCAGAATTAACTTTTGGACCCCAGGTTGCCTATTTCCCTTCTTTCTATTTTAATCTGGTGTGCTGTTCTGGCAGGAAGCCCAGAGAGCCATCAGTCTAACTTTGCAGCCATTGTAGAAAAAAAAAAGGCACCAGCAGTCCTGCTTGCAGTGTTGTTTCTTATATTGTGCCAGCCCTGGTTCTTCACAAGTGCAGCGATAGATCATCTTTCACCTGTAACATGTCTAAATACTGTTCAAATAGGAAAGGCCACAGTGAGTTACAAACAGAAACAATACATTTCTTCTAGGATTTCTTCAAGTATGGGAACATTTGTTTCAGTGGTGAAAAGTTTTGAATCAATCTTTATAGAAGTTGCAGCCAAAGATCAGTTGGGAAAACTTGGTTAAAAAGCAAATATGCCTGGAAATTGATAGATGAAATTTGAGTTCACTCAAAAGGTGGTGATGCACTGGAACAGGTTGCCCAAGGAGGTTGTGGATGCCCCATCCCTGGAGGCATTCAGGGCCAGGCTGGATGTAGCTCTGGGCAGCCTGGTCTGGTGGTTGGTGACCCTGGACGTAGCAGGGGGGTGGACACTAGATGATCTTTGAGGTCCTTTTCAGCCCAGGCCATTCTATGATTCTATGAGTTCTGTAAATGCTTATAAAAGTTATATGTATGTCATAAAACACTAACAAAATGTTAGTGGGAGATACGTAGGTGGATATAGGCATCACATATTGCTTGAATTCATGGCATCTGTAAGCTCCTTACAGCTTTGCCGTAACACATCCAATTATGCCATGGTATCTACTTCAGAGCAGTTACATCTTTTGTCCCCCTGGTATAAGAGTCTGTTTGGCTGTGTGTGGTAGGTAAGAACATCAGACTTGAAATGTATGCCTTCAGCAGTTCAAGTGTTCTCAGTTCTTAGAAAGTGCTATAGATCCGGGGTAAGCACAGACATTTTGGATCTTACATGATCAGTTCCAGAGTCTTTGCAGTTTGGTTGCAAATGAACTTCCACAAAAATCACTAGCAAGTATTGCTTCATTAGATTTCAGAATTAAAAATAAAAATAAAAAAATAAAGACTAACCTCAGCAAACTGGCCTAACAGGCAAAAATAGTTTAAGCAAGAATTTTGGTCGTGTAGAAGGTTCTGATATCTTCTGTTTTACAGTGGCACACAAGCAAAATTAGCTTGGTAATGATACGATATCAAAATTACACAAGATAATTTTCTTTCAGTATTTTCCTGAGAAACAGTTGGCCACATTCATGCAAATAAATTAGTGTGTTTTAGAGTATTTATAATAGTTCAGATTTATTTTGTATTTTTAACCTTGGTATGTTTTTTCCTTGCCATCCAAACAGAAAAGCATAAATAATAACCTGATTCTGAACATTCCAGAATTTGGCAAGCCAAGCTATGTTTGTCAGAGCCATTAAATGCCATGATTTTCAGACAGACTCTGAGCAACTTTTATAAGCTATCTATATTTTTCAAAATACAATTATTTTTAAAAAAGAAATTGCTTCTCATCAGGAGAGACACTGACTGTTCCTGATGAAAATACTTACTTGCCATCTGGTTGGATTAAAGAGAACATAAAATATAAGAAAGAATATTGTAGAGATCTCCCAGATAAATCTGTTCTATTCAGTGTCTGCTTTCATCTGGGTATTTTGGTAATAATGCATTTCCAAGTGCTTTACCGAATCAGGGCTTTATATTCCCATAAAAACTTGCATCTGACAATGTTTTAAGTTTAAGATGATAGGGAGCATTGTAACTAGTCAGAGGGGAATGGGCAGGCTGAGGTTGCTTCCCAGCTCATTCTTTCATCTTCTGTAACCTTCAGGTTTCTCAGTGTTCTGAGCTAATCTGGAATAAAAGTGCAGTAGTACAGCAGGTGATTTCAAGCTGAGATTGGTTCAGTCCTTGTTCAGCTTTAGAAATACAGCTTTCTTCTCATTGCTTCAACATCATTTTAAGTGAATCAGTCCAAATAAAACAGTTCAAATCTTCAAATAGTTAGATCTGTTTTGCATTTAAACATAAAATAAATCAATCAATAAATAAATTACATTGTTGATCAATAAGAACGTGCATCAAGTGAAGACTGTGAGGCAACAGTATGTCTTGAAATCCCCCTATCTAGTTCTATTGCTATTTCAAGATGTTTAAGGTAAAGACAATCTGGCACTCCAGCTAAAATTATGGTTGCATGGTACAGCTGTATGGATTCTCAAATTTCAGGTTTTTTTGTTTTCATCTAAACTGTATCATAGGGTTGATATTTTTGTACCAGAAATTATCACTTTTCAAGTCCTCTATAGCAGTTTTTCCATTCCAAGAGAAATTGATGTTCTGGAAGTGGGTGCTTTCTTGCAACTTAATTACAAATCAATTCCAAGTATCTTGAACATAGTTGATTACAAGCTGAAGGTTGGCAGATCCTTTCACAGGTCATCTGAGATGCTGCTGCTTTGAACTGTGGTTTGATTTGTCTTGGACTTGAAGCTTGTCCTGAAATAGAATCAGATAGCTCTTTCCTTCCTCAACACGTGGACTTAGCACCTGCAAGTTCTTTAGCCAGAACTGTTTACCTTGGAATACATCACTTCAGAGGTGAACCTTAGTATCTATAATCTAATTGTGCACCTGCTCTGCAATACAAAGAAACTGGGGTTGGCAGCAGGGAGAAAGAAGAAAAAATGCTTTATTGCACTGGCAAACAGTGATTGTTCTCCTGAAGTTCCCTGTGTTAACCATCTCAGTTCACTGGTGCTTTCATTTAAAGAGCTTATATAGTAGACATGACTTTAGTAACTATTGTTATAAGCTTTCTGAAAGTTATAGAGCTTCAATGTCCCAAGCAGTGCCTGATCTAAATTCTGCTAAAAGTCACTGGTCTTCTGTTGGCTTCAGTCACAAATAGATCACTTAAAAAGTGTGTACTCAAAACAGATTTGAGGGAATGGTTATATGCTGAGACAATGAAGTAGATCTTGAACATCTACTTGGACTGCAGGGATAAAGTAAATTCTAAACTTGGCTAATTAACTCTCACCTATCAAAATTTTGTTGTAGTTTCAATGATGTCTTAATCCACAGCAACTGTTTCACAGTATGCAGTGCAAAACATCCTTGAGAAAAGACAGTAGTGAGTGGCACACTCCAGTGAGAACAGTTGCACACAGTTATCTTTTACCAGTATAGTCTGCTGCTGTGGAAAGGAAGCTGCTGGGCAGCTGTGTTGCTGGCAAATTTTTTACTTCTGTAACTTTCTTATGGACCAGTCTTAGAATTAAACAGAGGGAGAAGGCTAAGGTGAGGTGTAGATAAGATTTTCAGATTGGGCTTGTGGTTAAGATGTTGGTGGTGGGAAGTGAAGCACTTGATTCTGAGTGTTTTGTTAGAGGTGCTCATCAATACAGAATACAATACAGAAATATGGAGTGAGTGTCAGAAAGAGAGTGAAAGAAATTTTGAACTTTGAGGATTTACAGTGGGAAATTTCTGGAACTGAGAGAGGAAGATAAACTTCTGTACAGTTCTTTAAACTGTTTTGGTTTTTTTTCCTACTAACCATCTCCTAATGGTTTCTGAATATGTTGGTTTTTTTCAGGAATGTTTGACAGTTCTGTAGGAGTAAGAAAGGAAAGAAATAAGTTACTGCAGATATTCTAAATGTGGGAAAAAAGGAAGGAGGGCACTCTACATATCCCAAGAGAGGAGGAAGGTCTAATGTAATATCACGTTATTAGGGCATCCAAGTCAGAGAGAGACATTGCTACACGCATGGGAAAAAAACGTGTGAAGATGGTAAGAGTTAAGATTCCAGTGAGCCCGTTTCTGTAGAAAGGATGTGACTGCTGGCTGGGTCACAGCCTGAGGACTGTAAACTCAGAGTTTATCTGAATGTTCTGAGAATGTCACGTGTATTATAAACTGTTATTAGCCCTGCAGTCATTATTATCAGAATTGAGCACAACTGTGGTTACAATAAGGAAAGTGGTGCTATTTTAACCTTTCTGCAAGTGCTAGTGTGCTGTCTATGACATAACTGTGTGAATAACTTGGAAGGGTTGAACTTTTTTTACTAGTGTAATATTCATCATCATAGAAATTTCCTTTGTGCTTGATTTTGTTGTAGTCACTGCTAAGAATCCTGATAAGTATTCGTATGTTTGAAAATGAAACAAGCAATTAAAAAGCAGTCTTTCTGCAACTGAAGGAGACTTCTAGGGTTGGTAAGCAGTGGTATTTTTTGTTGTTACTACCTCTGGTGCTTAAATGTAAAAGCAGTTTTGTTTAGGTTGACTTCATTGGAGTTTTTGACCTCATGTAAATAACAGTGTATCATTTTACATCAAACTCCTGACAAAGCACAGTAAACAAACCTCTTTCAAGGTATAAACACTGAACAATTGGGTTATTTACTCCTAAATATTTACTGTGAAGTCTTTGGAAGTATTTAAGAACTGTTTTTTCTCGTTTCCGTTGCTGGTAGATACCCTCATAGGATCTCCTCCTTTCAGTCCCCGTTTTTCTTTGCACCCACCTTGTTTAAGCAGGAAGAGCTTAAACTAAGCCATAATCTTTTATCAGAATAAACCTTAGTAATGTTTTCAAAACATAGGCACTTAACTCCCCTCTCACTGTGACAGGTGAAGGGAGCAGGTGAGGTACTTACTACAGTTCCAGCAACCCATTGCACAAAGCTGACCGCTGCCAAGTAAACATACTGTTTCATCAGTGTTATCATCTCTGATAATGCTCCTTACATTTACTGCTGTTGCACTGGTTGAGATTATTTTTGCAAGAGCAAAGTATATAGTTCCAGTACATATGGATCTGTTGACAGCTTGCACTTGGAATTTATACAAAGGGCTGAAGGCAGAAACACCTGCAATTCTGGAAATGACTCTTATCTTGAGGTTGAAAAAATCTGTTCATTGATTCTTTCCGCTGTAGCAAATTTTAACTTCAGTGAAGCTGTCATCAGTTAACAGTTCATCTGTTTATATTTGAAGTTTATATCTGAATCACAGCGTGCATTACCTCTCCCAGGCAAAGCTAAACCTTACTGTGTTTCAATGACAAGAACTTAAGATACAATCTACTTGCTACCATTATTGCTCAAGCATAAATTGCCTGTGGTAAATATTTGATGTTTTAAGTTGTGTTTGAGGGTATATCAGTATATACCAAGTAATATACTGATAATGCACTGACTGAGTTCAAATGGGTCTAAAAAGAAATGGTGAAACTGGAAAAGTACTTAGATTTTTATCACCATCACATGAATTCCAGCAGCTTATTGCTGCAATCAAATTTCACTGATTTTTAGTTACTGTTCTTCACTTGATTACTTCTAACCAGAAATAAGCAAGTACTAACCCGTCCTTGAGAGTTGCACTTTCCTTTTTACAACAGAAACACAAATATTCCTTTGAGAGAAAGGAGAAAAAAAGCTCTGTACCATTTTAAAGCTATTTATTTTTAAACTAATATTTTAAATGTTGGCCATGTTCATATATTTTATATTCAATCCAGCTGCAGAAAGAAGGGAAAAAGTGAGGGAAAAGTGTATAAGAACAGCTTTAATTCCAATGTAATAAAAATGTATATTAATGATTAATAAAGTGTGTCCCCAGAATGCTATTAAAATTCCTACTTAAAGGAACCAGTTCTTAAATGAAATGTAGTATCTAGTGCACTGAAGTACAGATGAGGAATGAAGTAGTGTAAATAAAGAAATGTGAGATGATTACCATGTATTTATTGGTCTTGATTTCTAGAAATAAAGACCAGTTTACCACTGGCTGTCACTTGTTTCTTCTGACATTAGGCACATTCAGATACTTACTGTTACAATTTAAGCATGGTAGAGCCTATTCATCTTTTAAACAGAATCAGAGCTCTCAAAACTTGGTACAGTTTCACCATTCTAGGTGAAAGATTTGTGGGTTTTTGTTTTTGCCATATTCATATCACATAGAAGTGCTGCTTTTGAAGCACATCAGATACAGTTCATACATCTATTAAGAAAAAACATTTGTGAATCCACAAAGAAGACTCAAAGGTCTTAAAGCATCAAGGTATTTTTACATCATGAAAATGTTTTCTTTATTTTTTTTAAATGATTTAATTTTATTTGATCTGAAAATTTGCTTATCATATATAAGATTATGTATATATTTTTTCCTGCAAGTAAAAAACCTTCAGCTGGATATACATTACAGTCTTTTAGTCTAGATTTGCTGACTGCATCTGTGAGTAAATGCATTCCTTCTTGCAAAGACCCTCTCAGTGGTCAGTGAGAGTGCACACAAGCACAGTTACCAGCCTGAACTTACAAGGTCCATCAGCTGCAACACTGTGTTTGTAGAGCAGAAGAAAGCATAGTATGAAATTGTTCTCTGATGATGTCCCTTCTAGCAAAGATATTTCTCAAATTGTTACAAAAAGCATTAGGCATTTGTCATGTAGATATTGCTGCATTTCTCTCTTTTTGAATTGGGTTATCCAGTTCAGCTCAGGCTTTCTAAGCACAATATCAATAACCTCTACTACACTGACTTCAGAGGACTGTGACCTTTGAGTTCTCAGTCTTCCATCAGTGTTGGCAAATTGGAAGTGTAATCTTTCTTCCCCAAACCCTGGGAGGATGGGGAACTGGTGTTGGTGGAGCAGTGGCAGCAACACAACACAGGCAGCTGGTGCAAGAAAAGCTGTTCTCACGCACTCCTTGTCTCTCTCACACAGATGTCATCAGCTGATGGTAGGAGCAGCAGCAGCAGGATCACAGGGGTGTATCTTACATGATTCACTAAGGTCCTGAGTTCATAAAAATAGCAAAAAGCACAGACACAGTTTCCAATAAGAAGTAATCTCTAGGGTGTAATGCCCTGGAAGGCAAGTCTTCTTTTCTTTTGGAATTTTCCACTTATCCTCATCATGACATCTTTGCATTGCAAACACCAAGCTGTTGTGAGCATTCCCATGGCAAAGCAACTCTGTGGTTTGCCATGTGCACAGGCTAATTGTTATAGACTCGCTCCACTTTCATTTTCTTTGTTTTTCATTACCAGACATGGAAAATAGAAAAACTACCCTTTAGCAAATCTATTTCCTGTCTTATTAAAATAAAGAAGTCACCCTTGACAGCTCTTCTCTCAGTCTCAGTAATATTGATTTACACTAAAAATCAAGCCTTCCCTTCACCTCCCACCTCTTATATTAGTTCTTGGGGAAAATTCTGGATTGTTATCCTTAGACAGTGAAGACTAGGGACCTGTAAAACCTGCCACCAGTGACTTTCTTATCTCAGTTGAAGAGCACAGCTAGCATTATATTGCTAGCTCAGACTTCATACTCACTAAGCAGCAACTAGTATCAATGACAGCACTATACCGATCTCCAGCTTGAGATGTCATTCAAACTGAAACCTCAAAGTCCTTTTCTATGTTTTATTACTTTGTATGTCACCATCAAAAGGAAAATTTTTCAAATTCTTATTTAGACGCGTGTTCTGCAAATACGTATGCATTTGCATTAACGTGAATAATGTCATCACAGAAAGTTAGATTAATCACATACTTGTGTTGTATGTATGCTTAGAAATTTCAGAACAAAATTAAATAAAGATTTGAAATCCCTGCCTTAGAGATTTGTGGCCCAGATGGCATCCATCATCTATATATAGCATTAGTAATCTGTCCTAACAGCTGTTATACATCCTTGGTACCAGTAGGATTAAAATGGACAGTAAGAGCATATCTCTGTCAATAAATGACAAAAAGGTATGAATGGTCATTTAGTACACAGCCATCAAGTTAGACAAGCTTCTGTTTAAGACAGCATTTACTATTTTCTTTTCAGCAACTTAAATACCTGTTTCAAATACTAATGAAAAGTTTATTTTCAACAATTAAATCTTTTGGTGTTATCAATACTTACTGAGACTTCAGTAATAGAAGATACTGATCTGTATGCCAAGGAATAAAAAAACAGGTATCTATAATAAAGAGAATATTGGTTGTGTAAGTCATATTGATAAAATTTGTCCAACAAATTTGGTTCAACAGATTAATGTGCTACTATCATTTTTGGACTCTGCTGCTAATTTTAGCTTGATAGCATCCATTTTCCGTACAAGCTTAAATAGCAAAGCCTTACCTTATTCAGCACTTGTCAAAGTATTCTGTTGAGGAAATTACAAAAAAGGAGAGTTGTGAAGATTCTTGGTAGTTCTTACACATTAGATTTCCACTCATAAAGTATCACTTCAGTCACAAACCAAGCAGAATCTATTTTAAAGCCTGAATTGAGGTGAACTGGTTTCCTTAGCTGGTCTTGAGATTTAGGCAGGTGATCAGAAGCAGTTATGTTAGCATGATGTAAGAATCTCTCAGCTGCAACCTAATAACTGGATGTGTGCATTGTACTCTATTACAGTCTACTTTAGTACAAATAATACTGGTTCATTTAAACCACATTCCTATTTTAAGTACCTGTCAGCATTTTAAAGTGCTTTGCAAAAGCCTGCTTTACTTGCCAGAGCAACAGAGATGTAAGAGTGCATGTAGTTACTGGTATAGGCTGGGAAGATGATTACTTGCAGCTGGAGGCAATAATTTCCTGAAACTTGTAGCCTGTTCCTATCCTGAAAATACTTTTATTTTAAAGTGAGGAGGTCTTCCTTACTCAAATATGAAGTATCACATTAGATAAATCATGAGCCTTTCATTTTCTGAATGACTGCTCAAGTTAGCTTGTGTTGTCTGCATTTGTCTGGATATCTGTGGTTGTCTTTGGTTGTCTCACTGAGTGGATTTCAGGAACCAAGTGTTGCATTGGGTCAGTGCCCTGAAGGCCTCTCTGGAATCACTGGTGGCCACAGTTCTTCTTAGAGGGTTCTGGGTGGCCCTGCCTGGTATCTTTGCCATCATCTATAGGTCCTCTTTAGCTTCTGCCCTGTAGAAAAACAGCCAGTGGAGGTAACCTCATTTCTTCAAGTTTGTTTAAACAAAGCTCTCCTGCCCATTGTCTGTGTTTAGTGGGATCCTATCATAGAAATCACTTTCACATTGTTAAGTTGTACAATGTTTGCTCATAATACAGCAAGATTAAGCCTATGACCAACTTCGAGCTATATTCACCCAAATGATTTACTGTGTTTGGCTCTTTTGAAAGTTTTTTTTTTGTGGCTATGTGTTGCTAGCAAAGCTTTTCTGGTTTTGGTACATGGACCATAACAGGAAAACAGTTCTGATCCAGTAGTACAATATTTCAGGTTGTCTGCCATTACCTGTAATTTTTCTTAAATAGAATAGAGATGGTATATGTGTATACCTGTGAATCTTTTGGGAATCTTTCAAGATATAAGATGATATTATCATTAGTAATAGTGAATCATAGAATATCCTGAGTTGGAAGGCATCCATAGGGATCACTGAATTCAACTCCTGGCACTACACAGGACCACCCACCAAAAAAAAAAAAAAACCCTATGTCTGAGAGCATTGTCCAAACACATCTCTAACTCTGGCAGCCCATTCCACTGCCCTCTGGTGCAGAACCTGTCCCTAACCCCCAATGCCCCTCCCTTGACACAGCTCCATGCCATTCCCTCAGGCCCTGTCACTGAGCTGTGTGGTGCCATGAGGCCTCCCCTCAGCAACTCTGCACTGGTCTGAACACAGACCTGAGCTGCTCCTCATACATCTTGGCCTCCAGACTCTTCATCATCTTTTAGCCCTCCTTTGGTTGCTCTCAGATAGTTTGATGTCCTTATCATGTGGCAACCAAAGCTAACCTTCCAATGCCTTTCAGACAAAACAGAGCTCTCAGGGAAGTAGAGTTAAGATGAATTTGAGCCATTCTTAGGCCTTTCTACTCTGGGCTGTTTTGAATGCTGTTCCATTTCTAGTATAACTTACTCTGTAAGGAAAACTTTACTCTTAGGGTACAACAGCTGCTATGGATTACGGTAGTGATGTCCACATCATTATGAACCACTCCTAGTTCTGTATTCTGCTGCAATACAGAGCGTAGAAGCAGCATTCCCTACTGAGGAGCTTTGTACCATCTACAAGATACTTAAAATCAAAGTTCTCCACTTACCGGATTCAAGGCTTTTACAGTTTGCTACATTCTGCCACAGAGGAGTGTTAAATTCACCCATTGACTTAGTTTTGGCCAGAAGTTTTACTTGTCTAGTTGAGTTTCTCAGTTTGCATTTTCTGGATGCTGTCATACCATTCCTGTATTTCTTCTGGGAACATCCATGTTTAAGAGAAATAATGTGGCTTTCAGTCTGCAATCAGAGGAAAATTTTGAGCATTTAAAGTATTTCTGAAGCCTGGGCACAATAAACTTTGTTCTATCAAGTCTTGTAACTTAAATGATCTCATAAGTGCTGTAATATTTCCCGGTTGATCAAGCTGTGGAAGGGCAATGGATCATTATATACTTTTTTTTTTTTAATACACCCAGTTCATATTTTACATTCCACAACATAATTCTTTCTGGGGAACTGCTAACATCTTGAGAAATGCTGTAGAGAATAGCCATTTGTTTCAGTTTTCACTTCAGATGTATCTGTCTTAAGAAGCTTGAATGTGATGCTGTATTTATTGAAACAAACTGTTCATTTTCTTGAATAAAATGAGATATAGAATCCCTTGATTAATTTCACTGCGCAATAGAAAACCACAATTGTCACAGCTCTGGGGCTATTTTTCATTTGTTCTGCAGTTCCCAGAATTGTGTCATGGTAAGATTGCCTATATTCCCTATATTTTTTTTTTATTTTTTATTTTTTTATATTCTCAGCTTGTGCAAGTGGACTCCAGAGCTGTACATCTCGGTGCTGTTTTGGTTCGTGGCCTTACAACATTGCTCATGGCCAATAGTGCCTGTGGCTTTCCATTCAGAATGGATGATTTGATGCCCTGGAAAGTGTTTGACGGAAAACTTTTTCAAGAAAAATACCAAAAGTCACACCAAAGTTGCTCTTTGGAGGAGCTCTTGGAAGGCAATGTGAGTACTTACATCCTCTTAGAGAATTTTCTATTCCTTGAAGAGTGTACCTGTCCATAATTATACATATATTAATATTCATTGTTGCACTGGCCTCCTTTCTTTGTATTTTTCTTCTTTTCATTATTTCTATTTCATCCTTCCTGCCAAATAAACGGCAATAGGGAAGAAATACTGAGACTGTGCAGGAAGCTGAACATCTGCCTTTCTTTTTGTTTCCAATATTCAGAAAACAATACAAGGAAATAAAAATGTTCGCAATTTCAAAAAATGAAAATTACCATAGCAGTTTACTAGTACTTGTAAATACAGTGAGATCTTTCTGCTGCAAGATTTTAGGCAAAATCATGAGAATATATTTAGATCATCTTTCTAGGTATAACTTTTTAAGTTCCTTCATACCTTTAAAATATCGCTCTTATGTGCTTTAAATTTGAGATGAAGGTTTAGTGAATTCCAGAAGGAACAGGAAGTCAGAGGAAGATATCATCTGGGTTGTTTTTTTTAAACAGAATAAATGGAGAGGAGATTGGGTATATCTGTACTCACCTGTGTAGATAGTTCTTGAGACCTTAAATTCATACCTCTATTCTCAGTGTTGAACTGAGAAACACATACAATTTAGTTATTTCTGAAAGCTTTAGTTATGAAATGGCTTTTTTCTGTTGTTGCATCTGCTACTTGTGGTTAAAATAAATATTATAGAGAAATGAGTTTTATTTTTTAATAATTTCAATCTTGTGCTCTTCGTATCAGTTTTACTGTAGTTTTCTTATCCAATTCTGTGTTCAATTCATTTGCATCCTAATCTGGAGTGATAGTGGAATGCACATAGGTGGTGGAATGTAGATGATAATCCTTTCCATATGGAGTCCTATATATGATTAGGACTATCACCTCCATCCAAACCCTGAGGCTCCTATGATCATAGAATCACAGAATCCTAGAATTGCTCAGGTGGGAAAAAAACCTTCATATAATCACAGAATGGCCTGATCTTTAAGGAATGGCACCTCAAAGATCATCTAGTTTCAACCCCCCTGCCATGGGCAAGGTCACCAACCACTAAACTCAGCTGCCCAGAGCCACACCTAGCCTGGCCTCAAGTGCATCCATTCCCCTTCAAGATCATGAAGTCCAACCACAACCTAACCATACTACCCTGACAGCCCACCACTAAGTCATGTCCCTGAACACCACATCCAAATGTATTTTAAACACATCCAGGGATAGTGACTCAACCACCTCCCTGGGGGGAGTCTATTCCAGTACTTAATCACCCTTTCTGTGAAGAACTTTTTCCTGATATCCAACCTAAACCTCCCCTGGCTCAACTTGAGGCCATCAGTGTGTTGATTTCAGCACATTTTGGATTGGGCCAGCTATTCATTCAATTTTTCCCATAGAACTTTCGCAGAACAATAGGAGATCTAAAGAATAAATTAAAAAAAAAATACAAATTTACATACACCTCTGTGAAACTACTTCTTTTCCATTCAGGTAGAATTCAGATTAGTTAACAGCTTTTAGCATATGTATACATAAATCTGAAAAAAAAGATTGACTGAGAGTTATTCTAAAAATATATTAACTGGTATGCTTTAGTTAACATTTGAAAATCTCATTATAACCAGATTGAAGTTCTATTTTAGCATGTCTCAGGAGGTGAGGAAAGATGCTTAGATCCCTAGAACAGAGCTGGAGTTTTATTTGACCAACTAAAATATCTAGGATAGGATTTTAGAAAGCATAATACTCAAGTTTAAACAAACCCCAGATAAACTGTTCTGTCAGGAGAAAAAAAATAGCCCAGCCCTGTTAATTTTAAATAACTTTTTAATTTTTTTTTTTTTTTTTTTTTTTTTTTTTTTTTTTTTTAGGTATGATACATGGCAAAGAGAGCTTCCAGACTAATAAAATAGCTTTCTAATAAAATAGCTTATCAGTTTGAAAAGCAGGAATCTGTTTTTGGGAGAATTGCTGAGAGATGCAGATGCCAGTTCAGTTTAGCTGGGGACACTGGCAAGGCAACAAGTGTATGTGATTGGTTGCCCCTATTACTATAAATTGAACTTAGTAAATAAAACTGGTACTTAGTTTCTGGCAGAGCTTGATGTATCATTGGAAGCCAAAGTCTTTCAGCACTTGTTTGTTAGCAATTTACCCTTCAGCATCATAAATCTAACCTGTTGATAGCTACAGTGCTATATTTAGGGGGAAAAAAAAAAGTTATTCTACATTGGTGTTTTGTTATTGTAAAGATAAGAGGAAAAAGTTACTGCTTTGGTGTCCCTGCTTGTTTCCTAACTTCTAGGATCTATGTATCTGTACAGTTATATTGCTACAAGGAGTTCAGAAGATCTCAGAATCAGAGTTGTTTTGATTATGATGGTTTAAAATACATTTAATAACTTTATGAAAACTACAGTGGAAACACCATTTTGGTTAAATATTTACATGTGCACAAGCACTTGTGAATGTTTTAAGGTTCACTTACGTATTCTTTTGCTGAAAGAAAATGTAAATTAAATGCAGTTAATATATTTGTGGGCAAGATGGTTTTGTTTGTTTTGAAATTTAGCTCTACACAGCCTTGGAAATTTTTAAAGATAAAAAAATGAAAGCTGATAAGAATCGAAAATATATCCATCCTGTTTTTTAAAATATATATACATACTCAGTTCTTATTGCACTAGTTCTGTTTTACATAATAGTAATCATATTGGTTTATCCACACAGAAAACTGGATATAACAGTCCCATAAAGCAGCGAAGTAATGATATTATCACTTCATTAATCTTTTTATTGCACTTCTCAGAGTATGTTCATTATCTTTTTTCTTTTTTTTAAATTAAAAACAAATTACCCACTGGGTCAGCATAAGTGATATGTTTTGGCCTTTTTTGATCATGCCTTTCATCCAACCTTCATGAACACATCCTGAATTTGTTCTCTCAGTAATATAGCAAGAGGATTTTCCAATTAGTGGGAGTTCTTCACAGACTGTACTTAGTCTGTATTAAAAAAATTGTACATGTCTGTGGGTTGCACTTAAGACTTTGTCTGAAAACAGGGTTATTAATACAAAAAAAAAGAAAAGTGCTAGGAAAATTCATGAGGGAGTTCAGAGATTTAGACTCTTAAGAAACCTCTCCAGTTCCTCCAGTCCCAATACATGTTGACTTTTTACCTTTTCCTGTAATCCTCTCTCATTCTTGCTGCCCCCCTTTCCACCACATAGGTTACAAAATGGAATTGTCATCCTGCTAAAAATCAGTTCAGTTTTATGAAAATCACTAATTACAATGTTCTAAAAACTACTATTTTTCCTCATTCTCTTCAGTGTGTGCAACTCCCCACATAAATTAACCAAAGAAGATTATAGGATGTGACACTTCTACAAAGCTCACTGAAACCTGTAAAATTAGATATGTAGATTGCTGCAAAAGTAACACCTCCTGTTTATTTCCACGGGAACTACAACAGATAGAGTACAATAGCTCTGTTTGGTGGAGAAGCTACAAAACCTTTTTTCCAACAGTTACTACCACTAGCTGTGCTTTTTTTGCCAGCAATGAACAAGAGCCTTCACATTGCACTTGTAACAGTCTGTGGAAGTGACCCACTATGGAGGTCATCTGCTGTCACCACTGCTGAAACACCAACCACCACCTCACAGTGCTCACATCCACTCTTTGGTTTCTCTTTGCATTCAGCAAGCATCAGTGAATGTCATTGGGTGCCATTTTTATCTCATGGAGGAATTCAGTCACACAGCTCCGCTTCATACACACTTCCATGTCAGACACCATTGGTTAAGACTGCCCCTCTGCTGCCATCTGTCACACAGCAACAAAATGTAATGCAATATTGGTGGGAAGGTTCAACCTCTGTTGCCATACCACCAATATCTGCCTCTGATGTCAGGTGCCATCATAATAAAATAGGAGGCATTGCTTTCAGAGCAGCCCTCATATACCACATCTCATAGTATTAAGTCTTCAAATAGTTTTGGCTTGTCCTTTTGACAGCAGAATTTTTCAGCCCACAGGGTAAACACTGATATTCAGTTCCTCCATGTCTCTAGATGAAGTTCCATTTTATCAGACAAGTATCTGAAGTTAAGGCAGATGTATTACTATTGTGTTTGTAATGTATGAGATTAAGATACTTTGATTTTTCACTCGTTCATTCCACTTTATCAGTCTTTACCTGTCTCTCCCTGAGGTACTGCTGATAGACTTAAGCTTAGGTAGCAATTCAAAACAATAGAACATGGAAGTAAGTAATAAACAGATGTGAGCAGAGGAGAAAAACAAACATAACCAAAAAAGGAAAAAATATTCCTTCTGCACCCCTAATAATCCCTCCAATAATCCATTTTTAATATTAAACATTTCCTAAAAAAGTGTGAACCAGAAAATCTGACATCTTCACATATGTATGAGTGTGGACTAATAAAATAATTTTGATTGTTATATGTGTAATTGATTTGTGCTACACCTGAAGATAGAAAGATAGAACAGCCATTAATGTTAATGCTGTTGTCTGCAGGAGTCTTTGTATACACCCTTCCAGAATCTGAAGTCACTCATTTGCAAGGTTTGTGCAGTGAAGAAAAGAACAATACAGAGCAGACCAAGAGGAAATGGATTTACCACAGGTTGGCACTATGTTAGTTTTCTCAATCAAATCAACATGTTGATAAGCTCAGTTATCCTTCAACTGCAAAAGCATTTACCTAGGGAACATGTCAAGCTAAATAAATCATAAGATTTTTCTCCAAGAACCAAAGGAGAGATTTGAGAAAATACCTCCCGCTTTTAGCAATTCATGTGGATTGGATTACTCAAGTTTGGATAAAATATTTCCATCTAGTTACATAGCTGGTGAGATACATGCAGTAAATAAAATATTATTCACTGACAGAAACCACTGCTATTTGCTCAGTGACTAAAGTTATTTTTAGAGGAAGAACCAAATAACAGGTTTTTTCTGCCTTTCCCTAAAGGGAGCTATTCTAGCCATGACAGTCTAAGGTCTGAGTAAGGCACTGAAAACACACTGATGCAGTTCAAAACCAAGGCAAGCTTTGAGGCAGTGTGGAGAAAGGCTTTCAGGCTAAGACTTTGGCTTACTTTTTTTTTTTTTTTTCCAACTATCTGGCTTGCTTTACTGAAGACATTCCTTTTCCCACCTGGTCTGTCTGGCCTTCAGAAAAAAATTTAAAATGTTTTCAGCATGATTCACATATCTTGGTTGTTGAGGTTTTTGAGGCTTTGAAATAATTCACTCTGAAATTAGTAGACTTTAAAATGTCATTATTACTATTCAAAGTGCTGTTATTAAGTAGTGTCTCTAAATTGTTGAAATATGGATAAGACAGCAGAGGCATTATCTGCTAATTATTTCTATTAAGAAAAAGTTTATGCCTTCAGCCTCTAATTATCTTCACACAGAACACTAAGAACCCCTATCTTCCTTTTGTATGTCAGTTTCTCTCTATGAACTTAGTGCTTTTTCAAGTTATGTGAGAGAAAGGAAGGTTTTTTGATAGCTTTTGAATGTATGAACTGGTAGATGGTCTAGGTAGCCTGTCTGTGGACCTTTTTATTCATATAAACTGTTCTATAGTTTCAGTGTCTACTAGTAGAGATCTGGTTCTGCTTTCATTAATTATCAATCCATGCATGACAGACTCATCTAGCATTGTAAATTTGATCTGGTTCAGATTGGATTGTGGTTGAATCACCTGAACATCACGTAATAGAGCATTTTTGCTGGTATTATCTTTATTACCTGCTTAATACCTAATCAAGTATGATGTCTGTGAGGATAAAATCTACCTGTTACAAGTTTCTTGAGAAAATTGCAACAGGCAGAGTGATTTTCTGTTAGTTCAGAACTTTGCATTATGTAACAGCACTTCTATCTGCTTCTGGATATGATACTATACCATACTAGTGGGTAGCATTCAAAACTAAGGGTATCTGTTGGTGTTTTATGATTCCAGATCTTGTTAGTGTCTGTTATTGCTTCAGAGCAGTACTTAAGCATTTTAATTATTATTTGTGATTCTAATTTGGACAGAGATTTCTGTTTTATTGTAATGACTTCAGTTTCCAAATCTGTGTCAGGAAATTATCTGATTTTACTTGTTAACAGCTTGTAATCATGATGTCTATAGATGGAAATGAGGACAAGAACCATACTTATTAGGCTGAGTAGTTTGAAAGAATCATAATTGTATGTAACTGTTTTGACATAAATCTAATAAAAGTGTTCTCCTCCCCCCCCCCCCCCAAGAAAAAAAGGAAGAAAAAGAATGTTATCTCTGTTCTTCTTCATTTTATCTTCTGTACCATTGAAGTTGGCTAGTAACTTCTGTTTTTCAGGAACACACCGAAGAGAACTAAATCCTATGTTCCAGCAATCACACAGAAGCTCCTTTATTTCTCCATATCATAATCAAATGAGGGGCAACCTCTGGAGAAATCCTCAACCACAAGGTAAAGATGTTTGTATTTGGAATTCTTTCTGTGAATACTATAACAGGTCTGCATACAGTTTATATGTATATAAGTGTATATATTTATATATTGTATGTTTGCTGTTACCCTGTGCCCACAGCACTCAGCAACAAAACTTTTAAAACTTACTAGCAGAAACTAACTCCACCAAGTGAAGTACATCTTCTTTTCCTCACAACATTCTAAAAAAAAAAAACATCTCATGTGGTATTTAAACCTTACATGCTTGGTCTCAGCTGAGTGGTGTTTAAAACTGTAACAGATCTAAAATGAGTTAGCACATCTACAATCAATGAATATACAGATATTACAGCATACCAGAGAGCTTAGCTATGAAATTATTACACTAAAGCAGAAAAGACAGGATGCTTACCCATATCCAGGGCTCACTTGTGAAACTCCAGCAGAGCAGATCTCCAAAAGAGATCCTTCTCTAGTGGTAGTCAGCTCTTAAATGGATCTAGGAGAGATGGAGCCAGGCTCCACCCCTTTGGGCAGCACAGGTGAATTGCCTTCACCTGTGCCCCTGTGGCTGACTCATTGCTCACCTCAGGTGGTCAATCAGAGGTTCAGGCCATGATTCAGCAGTTCCCATACAGCACAGCTGCACTGAAATGTAAGTGTAAAGTCTTCAGTTGCAAACCTTAGTTTATACTTCAGTAAAACAATTAAGCATGGAAATAAACACATTTTACGTGATTTTCTAGATCAGGTCTCAGTTTCCAGACCATTGCTTAAATAATAGAAATGGATGTCCTGATTTGTCTTGACAAAAGTTAATCAGTTAATCTTGAATCATTTACCAATCCCACTTCTTGAACACAACAGACATTTCAGCAATGCATCACTGTGGATAACTCCACTGAGTTGATACTACTTCAGTCTTACTTCCTTGTTATTATAAATGAAGGTGTATTAACATAGATTAAATAAACAAAAGGGAGAGAAGTGTCTAAGAAAGATCAGTTATTTTGTTAAGTCTGCAGAGCCTAAACTTCTTTTGTGTTTCCAGATGATGTTTTCAAAGAAGACTGTGATTGGGGAGAAGTGTTAATAAATAAATACAGTAAAGACTTTAATGTGCGTCAGATGCTTTTGTTGTAGTCTTCAAAATGAGTTATTATCATTTAATTCACAGATAAATTTGTTTGATGGTATATGTAACAAATACAACAATAGCATTCATGCTGACTAAAAACCAAAACTTATCATCGTGACTGTCTCAAAAAGCCTGTTATTCAGGAATCATTTTTGCAGGCACTCTGTTCACCTCCACATATCTTACCACTAGATGTATTCCATAAAGCATATTCCACAGTAACTGCACTGAATTGTGTTAATAATTCAATAACATTAATAAAATATTATGTCTTCTTCTACACAGGCAAAATTAAACCTTATTTACTACCTTCAGGGCACTCTTAAAATATGATGCTGTAATTGCAGTTAAATCTTTGTTATAAATAAAAATGATTTAGTAGGAAAACATGCTTCTCCTTATGAAAGAGTCTTGAAGTGTTTCAGGCTCGTTTTAAGCTGACCTGCCAAGATTTTTGATGTTTTGACAAAGCTTCTTTTTCATAAGTTTGCTGATGTTAAGACAGGTATTTGATTTGCTTCATTATGTAGCTGTTGTCTCTGTTCTGTGTGTTTCTCATCAGAGAAACAGGGAATAAAAATGAAGAAAGTGTGATAGCTTGTGGTAAAACTTGCTATGATATTACTGATATCTAGCCATATACATTTCAGGAACCTGTTTGACCTAGTGGCTAGAGCACTTAACCTAGTGACTTGTCTCACTGGACCCAAGGATGCAGGTTCAGGCTTTGATTTCATCGTCTGGACTTCTGCAAGGCCATTGTTAAATGTTAAATTTCCTGCTGTTGCATATTATAGATAAATCATTAAATAAAATGCATTTTAAAAAACAATTTAAAAGTTACTGGTACAGTAACCATGGGACCCATATCTTCTGTCAGAAAAGTACTCAGTGATTATGTGTTCTTTGCTCGTGCTTATCAGTTAATGTTTAAGAATTCCACGACAATGGCTTGACTTCAGCAGAGGAGGAAACAGTGCCTCCACCAGAAAGCATAAACCTAAGACTCACTAGTATTTCAATGAGATGTTGGTTTGAATACCCTCAGGCAGACTAAGAATTGAACTGAGGTATCCCTCGTTTTGTGATGAATACTAACCACTGGTCTGTTGTAATTACTATCTAATCTTCCATCTGGGGTTTGAAAGAAGGGAATCTGATATACATTGAGATTTTATCAGTTGCATTTTTTTAGTACAAACTATTACTTAGTTCTAAGTCAAAGTACAAAAGATTGTGAAAAAAAGTCTAACCTTTTTTGCATATTGTCTTATATTTCTAAAACTTTGTTTAAAAATATCAGTAATTTGGGCATTGATGCTGTTATTGGAAGACCTCTCTGAAAAAGCACAAAAGTGAGCTGAAAATAGGGGAAGGTCATCAGTGGGACTGGTTGTAAAAGCTACATGAATGGCTGAGGATACCTTAGTACATTTGAAATGGTGAAAGGCATTGGCAAGGATATAGCTTTTCTGATCTGCCTTTGGTAGGATAGAACCCTCTGTCTGATGGACCCTTGTTGGGGATGAGGACATAATGAATAAAAGCTATCAGAGAGCTAGAAGTGATGGATAATAATTTCAGCTACCAGTCTGCTACCACAAGAATCCTCAACAGTGAGGTTGGGAAATAGTGAAGTATTTTGACAATTTCATACTTACACTTGTATTTAGAAGTTGGATTTGGGGGTCAACTCTATTCTGTCTAAGTTTTACATTTAGGATCCTACTCTGCTTATAGGAACCTACAGTGTACAAGTAAAGCAGTATTGTATATGGCACACTTAAAATGATATGAAAATATTTCTTAGTATAGCTTCTATCTGGTTCAAAATAGTGTATTTTCTTCTCCTGAATTCGCACAGTCTGATCTACCAACCATTGTGTATATATGACCTCTATAATTCACTATCTGGAGCATTTACTTGGCCATAGATTTAGAAGTTACAGTAGCCTAGGAGCTTCAGGAAGAGCTCCGTCATGGACTTCAGCTTTTAACATCTCAAAATACTATCCGTAATTACATGTCAACTGAAGAACCTGTTCTTTTCTCAAGATATATGTGAATATAATTTTTCTTGGAGGCAGTCTAAACAAGGTTTTCCTATTTTGATTTCCTTCAGGTAGAAGATACAGATCAGGACATCCAGACCAGAGGAGAAGATTCCACGTTCCTCCTTGGTAAAGAATAAATGTGATGAGCTAGCAGACTGCGATGGTGGGATAGTTGCTGTTGAGATTGTTTTTTGTCTGTGAGAGCCTCTCACAAACTTTACAGAATAACTGAACCATATGACTGCAGAAGAAATGGCTCAAAGCTGAGGGTATTTAGTATGTGAATCCCTTGCTATATCTGAACTTGCTATGAGACCAGAATCACGGAACTAAGGTTAATGGCACCAGCTGAAGAAGAGTATTATCCAGGTGTCGTTACATAATTTTGTACCACTGACAATGGAAATTCTAAAGCACTTGTACCACATCATAAGATATTCCTGACTATTCTAGTTTTGTATACTCCAAGAGTTTGCTCATCATGAATCACGTGGAATATTCATGCTGAATTGTTGTTTGTGTCTTGGGTGGATTATATCTTAATCTTAAGGGTAATGCCATTGGTACTGAAACCTGTTGAAAAGTTTGAAAGATGTCATCACTGTTGCCATGTAAATATCACCTGCCAGCAAAACAAAATGATCTTCCTGTAAAATGCAGTGATTTCTTGAAACAGCCAAAAACTGCTGTTGCTTTTGGTACTTAAGCAATTCTCTCATCTGAATGTGCAGAATGAACCACAACACTGCCGAGGAGAGAAAGAATCTGAGTCTTGTCCTGCCCTACTTTGGCAATAAATAATACTTATAAGAACCAGACTTTTCCCTATCCAAAATCTCAACAATATAATTGAAAATTGTCTTCATCTATGTAATCCTCAACAGTTTCATTTTCTTAGGTTTCTAGCGATCTTTTAATAGGCTTGACTCAAGTGGATGTTTATGGAACTGATTTCCTTTGTTTATGTGCTTTGTAATCATCATATCTTTAGTTTTGTACTTCAGCATTTTCAGTATAATAAGTCATATCATAATCTCTGTATGGGAAGTATATAATGAAAGGAAAATGAAAGTTTGATAAGACTGAGCAGCAGAAATGAATAAAGGATATACAAAGATGGAGGCAAAATGTTAAAAGGAAGTTTTATAATCTGGTACAGCGTACAGATTTTCACAGGGCTAACAAACCATTCAGTGCCTTTTATCTGGCTTGAATTTGTACACCTTTGGCATCCACCTATTATTTTCTGTCTAAATTCCTTTGATTTCCTTTTATTTAGGGATTTTTTTTTTTTAAAGGAAATTCAAAATAGTACTTTTCAGGCACATGTGGCTTTCGTGAGCAGTTTGCTATTGAAACTTTTTACAGAACTTTTTGTTACTAGAATTGTTTCAGTGTTGATGTTTGTGTGTCTTATTTGACTCCTCACAACTGTTGATCTTTTAGGTTGCCCAGATGACGCTATTCAATACTGGAAGTGGATGAAAATATTATAATTTTCTTATGTGTCTTTTTCTGATTGTAACACAATAAATACATTCTTTTGTACTCTGTATATAGCAACAACTAAACAAATAAATTGACAGCAACACAGGATTTCTAATTCTGAGCAGACACAGTTTTTATACAATATAGTATCTGAGTTACGTTGGAGGACTCCTGTCTTGAAAGGGATACTCCTGCTTCCTTTTTCGTTTGATTTGTCAATGACTGTAATTGCACTATTTTTTTCTTTTTTTTCTCTCTTTTTCTTTTTTTCTTTTCCTTTTCCTTTTTCCTTTTTTCTTTTCTTTTTCTTTTTCCTTTTTTCTTCTTTTTCTTCTCCCTTCCACTCCCAAAGCTTTTGGAATAATGTGGTCTGAGTTTTATGGAAAGTTCTTTAGTTTCAGGTATCTTGTGTTTAACAGTGTATATGAAAAGAATGCCACTATGAGCCAGAATTTCTTAGTAATTCCTCTTTCAATTCAGATACGAGGGAAGATTTCTGTTGGCCTCAATAAACAAAATTACATACAGTTAGAGTGGAAGTTTTGCTGTGCTAGTTGTGATATGATATGAATTGTTGGTAATAATTGCCCTGACCACTGAAGAACTATTAGACTCTGAGAATTTGTGTTGGTTTTTTTCTTCCTGATACTAGACTATAAGCAGAAGCTGCTGTTATTATTTCCAAGCTAAGATTTTTCCCACTTGGAATCATAGAGCCATAGGAGGAAGCTGAAAGATAAAGGGGTTATTTTCCAGTGTCATTGAAATATAAATACCACAAACTTATGGACTGTAGAAGGAATTCATGTACAGAAAAACAGCCTTAAAGCTTCCAACCTAATGATGTTGCATTAATAACTGGCTATAGGGTAACTTTGAATTGGTAAAACAGGCATGGATTTGAAGTGAGGGAATCTATGTGAATTGAAAAAAAAATGCAAGAAAAGCATTCTTATTTTGTTCGATTAGATTGCTTACCATTTTCTTTAGCCCTTATGAACTGCAGCTGCCTTTCACCAAATGTTCATTGAAATTGAGCATTTATTTATCAATGACTCTTGAAGAAAGTTTCAGAGAACATTCATTAATGTCAGTAATTTGGTCTACCTTGACTGAACAGAAATAGTGACCAACAAGAGACATTTTGCTTCCTGGTTTCACCATGGTTGTGCCTCGTTACCGTGGGCTTGTCCAGCAATCATGAGACTTCATGAACCTGGTTACCATCACCAAATTGCTCTGCGCTTGCTCGGGTACTGTGGACCTGCACCCTCACTGCATCTGCCCTTCCCTCTTCCAGCTGCCCACACTTGCTGCTCTGTGGCAGTGGGGCTTTAGGCCCAAATAGCACAGGGCATCAGAAAGCCTGACTGCAGGTACCATAGTAACTGGACAAGGTAAAACTGGTAAATATGTTCTATGGAATAGCTTGCCGTTGAAAGCAGCTTGAAAAACTGAAGACAGTAACAACAGCAATGTCACTGTAAAGCTCTCTCTAGTTAGGAGCTTGCATTTGGTGCTTTCATAGACCTTAGAGCTGACATCCAGACCTTTCTCACCCATTAACAGTGCTTCAAAATGTGAAGCCCGTTGAAAACAATCATAGAATCCTTGGAGTTGGAAAGGACCTCTGAGGGCCATCTAGTCCACAAAGGTCCCTTCCAACTAAGGATTATGAGTGCAGACAGGACTTCAGCTGTAGCAGTTTCAAGTTCTGTCATCCATATCTCTACATACCACAGATAGGATGTAGACTGGGGCCAAAGAACTACACTGTCTGCAGAATTTCAGTCACAGTGTTGCATTCTACCTTAGGTGTTCATATTTGATATCAAAATTGTGTTTTATCAATAAGCATCATCAAAAGACAAAATGCATTATATCTGGGAAAATAAGATACACAGGATATGAAGGATGCATACAACTTTTAGGAATTTTTATTGTTGTTAGTACTTTTTATTCTCTGGTAGTTGTTATTTAAATCACTTATTGAACGTCCTATTATTATAAGTGGTCACAGAATCACAGAATCACAGAATGGCCAGGGTTGGAAGGGACCTCAAGGATCATGACTCTCCAACCCCCCTGCCACATGCAGGGCCACCAACCTCCTCATTTAATGCTAGACCAGGCTGCCCAGGGCCCCATCCAATCTGGCCTTGAACACTTCCAGGGACGGGGCATCCACAACCTCTCTGGGCAGCCTGTTCCAGTACCTCACCACTCTCTCTGTAAAGAATTTCCCCCTGACGTCCAACCTAAATCTCCCCTCCCTCAACTTAAAACCATTTCCCCTTGTCCTGCTGTTATCTACCCTTTCAAAGAGTTGATTCCCCTCCTGTTTGTAGGCTCCCTTTAGGTACTGAAAGGCTGCAATGAGGTCACCCCGCAGCCTTCTTTTCTCCAGGCTGAACAAGCACAGCTCCCTCAGCCTGTCCTCATAGGGGAGGTGCTCCAGTCCCCTGATCATCTTTGTGACTCTCCTCTGGACCCTCTCCAACACCTCCCTGTCTTTTTTGTACTGGGGGCTCCACACTTGGAGCTAAAAAGATAGATAAAAAGCTACATATTCAAAGTCAGTATACTTAAACAAGGCATGAATTTTAGTTTGAAATACACTGATATTTCAAATGTATTCATGTCCTCTTCGCCATGCCAGAGAACACACAAAGTACTAGACACAGAAACCAATCCTGGGTGTGATACTTCTGACAATGCCCTGGAGGCTTATAAGTAGAGAATAGTGCCCTCTGTTTTAAAAAAAAAAGTAGCCAGCTATGCAGCTGGTCTTTGGACTCTTCTTAAAGAGCAAGAGTGTACTGTAAGAACTGCTCTGACCTCAGATGTGATTTTTGAATGTGCTGTAGTTAGCTCTAAATGTCATTGGACAGAGAAGGCAATAGTAGTTTTTAGAACTGTGATGAGAACTTGTACATCACTTACGACATTTGGAACACTTAATTCATGGTAACCATTCAGGAATTACCTTTATCAGATCCAGCTTTATTCTAGTCAAAAGATTGTTAATAGCAGAGGCCTAGCAGGCTCTCTATTTACTTTCTGAGAACAATTTTTATTTATGATGACAATGCGGCTCATCTAAGCAGCTGCAAATGTGTAATGCTGTGCTTTTTGATAATCATCTTCAGCCTCTGGCGTACTGAACCCATCAGATCCTTAAGTGCCAGCCTACATTCTGCTGGAGGGCCTTCAATTTGTGCAAAGTTCATTCAGGTTTGTAGCATGCTGGCGATGAAGATCTCTTGTGAGGTAATATGCATATGAAAGATCACCAGGTTTAAATGTGTTGCTTACTGAATACAGTGATAATCCTAATCTAAAACGTCTTTGAGCTAATGACAATACTTATGCCTTTGAGAATGCTTTTGTTTTGTAGGTGTTAGATAATTTCTCCGATACCTTTCCTGTGCAGAGAACAGACTTTGTGCACATCTAGGTTTGTTTGGCAACTTTAAGACCCCTCTGCAAGTCTTGACAGTGACCGTGATTTGTGCTTTTCATAAAGGTCACATTTTGAATGATTTCCTGAAGTAATTGTTCAAAAGTAGTCAATAACCTGCAAATTCAGCTGTCTCTTACTTTGAGAACAGACTCCTATTCCTTTGCATTAATGGCTACTGGGTTAATCCGTGATAATAAATAGTTCTGCAAGAAATTCTTGCTCCGAGTAATAAAAATAATAGCATTTTTTTTAAAAAAGTGCTAGTAGAAGCCAGTTTGTGTGTCCTAGCACTTGCCTGTTGGAACTAAGAAAGAAATCCCAAATTTCTGATTATGCATTTGTTTACACTAACATGTTATTGCTTGATCAATCCTCCACGTTGTTCTTCCCTCTTCCTGATCAACACTCCCATCTGTCTACAGAGAAAGCCCAAACTGGCAAGGCTCATAATTTGTTGTTTTAGAAATTAGGATTTGAAAGGCAAAATAATAGTAATAGTAATAATAATAATAATAAAAATAATAATGATGATGATGATGCTTCTCTTCTGTTGCTTGTGCTCCCAGAGTGCAGTGATTCAAGGGGTTGTTAACTGTGCATGTAATGCTAACTAGGGGCTCCAGCTGCTACAGCCTGCTGGAGCTTTTGGATTTTGAGTGGATGAGTGTCCAGCCTGCAGGAGGATGAGATGCATTCTCCTTTCCATATGCTAGATACGATACAGCCTTCAAAAAGGAACGGTGTTAATCCACCAGTGGTTATAATGCTAGGTATGTGAGGGTACCATGTGTGAAGTTCCTGTCAGAGACACTGAAGCATCTTCCTCCTGTTCAAGATTCCTTGCCCTGTATGATTTCAAAGAGGCAACAGGGAGGGCGGTTTTCTTTCCTGCATTAAGTTGGTTTTAGATTGGGCCCACCAGAAAAGATTATAAATCAGTGTGAATGTAATTTTACAGAACAGGATTAAAAGAATGAGAATATGAGAGTATTGCTTGAAAAATAGAAATTAAGGGTTATGTTTGATTTTAAATGCTTTGTGCAAATGTTTTCAGATTAACCACATCCTTTTAGATGCGTTGGGCTGACAGTGCTGGGAAATTAGCCCAGACCTGACTTCTGGTAGGTGTCCTGACTGCTGGGCTACAACTCGTGTGACAGATTGCATCCAGCACAGTAGGCTGCAGAATGGAGTTAATGGAAAATAGAATGCTTTGATGTTCACTTCTGGTGGGCTGGTCCTCCTGTCTAAAGGCTAAACACCTATTGTCCTCAGTAGGAGTTTTCTTTATGAAAAGCTCTCACAAAATCTGTCAATTCCAATTTTGTTTTCAGAGGCTGTGGTTTGCTCTATTCCTACATTGCCAGCGATGTTTGCAAGAGTGATTTTTAATTTTTGAGCCTCTAACTTCAGATGCCACAGACAGAACCATATTTCTCAGAAATTGCTGAGCATCTGTCCTCTACTGCTAGAGCAGATGTCTCAAAAGTATTTCCATTACAGCATCATAAACCAAGGCACCTAAACACTCTGCCTCCTTTCCTGAGAAATGGGGCTAAGCACTGCCGAGATGCACCTTAGAAAACAGGCTCAGCTAGAATTAAAATGGGGGGGGGGGAGGGTGAGGAGAGTGAGAGCTAATACAGTAACAGCCTATGATTAGAAATCTCAACAATGACAGTGAGTTCTGTTTAATTTCTAACTGCTTAAAAGCAGGCCTGGGGAAATGCTCTGCTTAGAAATGTCATGGAAAGCGCAGCTGGTCCATGGGCTTTATCTTGAAAAGCAAAGGATCTTTCCCATTTTGCAGTAACACTGCCATTTACTGGGCCATACCACTAGCAATTTGCAACAATGGGAGGGAAAAAAGCTGCCATTTGACCTAGAATGCAATTTTCAACTAATTAATAAAGTGACCATTAGTGCCCGAGGGGATAATAACAGGAATAAGAACAAATTACTGTGGGGTGCAAAGGAGGCTTGAGCATTGTATTGCAAATTTCTTATGGCACTATTCTTTTTTTTTTTTTTCCTCACTAATACTTTTAAAGTGCCCCCACTCAACACTTGCTCCTTGTAGGACCCTTGCAAACCACATAAGAATTAGCCCTTCAAAGATCAATCAGGATCTAATTGTTGTTAACAAAGTGCCACCTGGAGAGAAATGTTACAATATACCTTCATTACAAAGCATTCAATCTCTCTCACACTCACAAGTCCTGGCTGCAGTACAGACAAAAAGGAGCGGTTGCTAGCATTAAGATCAGGCACCTGCAATTGATTGTAAAACACTGCCAGTCCCTGCACAAATATGCTCCTAATATTGCACGAGCCTCGTTAGAACTGCTCTGTTTATGCTTCCTCCAAGCAAATTTTGCTGAGGTCCCTCTATTAGTGATGCTTTAACATATCACTGCAGCCCTCATATCGATGGGAACACGAGGCAAAGCAACTACACCATTTGCTGTGATCTCTCATAGGCCTCAGGCACTGTGCTCAGTAAGGATTCTTCTATATTTTACGACCCCTGCCCTCCACGTCCCAAAGGCAATTGCTCAGGAAGTCTTCCATGAACTGATTCTGGGTGTCCTGTATTCAGTTATGATGACTGTAGTTTTGTCTGTCCTGTCAGAGATGGTAGCTGTAGGTGTAGGGCATATGCTATAGGCTGTCTGCGTTAATACTTTGCAGTCATTCCCAGGTGTTTGCCACTGCACATCCCTTTCTGCATGCTTGATTTCCTGGAGAATATTTCCTGCTCTGTTTGTGTACAGCAAAGCTATCAGGATAAAGCAGAATGGGAGTCTGGAACCTTTACTGGTATGTGAGCTCGTGAAAACTCCCAGCAGGCAGTAGCAAACTGAAAACTGCTGTCAGCATACTTAGTTTGCTTGAATGAATGAATACAGGACACCCAGAATACTTAGTTTATGGTCAGGAAGCCAGATTGACTGAAAATTGAAAAAACAGCCTGTCTTTTCAAAACCCAAACATTGATCATTGCTCAGGGCCCCCAGACCACACTTGTTCAGCAATGTGGACAGCAGTTTCTGTTTGGATGTTTCTCCTTTAGTCCTCACTAAGTTCCAGGTCTCAGTTCCAAGGCATTGCAGTTGTGACATCTGCTGTTGCTAGAGCTGCGGAAGAAAGGGCACTCATTCCAGGGAGAACAGTGCTTTCTTTCCCAGTCACCCCAAGGCAGGTGCTTCATCAGTGTGGACTGTGTTCCTGCTGTGTGTTTCCATTCCCTGCGCTGTCAGCCCCTTCAAGAATATCACTCATCCCCCAGAAGCAGGAAATCAGTCAGGTACTATGATTGCTGGGTTTTGGACCATGTTTGTGTCTATGCTGAAGAAGGTGAAGGTGTGCATGGTGAGAGACTCACTGTAACTGTAGTGTTACACTGTAGTGTTTCATTTAACAGAATTCAGAGCAAAAAGGTCCAGTATTTTATCTGAGTCACACAGAAGGAAATTTGCTCAGTAAGGATAATACATGCTGGCAAACAGGCCAAAGTTCTGAAACATTAATGCAGCCTTACAGATGAGCTCACTGTCCTGAGTTCTCCATCCAAAAGCTCACTGTTGGGCTCACTCCAAGAAAAAGTGTTTGTTAGAAGGTGTTGATTAAATATCCACTGCAACAATGAGCTGACACACATTCATGGGAATACATGGGTTGTATCATAGAATCATGGAATAGTTTGGGTTGGAAGGGACCTTTCAGATCACCTAGTTCCAACCCCTTCCTATAGACAGGGACACCTGCCACTAGACCAGGTTGCTCAAAGCCCCATCCATCCTAGCTTTTAACACTTCCAGGGAGAGGGCATTCATAACCTCTCTGGGCAACCTGTTCCAGTGTGTCACCACCCTCACAGTGAAGAATTTCTTCCTAAAGTCTAAACTAAATACACCTTCTTCCAGTTTAATGCCATTAAACTGGCTTGTAATTGCCCTTTAGAATCTGTACGACTGCTCTACAGTTGCAGCGTGAGTTGAGTTAGTATCTAACATACATCTTTTTGTACATAAAACCATTAATAACCTAATTAATCACTTATTTGATCATTTATATAACTACATGTGACTGTTTGAAAGCACTAGATTTGTTCTGGAAAACATTAAAAATGTTGGCTATCTGGAATTTAAAGCACTTCTTTATCCACACCAATGTTATTATGAGTTCCATGAATAGCATGGTGTTACCCCAGTCCTGGCTGACTAAAGTAATCCTGTGTGGGGAACAAACTGTGTCAATCTAGAGACAGTCTCAGTTGACTATGCACTGCTTACCTCTTTTTTCAGTTCAAATAGTGCAAATAAAGATGTGAGTGATATTTTTTCTCTAATGCACATTATGCAAAATAAGATCAATCCTCCTGGATCCTAAAAGTCTTAATTTGTTAAAAGTCATTCCAAATGTTCTTAGTAGGCAGATATTGGCTGTTTGTGCTCACCTTGCAGGTGTTTTGTAAGCAACCTCTGTTACTGCTGCAGATAAAATACATGCTTTGAATTTGTCATTTTGACTTTGTGTGTCTGCCCAACCTAAACTGCCATGTAAGCAGAATGTTGATCATGAAGGAGCTATTCTGCTTTAAGCTAGGTGAAGGTTTGCCAAAGAACCAAACAGTGATGTTTGAAATACAAAGTAATGTGCAGTGAGACTGCACCAAACTAAGATGTATGTGCAAGCTTCATATATGTGAAGTGGAGAAAAGGAAGAAAAATGACCTATAACAGGAAGAGAACCATCTCAGACTTGTGGATTGTCTTTTTCGTAGGCTATTAGCATAAAACATCTGGCAACCTGATTCCTGAAACTGATGAAAGGTGGTTCAGCTACTCAGTGGTTTTGGATTAACAATGTCCTTAAATGGCTTCAATTTCAGTGCCTGTCTGTGGAAGTCAGCAATAAGAGCACATGGGACACACTGTTACTCTGCAGAAATCTGCACTTTATATCTGATCAACTGTCCACTCATTTGCATTCATCTTTTGTTCAAGAGTGCTCACTGAACGCATGCTTTCAGACTTCAGTCTTTCAGACTTGATGAATTTGGCCTGCTGTAAGAAGATTCTGTCTAACCGACAGGATATGGGACAGAGTTAGGGAACTGATTAACTCCCCTGCATCTTCCCAGACCTGTCATTTACTTTACTTAATGACCTTGTTTAAGACATACCAATTTCTTGTGCCACCCATTGCGATCTGATGGAGCACAGCCTGCTTTTCTCTAGAAGTCTGTATGGAGTTTAGATCTACTGACACTGTTATATCTGTAGCAAGTGGCTACTAAATGCCAGTGAAATATTATCCTTAATAGTTATGCAATGTTGAGGCCAGATACTGAGGTGTGCAAAGTTAGAAGCCACATGAGATGTGAGCAATTGGCTGTCTGTGCTACCCTTTGCTAAAAGAGAAGTAGGAGATACTTTATGTGAATGGACTGTAGGACAGTGTAGTATTTGAATAAAGCTTCAGAGACAAATATAAATTGCTGGGGTGGGCTCCAGACTGCAAGTCTTTGAGCAAATTCTTGCACACCAAAGAAAGGTACAATGAACAGAGATGCAAGTGTTTGCCATCCCCAAACTGCTTCATAAACCCCCAGGACTGAAGACTGGTTTTCACTGCAGGTCTGTTCCTCTGCTTGCCCAAGAGATGGATGTACATCCAAGTCCCAGTAGTGTTAAAGAGAAGTGCCTACTAAACTTTCCCATGTGTTAATGGAAGAAAAATCTTCCAAAGGTATCTTACAAAGTAACAAAATATTATTGTTGCATGTTGCATTTCTTTACTATTTCCCTGTGATACAGCGGTCTGCCAACATCATTTGGGTAGATGTGCTTGAAATCCTGCTGTCTGTCACAAAGAGGCATTTTGGAGCCATCCAGCATGCTTTCCCATTATCCTCAGTGCAAGACTATAAATATACAACATGCATGCAATCTGTTTGCATACTGATTCCCTGTTTCCCAGATCAATCTCTCATTGCTTTCCAAGCAGTATAGTCCCCTTTGATTCCTGGTTTTTACTGAACTCTCATCAGCAAGGATATATGCTTGAGGGTTTTTTTTTTTTTTTCCTTCAGTGGCACTTAGTTTTTCTGTCTTTTGTAGCAACCATTAAAGTTTATTTTTAGGCAGAGGAAAGTTACACACTTTCTGACAATGTGTCGTAGGGGCTTATTTAATCCTGTGGGGCATTTGGGTGCATTTTGCTGGGGGGGGGGGAGGGGAGGGGGGTGGAAAGAGTAAAAGAAAAAGCTGCAGAAATCAGTGGAACTGGAGATCCAGAGCCTAGAAGGTGGCAATCTGTTAATTAGTGTTCTTGGGAAAACCTGCCTGTGATGAAAATAAAGCCCGTCGTTAAAACCCACTGCATTTTCATTTTCTGCCCTTGAATGTTGTTAACAATGTTGCACTCTGGTTAAGTAAAAATCTAAAACTGCACTGAAGTGTTAGTAATCGGTTCCTGAGCAGATTCCCTAATGCTATTCACTTTTCCCTGCTAATCTTCCTGTGTGAGTTATAACAATGCAGCACCAAATGAGAAGGAAATGTCAGGTTATGTTTCAGGGCCAGCCTCCTGCCCACCCTCCATCTGTGCTGATGTCAGTGCTTATTGGAACATATGCTGCCTGTTGCTCACTGACCATCTGTTAGCTGAGCTGATGAAGTGTTCCCGTTGCTGGGACAACCCAGCCCTTGATTGCCAGTGGCACCACAAACATTTTCTGCTTGGGTTTCACTTTTATCTGTGCTCTGGAATGGCAGCCCCGGGTGGGCACGGGTTACCGTGTCCCTGCCATGTCCTTACACTGGCTGCTTTCCACAGGATTCAAGTTGCACGTTTTGGGGTGAATGCGGAAGGTTGGAGCGGAACCTACGTGCACGTGGTGACTGTGATCAACTGTTGCCATCGCAAGCTCAGATCTAAGAGCAGGAGGTGTGTGTGGGAAGGGCCTGTGGGCCGTGGCTGGCACAGCACAGACGTGCTGTAAGCCTGATGCTGTGCAGGGCTGCAGACCTGTTTTTGGGGCTGAGCAAAAGCAACTTTTTCCTTCATCCAGAGTCATTTGCTCTGTAATTATTGCGTTCTGTATTTGTGTCTGACAGCCACAAGTCTTACAGGCATAACTGGATCCAAATGTAATCATCTCTTTACAACCTTAGCTTTGGTTTGTAGGGCCAGAGCGATGATAAGCCATAGCAGCAATGATAAAACTGCCCGCACGTGTCCTTTTTGCAGCTCTGTCTGGAGAGCTTTCCCCCCTCTTAAAAATGTCTGCAAGCGTTAATCAATCCTCATGACAAGCCTATGGGGCTGGCAGGTGGTATTCCCATGTTAGAGAGAGAGAAGCAAAATGTGAGAGCTGGCATGAGAACCGAGGCATGCCCACCTCCCAGCCTTCGCCTGCTGAGATCACTAGACCATATTGCCCTTCACTGCACACCAAGGGCCCCTGCTCAGCCACGGTGCCAACAGGAGCTGCATACCAGAAACGAGGGCTGGGCAGGCTCTCCCCTTTAGTTCTCTCCATGTTTAATGTGAGGGGAAAACAGCAGTGTCCGATAAATGAACTTTGTTGGGAAGGCTGCTGTGATAGACTCAGCACTGTGGTAACAGGGTAAGAAGTGATGGCCAGTAGGTGTTAAACACTGTGAGATGGTGAAATGCCTCAGTCTCTCATTTTCTGTCAGTGCTCCTTGGCGTTTCTCCCTGTTGACCCTGCAGTTTTGGTCCCTGGAGCACACTGGGCACTTCCATGATCTCTTAGCCCCAGCACAAAAGATTCTCCCATCCATTCCTCTCCCTCCACTCAGCCTTGCTGCTTTTCTGTTTTACTGAAACCTTTTTTCCTATGTGTAGTCCCTACATAGAAAAAGTAAAGTTTTTAGCCTCTTCTCCAGCCTGTCCTTTCTGTTTTCTCCCAGTGTTCCTGGCAGTTGCTCACTCTGGTTGGCCATTCCACTCCTTCCCCTTGCTTCTTCTGGTTCTGAAATCCTCTCCTCTTCCTAGCACAGAAATCCTCTTCCCATTTTTGTTAACTCACCCTGTCAGATCCTTTTCATAAGAGTGAGCTGTAGGCTCTTGTAAGAGTTGTAAGAAAAAGGGCTATTTCTTTTTTACCCTACACATCAATTATTGCTCTAATTAAATGACTGAACAGTATAATAACGTTATGTGCTCAGAGACTACGTGGCACGTGTGGTAGAGCTGGATGTGATACACACTGACATAATCCTAGGTGTTAACAATAATAATGTACAACTTCAGCATATGTTGCTATTTCAGGATGTTCTGGCACAATGGCTTGGTTTAATTCACCCTGGGGCCGAGCAATGAACAAATTGCCACAAGGCCAGCAAGGGTGGGGATTCGCATTGCCTCATTGTGGTAAGTGCCTGTGCTGGTTTGTATTCTGTAGTGAACGTGAGGTGCTGTGCTTTTGTCAAGCAGCAAGCGGAGTCTTTTGCCTTGTGTTTACCATGGTTATGGTAAAGGCATTTATCTTCAGTTCATCACAATTACCACAGTGGAGCCTGGGCACTCTAGATTTATACCTTCTCTTGTAGTGACTCATTTGGTGCCAGTCTGCTTTTAAATCTGCTTTGGTGTCCCTTTGCATTGCCAGAATGGTATAATTGTGCCAGAAAATAGATGAAAATGGGGCCAACTTTTGATCTAAGAATTTCATAAAGCTCGGGGGTTTGCTGATTTTACAGGCCTGGACTGCTACACATCTTGAATCAAAACAACACAGAATTTAACACTTTGCTTTAAGAATTGACAACACGGATTTCCTTTGATCAAGGAACATGAGGGAAAACTGATAGTATGAGCCACCATCTGCCCAGCCTCCAGCAGCATTTCTACACAGGACAGGATTGCAAGTTTTCTGCAATTTTTTGACTGAGATTAAGCAGTTATATGAATTTTTACATGTGGCTACATAGTTAGATTGCCATGTGGATTTATGGGGTGATTTTTGAACAACAAGAGTGTTTAACTAAATAATTTCAAAGCTTTGAGGTGGTACAAAACAAGACAGATGTGTATCTTTTACCAGCAATTTGTAATGTCTGAGCATTTCTAGGAAAGGGCAGTGGCTAAGGGTCATGCTGGAGTTCCAAATAGGGATAGGATACTCTTGCTGTTTTACATTTATAGGATTGTGACAGCTACTGACTACTGTCCTCATCTTAACTGGTAGCAGAGGTCTTTGGTGCTGTGGCCCATCCCCAACTCTGGAAGGTAAACTGTAGTCAGTGTTGTACTGTGATTAATAAACAGTACATCCCTGATTGCACTGCTGTGCTCTCAGTGCAAAGTGGGGCTGTAACGTGCACTTTTGGGAAAAGATCCCATGGTCCCTGTGGTGGGGGCAGCCTGCCATTAACGTCGGTTGTGGGAGGATTTGCACTGTGCTGCCCAAGCCCCGCAGATCACTCTCCACACAAATTAATTAAAAGATGCCGTAGGTAGGTGTCCAGCAGGCACAGAAGGAACCCAGCTCTGTTACTAGTCCACAGTCCCCAATTTTCCAGCTGTCGCTATGTAATACGGTCTCCCCCTCACGTAATTCCTTCCTATAGTCCAATAGAAGTCCTTCAAAGACAAAAAAAAAAAAAAAAAAAAAAAAGAAAGAAAGAGGAACAACAAGCAAGTAATCCTGTCATACGATCTGCCCCAGTAGTTTGGGGCCTGTTTCTCTTTCAGGGGCTGTGAGCATGCTTTGAGGTGCACAATAGAGATGCCTTCTCCATTGACTGAGGGGCTCAATGAGCCAAGCTCGGCAGCAGCCCCGGTAACAGCAGCAGCAGCAGCAGTGGTGCAGCACAGTAATGGGCCCAACTGTTAACTGATTTAACACTCTGCCAGCTGCAGTCCCTGAGCACAGAGAGGAGCAGCGGGCCTTTGAATATTACCTTTCAGCCAATTAGACATATGTCACTTTCAGAAAATGTTTCTTGCCTGTTCCTGTTGAGGGGAGGCTGTGCTGGAGAGGAGAGGGAAATGGCATTACCTGCTTTTATCCCGAATGTGAGGTCCCTCCTTTGGGTTGGAATTGGTTGTTGTTTCTGGTATTATCAGCAATATGTATGCTAGTGCCTGCAGAGGGCTGTGAGGGAAAAGAATGATTCTCAGAATTCCAGAAGTTTTTCAGAGTCTTGTAAGCTGCCTATGGAAAGGGTAGGAGCTATTACATAAAGGTAGGTTTGAATCATTGAATTGAAGTGAGACCTCTCTGCACCTGAACACTGTGGAGGTTAAAATCAGCATCTGAATTGGCTTGAGTTTGTTTTGCATGTAAAACCTCCTGATCTCAAAGAGACTTTGGCTTCAGCCAAATCAGGTATCAGAGTACTGACATCATCTCAGAATGTTCAACTTTGCTCCAACAATCAATTTAAAAAAAAAAAAAAAAAAAAAAAAAACCTAGTCAGATTGTAACCAGAGTGAGTGGCAGATCTGGAGAGTGCTGCAGGAACTTCATTTCTCCAAAAGTTGTCACCAGTTTTACCACTGCAGCAGCAAATAGGGCTCCGGGGTACCACCACAACTGCTCCAATGCCATCCTTTAGGAGAGCAAGTAGGCATCCACAGAAAATGAATATTAGGGGTATTTATTCTCAGAATCGATGAAAAAAGCAGAAACGTGTATATTTGTTGTAGAATAGATGTGCCACTTTTATTCACACATTATTTGTATTTCTGTGAAGTTGAAATTCTCAATTTTAGTTATGTCAGTTTTTGTGTTAAAGTATAAAAGAATGCAATATTAGCATGTGTTAAGTTGTGCTGAAATAAAGCAAATTATGGAAAAAAAATACTTCATGGCATGTGTTTAAAATATTTTCTTAGCAAAAGACAATGCAAGTGAATTGAAGCTAAGAAGTTCATCTGAAATGAACCATATGCAAAGGATAAAATAAATGTTTGATGTTTTTTCTCATAGACTTGTCAATATTGAAACTTTCTGAGGAGGGAGGCTGATTTATTTTACAATCTTGGCCTAAAGTTTTCAAGATGGCACTTGATGCTGTTGGTTAGCAGAAATAAGTAATCTAGAGCTGTGTGGAGACAGCTTGCTTTTCCCACTGGAGGCAGAGGTTTTGGACACTGTCAGACCTGCACAACAAACTGTGTGTGTTGTGCAAGTAAAGAAGCAAATGGGGAGCAACTCTTCTGTAACTTATGAGAGGAGTGCTGAAGTTAGGTTAATGCGGGTGAAAAG
Source organism: Phasianus colchicus (assembly GCF_987193195.1). Lineage (NCBI taxonomy): Eukaryota > Metazoa > Chordata > Aves > Galliformes > Phasianidae > Phasianus > Phasianus colchicus. The sequence goes on along the minus strand of NC_143437.1, from coordinate 40,655,113 downwards.
CTCTCTGAATAAGTGTGATCTTGTTTTACTTGGTTTGGGCTTGTTGTCTGGTTCAGACTTTTGGTGTTTGGTAATCATGAATTACCGCTTGTCAAAGGCAAGGAGGCAAGGCATATTTTGGAGTGAGGGATCACGTTGTGTCTAAATGTGCAGGAGAAGGCTTTGGGGTATTGAGTCCTTTTCATATCTACCCACACCTGAAGAAATTCTTGAGTTTAGTTTTTGGAAGAGAATTTGCTCCTTCTCCCCCCCCCACCCAAAAAAAAAAACACCAAACAACCCTCTTCTCCTGCAGTATTTAGACCAGCTTCAGGCAGTGATAACAGGGTTATGGAATGGTAATACATAAACTGGAATGAGTTGCTATTTGGAATATCCCAGAGTTGTAGTCAGAGAAACGTTTTAAGCTGGCATAAGTTGTCAGTGTTGATAAAAGAAGTCATTCCATACTTCCTCTGCTTCTGGCTGCTTGTTCTCACTCTTGTACTATTTCACTGTACTTTCCCTTCTGCAACCTAATGCTGAACTGGAAGAAATTCAGCTGGAAATAAACTTTGCAGATTATTTCAGAGATTGTGAGGGGGAGGGGTGTGCTGGCAGGGTGTATCTGCACCCACTTTCTCCAGACTAGTTCACTACATGTCTACACGAACCCTTGTGTCAGTAGACAGCATATGGTACCACAAGGATGGAATTGAACAATGAGAGCAGGGAGAGAACAGAACTTTTTTTTTAGTGCTAGCACTAGCTTGTCATCACCAATGAAACCTGTTTTCCCATTTAGGGAAAGCTGGTGAAAAAGGACAATTTACCCATCTGTAACAGCGGGTTCATCTACCAAAAGGAACTCATTGAGGAGATCTTGAGAAGTACAGATGGGTGTCCAGCCAGCAGCCACTGAGCCATGGTCAGATAGATGTTCTGTTCCTAGAGCTCTTTGCAGGTGTTAGTACCTGTAGACTTTGCTTGGATCTGACAGTTTTCTCAGTGAAGTACTTCAGTGATGCTAAGCATGCTTCTGTGTATAATCCTCACTTTATTTGATTACACAGAAAGATTACACGAGTGGAGAACTGCTAAGTTTAAATATACCACCAATAAGCAACACAGTATTTTCCCCTTGTGGAAATGTGTTGGATATTTACTTCACAGGTCTTGTATAGCACTACACTGCTTGCAGATGGCATTTTAGGTAATGATTATTCTCTTTTTCATATTTCTCTGCCATATCTTCAGCGTAGAGATCCTGCAAACTCTGTTGCCAGTCACTTAGTTGGTATGGCTTGGAACTTACGGATCTTTGTGCATTTGAATCCATTACTAATGCATAAGCATTCATCAGTTTGGCAGGAATGGACATTACACATCTGTAATTCATAAGCTTCAAGATCGTTTTGGGTGATGATGACTCCAATGAATGTCCAAATTCCCTTTGGCATCTGTCGTCTAGCCATAACTTGTTGGATCCAGCAGAGTGAGTTCACATTGCAGGAATCATCTCCAAATTCTGGCTTAATAGTTTGCATGCAGTTCATGCTGGAATAAGCAATCTTTGCATGGGGGAAGCTGGCTGGAGTCAATTTCATCCCCTTTAGCCGAGAAAAGTTGATAATGGCATCAGTTGTTGCACATTTAGGGACAAACAGATGGCATGTGAGTTCTTGTAATTTCTGAAAGAAGCCTGATGAAATCTCCCAGTGTCGTCCAAACATTGAAAAGTTATACTGGTAATGCCATTTTCTTTGCATGAGTTCTAGGGCTCCCAATTTTCCTTTGTCTGAAAAAAGACTAACAGCATTGCATCCCAAAAAGACATATGGGCCAATCAGTACCCTGCATGCAGCAGTCTCAGGAGAGCATGTTATTATATTACTGTCAGTGAATAATGTTTTGTGTCTGGTTTCCAACTTTCTCATGCATTAGCCAAGATCCATATTACTGCTGGATTTCACCCATCATTTCAGCATGCAATGTAACATGTCTTCCTTCTCTTATGGTACTTTGAGTTCTGTTTTCTTGTGGTGGTTAGATAATAAGCAAAGATCACAGTTCAACAGAGAACTCCATAATATACTTTATTTTTGTGATTTACACACTTGCACACTTTTTTTTTTTTTCATATGTGAAAAAGTTTAACTTGCTGATGGGACGAGAGAAAAAAAATTCTGTTACTTGGATTTTGTGGCCTGCATTTGTGCCCTTGAAATGAATGCTGGTAGCAGATCCTCTTGGATTTCTCGTCACCTTTTGTTGTTTTTGTCTGGTGAATGCTTTAACTTTATGGCTTTCTACACCTTCGTATAGTTCAAATGAGCAGAGATGCCTTGTTAACACCACTCAGCCTTTGGACGAGTCTTTGTTAATAACACAGACAGATGGGATAGTGGTGGTTTCAGGGGGGCTTTGGTGTACCATTTTTTCCCCCATCTGACTAAATAAACTAAGTCTTAGTCAAAGAGGTTTATCCGTTGCTCTGTTCTTGCTGATGGGCTTAAGTCTTCCTTCTATCCTGTTAGCATTGTATGAAGAAACGATGTGCATTTGACTTAATTCAGTTCTGAGAGCTGAAAAGGCCACAGCTCGCTCTCCCTGCATACTTTGATGTCTGCTGTCCTCTGTAAAACTGCTCTGCACAGCACCACTTGGATACCTATTGATTTTTACTTGGTTGCTTTCAGCTCAGTGTTCAGCACTAAATTATGTTTGGCAAGCATATCCATCAACAAGTTGTCTGGATATGTGAGCCCTTCTCCTTTGTCTCCCTGGCTGATAAATACCAAACATGGTCTTTCAGGTTCCAAACAATTTTTTTCTCCTTTGAAACATTATTTATTGTTTTACATTTTTCCCCTTCATATAGAAAAAAATCAGAGATAAAAATTGCCATCGGACCCAGATTAACAAAAATATACTTTATGATAAAAGCAAAGATCACTTGTTATACAGAAGGCTTTTCTCTACTACTAATTTATTTTTCTTGTTTTCCTCTGATGGAAGACACCTCCGACTCCTTGGATCCTGTTTCTTTGTTTTCTCAGAGCTTTCTCCCTTCTTGGTCTTTGTTGCCTTATTCCTTTGACCCAGGGATGTCCCCAAAGAAGTTGGGTTTTTTTGCTTTTTTTTTTTTTTGCCACAGTTATTCATACTTCTCACAGTACTAAATCTGTGAAGATACATTTTTGTTTGGCAGCATCCTGAAACAGAATCTAGTTGCAAGTCTAAGCAGCATTCTTAGAGCATTTGCAAGCACATGCTCAGATACAGCTTTAGGTTAGATCTTGGTCTTCTGAAGTTGTTCAAAGTGTGCATTCACTGACATGACACTAATATTTCAAACTGGCAGAAAAAGATGCATGCATTGGAAGCATCAGCAAAGCTCACTATCATGTAAGCACAATGAGTGCATGTAAAGAAAACCAATACTTCGGTTTTCATTTGGTGACCATTCTGGAAAAGCTGATCAGTTTGACATTTGTAATTTGCCTTCAGACTGCTAAACCATACAGATATGTTGTCTTATAACAGTCAAGCAGGGAGATAATGCAAACTTTGCTAATTCATAGAAATAAATACAACTCAACGTTTTCCTTTTAAAATGACTCACTACTCTGAGTCTTTGATTAAGAGGGAAAGTGTTGTACCTCCACTTTATGAGCAACCCATCAGCAATAGGAGGGTGACAGATGTGCTATCTCAGCTTATTCTCAACCAAGTAGAGGGTGTGAAATTTTAGTGAAAGGGCAGAATTCAGCAACTCTAAGATACAACAGCAAAAAATAATGCAAAAGTGGGTTCTTTTCAGAACAGATTGCTTTCATGCAATTCTTTGTGTTACTTGACTCCCATAAATTCCTGATATTACCAATATTTCCCTGGCTTTCCTTCAGTACTAGATGAATAAATCCCTTTTTACTGGATTTTCATATATATAGCCTTGCAAACTCAAACCTTTCAGTTCATTCTCCAGTCACTCTGTAATAAGAAATGACTAGAGGGGTCTGGACCAGAAAATTGTTGAAATGGATATGTAGCTGAGTAGTATTTCATCCTTAGCAAAACAACGTTCTTGGCTAAATTTCACGTTGTTGCAAATACCCATATCAGGCCTGGCCAGCAGTATTTGATTGTGCAATAAATTAAATAAAAGATTATCTTCAGAAAATAATTCCTCAGGCAGAACATTGTTAGCACAGATCTCCCAGTTATGTTTCTTTGATTATTTGCATATAGGCAATCAGTGGAAAGAAGCAGACAAACTTAGAAGTAGTAACAGACTATCTTGTCTGATGAATAAGGCAAAAGGACTGTCTGTGTAATACTTTGTACTGCTTTGATTTAAATGTTTTAAAATAGCCCATAATAACTAAGACAGATGAACCTGAGAATTGGCCACATGAGAAAATTTATTAAAAAATTAACAAAATATATTCCATGGCAGGAGTGAAGGAATCAAAGGAGCGTGATCACTGCAGGACTTCTGCTTTGTGCTTGTATTCTCTGGTGTTTAATAAAAAATTGCCTCTAGTGGAGGGTTCTTCCATGACTGAGACATTCATTATGTCTCCCATGTGGATTCCTTGCACCTAGTAAGGTTTGGCTTCTGCTAATGCCTTTTCTTCTGTGCTGCTAATGACAGCACAAACAGAATCATCTTCCTCAACCCAGCTTGTTTTCATGAGACTTACAGGAATGTAATCCCAGAGTGTAATTTTGACATCCTGGTGACTGCTGCTCTGATTCCTTGATACCTCAGGCATTTTCTTAAATCCTTCTTTGCGCATTTAGGAATCTAATGTTAATGTCACTTTTTCTCCTTGTCTCCTTTGAAAACATAGTGAGATACATCGAGTTCCTGCATCCATTCCCAGTAAGTAAAACCTACTGTGGAGGATGACAAGCTGTTACAAAAATGGACGTAGCTCTTCAGTTGGTGAGTTCTGATCCTATTTAAAACACACACTGTGTGCCTGAAACCTCTGATTATTCTTGACTTTTTTTTCTTTTTTCCTACCTTGGAAGACTCGAGAGTCAAACACAGACACCATGTTTGTCTTTGAGAAGAGCAATAACAGTAATTAGCCAAGGAAACTCGGTCTATGCTAAGTTGAATTGGGGAAAATAGGAGGAATTTTTTCCTGTGATAGAGATACTTGAAGTTACCTCCAGATTCTTTGGAACTGCTGTCAACTTGAGAATGTAGCTGGTGTGTAAACCAAAAGGCACAAAGCCCACGCAGGAGGAAGAGAGAAAACAAGACACTTAGGAATATCCCGGAGGAGATTAGGTGAAGATCCCTCTACAGGAACTCTTGACACAACAGACACAAACGTAAGAGCGTCCTGAATTAGACTTGTCAGAAAGCAGAGCTAACAATAACTGCTGGGCCAATCAGCCTGAGCCGTGCTCCCAGCGCTGTCTATCAGAAGTCAGTCATCAGGAGCAACAAAAGTGATAGAAAGGGACAGTCAGAAACAGCCACTGCCCTGCAAACTCATAGAGTGATGTGAGCAGCAGGTATTGCTTCCAGAGAGCTGTGATAGCCCACATCCAGAACATGCAATAAGCACTATTTAAGATCTTATCTGCCACAGGAAAATACAGGTGTAGCACCTGAAGAAATTTTTCTGCGGTGTTTACAAATGAGGAAATAAATGTACCAATTATTTGTCTATGGAGAAGTCCTATGGCAGCAGGGAACAGCTTGTAAAAGTGTTCCAACCTGAGCTTGTAAGAAGATGCAGGAAAGTCTTTTGGAGATGTATCTTTAGGAAAAACTTTTAATCTCAGCTCATGAGCATACTCTGTGTTGGTGCCTGAGCTGTGTGTTCAGCTGGGAGGATCTGTGCAGGAAGGCTAAGTCAGAGTTCCTGCAGGAAATTAATGTCATTGCATTCAACTTCATCTATTCCATAGAGTGCTGTGTGTCACTTGTCATGGATACACCATGATTTACCATTCAGGAACACCCACATCTTGTCATGAATTCAATCAGCTACTAGTTTTCTACCTTTCCTTCATCTGAATGTAGAATTTTCACTTGCAAACATCTCCAGAATAACCCTTCTCATATTGGGGAAACAGAAGGAAATTGCTTCCCTTAATGAGCATGAACTTAAAGAGGAAGAAAACTTCCTGCTTTCCTGCCCTCCAAAACACAGTTTGGGTCCATCATGGGTTCTTTTTGATGTGTCTGAACTCCTCCTTCACATAAACTGCAAAGCCAGGGTTCTGACTGTTTCTTGTCCTGAAGCATCTCCTGGAAGTTGTTTCACAGTTGTCAAATACCAACTCGTGCACTGCAGCTGAATTGCACCTCAAAGTAACTGGACATTGCTTCTCTGACTTCCTCATTTTGGTTTAATTTCTCCTCTTCATCACTGTCCTAAACTGCTGGAGAGTGCTGTTGGGCTCACTGATTTCCTTTTGCCACTCCAGCCAAGGGCAGCCTTATTCCAGTAGCCTGTTTGTTCTGCACAGTGTTACCTAAGTGTTGAAGGGCCAAGTTCTGTAGTCCTTACTCCTGTTGGCACTTTCCTTAATTTCAGTGCAGGTGTTGTATGGAGAAGGTTTAAGTAAAGACTCTAGAATGGATCCAATCCCATGTCTAAATTTATGCAGACCTTGGTGCCAGTGTAGAATTTCATTCCCTCCCTGCAGCCCCATGAAGCAAGAAAGGCTTCTCTGGAAGGAGCCAGGTGCAGGAGGGGGCTGCATCTGTACAGTCCCTGATCAAGCAGCGCTGTGGGATTCACAGAGTTCAATTAGTCTGTATGTTGGTATCACCACTGCCGAAAGTCCTGTTTATTTTAATGACCACTAAGTTGGATTGAAAAAAAAAAGAAAACAACCAACAAACTTTCAGAAGTTTCAATAGGAAAGCAAAAAAGGTCCTGGAAATGGGAACTTCTGAGAGAACTTCACGTGTCAAGCTGTAAAGTCTTCATATGCTATAAAAAGGCTCTTTAATACTTGAGCGTTCATCCTTTATTCAGCTATCTGCTAAGTGCTGCTGCAAACACAGCACGTGCTGGAAGCAGGAGCCTCTTAACGGGGGCTTTTTGGGGGCTGTTTAATAAACATACACTGGATACAAATTTAGCCAATAAAAGGTTCATGTAGTATGTATGTATGTATAATACACGCACAAAAGGGCTATTCAAAATGCATAGCAACCACTCGGCAGGGTTTAATTTTCCTTAACAGTTTTCCATTTTCCTTTAAATTTGGGATGGGAGTGGGGGGTAGCAATCAGAACCCTTGGCATAAATGGGATAATAATAAGGAAGTTCCCGGTATTGTTGGTGGTACAGTACTTGACAAAGCATGCAGCTGAATGCAGATAAAAGAAAGTTTCTGATTAAAACAGACCGTACGAATGAACATTTTTTTAAGTTATTGGAAATTTCTTTTTGTTGCTAATCGGTGTCGTATGGTAATAGCACGAGAAATGGAAAAAGAGCCAAGGTTTCTGTAGCATGTTTTAGTAATTCGGCTAACAACTTTTTAAAAATGTATTTTATAAACAATTAGCATTCTGTAGGATTGCACACATAAATTATGTCAGCCAAGCAGTGCAGCAGGTTACATCACTGCCTTCTGTGACATTTATGAAGCCAGCATCTGCTGTGCATGATGGGCTGGCTTGTTCCAAAGCCTATCTAAGGGTCTTACAGCTGGCTTTCCAAATATATGCCCTTCCATCCCCTTAAAGTGACACACACACACACTGAGATTGCAGGCAGGTTTAGATGTTCACCCTTGGCTTTCTCACTTAGCAGCATCCATCTGAATGGCAGCTTTTTGTGCGCTGACAGCACAGCACTGAGTGTTAAGCAGATGTTTGCACTATGGCAGCACCTAGATGGCCAGGCTGAGCCTGCCATCCCATTTCCAGACACGTGAAGAAGCAGGTATTGCTAATAGTGCAGAAGCTGGGAATGCTGAGTGCTGTAAGAGCTAGTCACGCTTACTGCCTTGAAAAGCTCAGAGGCAATTGTGCTTTTTTTTTTTTTTTCCTTTTTCCTCTTTTTTTTTTTTTTATTTTAACATTTGACAGTTATGGTACAGATAGCACTTCTGATTGTTTGTTTCAAAGGAAGTAGTCTTTCTAACTCTCACTGAAATCTGGAGGTTTCATGTATTTTATAGGCTGGGCCTCTCTGCCTTTTTAGGCACTGAAATTATTAATCTCACCTTTAAACTGAGCAGTGGGAAAGGCCAGAGATGTGCCTCTGGGATTCTGTGGCACAGGGAAAACTTAGGATTTAGGCACAAGAGAAAGCAGGAGAGCTGATAAAATAGCACTAGTCCTGAGGGCTGCAGTTGGTCTGCCAGGTTTTGTTTTGTTTTGTTCTCTGCATTGAACAGCACAATCACCTGTGAAGTTTTAGTGAAATAGGAGAGAGATCCTCACAGTCTTCCATTCATTCCTTTATCTGCCTCTGCTACAGAAATCTTCAGCTGCCTCTCCCACTTTCCTATCAAGACTGACAGAACAATCTTGTGATATAGGAGTGGAGATGCATATATTTACATGCATATATGTACGTATATGCACATAAAGTGTTCCATCCCTATGTCCTTAAATCAAAGCCCAAAAGCCCTGCAGTGCACTAAATAATCTTGCAGTTCTGATAAACATACAACGCTCCTTCCCCACAGAGCTTTCTGTGCCTCTCCCTTTATCTGTTTTTCAGAAGCAAGCAGAGGTGAAATCCGTTTTACAAAGTGCCATTCCTGTTCTCCCAGCTGACTGAAGGGATCAGCTTCAGATTCCCCCGCAAAACCCACCAGCAAAACACAAAGCTGTTACTGAGCCCTTTTTTTTTCTCAGATACCTTTCCATGGGGCCGCAGATCTGCCTGCAGAAAGCTGATCATTTCATCAAAGCCCCAGACTCCGTAGAACACGGGCTGTGCCATCACAGGGCTGCTTTTCAAGGAGGCATCTGTGCTTAGCATATGGCAACTATTTATTATAGCTGTTGCATTGAGAAACAACAATTCCCATGATAATTGTTTCTCGTATATCAAGATGCTTCAATCTCTGTTTCCCACAACATTCTGCTTGTCTGGTATGTGTGTGCCAATGTCACCACAGTCCTCGCAGACAGTTGTCTACGTTTTGTCATTACTGAGGGTAAACAGACATGACTTGAGTGGGAAGGAGAGCGGGGGAAGTGGACTGACAATTTAGTCTGGCTTCAGTACTGCTCTGTGAAAGAAGCACTGAATGATTTGTGGGCAATATTTACAAACCTCCCCTCCCTCGGTCCATCCATCCCTTTTCTTCAAGCCCACATTGTTTAAGAGCATTAATGCTTATGTTTTTTGCTAGAATGCAGTACAGACGAGGCTTGAATTTGCAAAGGGATGGGGGAGCTTTTCAGTCCCATAATCAAGCAGTGCTCTGCTCATTATTCCAAAAGAAACAATCACACATTCCCTTGAAAATATGTGACACGTATTGTACATTTAATCACACATGCAGGAATACACTACAAGTGTGCAAAATATACACTTTCTCTCACTGTGTATGGAATTGGATGCATATCTTTCACTTGCTGGATGACAAAATCCCTAGACACATAAGTTAATAGAAATAAAAGAAAAACCCACTGTCTTCTTACCAACAAGAGCTCATTTTTGCTGCTGATCTGGATGTAGTGTTCCCTTTTGGGTTCTGAGTTTTGGAAAATGTCACAGGGACTGGTTTTAATAATGGGCTATTGCAGCAATTTAGCATCTAGGCTATTTAGCTAGATTTATCTATAAACAATTTAATCTAATCTCTAATAGTGTCAAATAGATCATAGATGCAAAGACGAAAATAAAGAATAACTTAGCACAGTTTTCAAACATTTTAGGTAAGAAATTTGCTAACTGCTCTTTTAGTGGCAAAAGAAATCCTCTCATATAAGCGATAAGGTGTTTTATTCAACTGAAATGTTGTGCAAAGAAAAAAGTCAAAGTGAGAGAAATACAAATCACCAGTTCATGTTGCATACAGAAGGGAGCGTCTTCCTCTTCTGTGACGAGGCTCAGCCACTCTGCTGCTCAGCAGGCCCAGGGGAGACCTTATTGTTCTCCACAACTCCCGGAAAGGGGGTTGTAGTGAGGTGGGGATCGGCCTCTTCTCCTGTGTAACTAGCAATAGGACTAAAGGGAATGGCCTCGAGTTGCACCAGGGCGGGTTCAGCTTGGATGTTAGGAAACATTTCTTCTCTAAAGACTGATCATATGCTGGAACAGGAGTGACCTCTGCCCAGGGAAGTGGCGGAGCCAGTGTCACCGGAGGTGTTCAAGAAATGTTGAGATGTTGAACATGTGTTTAGTGGGGAAATACTGGTGTTAGGTTGGTGGTTGGACTGCATGATCTTGGAGGTCTTTTCCAACCTTGGTGGTTCTGTGATTCTATGATTCTACTTGTTTGCATGAAGCAGTGCAACTCCATAGATGTTCAGCATCAGTGTTTTGTACCATGCAACGTGGGATTTGGAACCATTGCATTTGATTAGGTTTTATTTTTCAACTTTTTTCTGATTCTTTTTTTAGGGTAGAGAAGGGGCATGATTCATGTTAATGGAAGCAAATTTTGACCTGGAAATGGCTGAGCAAATCCAACTTATGAGAGTTCTGTGCATTGGATAAACATTGCACTCATCTCCTCAGCTATCCAGAGCCACTCCTGAAAGTCATAAGTATTAAAAATCAGCAGGATCTAAGATTGATGAAGCAATCAAACACAAGGGAGGAAGAGTGTTGGGTCTTACCATATTTCAGTCTGGGTCACTCGTCTGCAGAACTTGGACATAACCATTATTTGATCTCAGCTCATTGAGACTGTACGAACACAGGGAGAAGAGGCTATTAATTTCTGATAAATTAGGCTCTGCTCAAAACGCAGCACTGCTCCTGACAAAACACATGAGCCAAGCTCTTAATACAGTGTTGAGAACTTTGCTGGTATTCAGCACTTGTGAAGCTGACTCTTGTTCTTTTGTGCAGCACTGCTGTATTCACACTCACTGGAAGATGTTCTCATGTACCACATTATCCCTAAATTCATCTGATTTTAACCAGCCTATCTGCTTTCATGTTAAAACCTGAGCTGTAGCGAATTCAGCTGTGAGGAGGTGGCACAGCTCTTAGTGCAATTCCGTGACTGCTGCTTGATACCATCACTGCCTGGCTCCTGTATTTGCATGTAAAAGTCCGACTTCGTAATGCTGCTTTATTTTTGGCTTTGTGCAAGCTGTTTCCAGTTGAATCAATAGTATAACTGCTCCTTAAGGCAGTTAAATATGTAATTAGTAGAAATAATGGAGCAATAGTCAGCTGCAAAACTGATGCTTCATGTAAATGCATGTAAGGCATTTTATTTAGTTGGCATGTTGCTAACATCTATTAAGTTAAATTATGAGAAGTGTTTTTGGGCCTTTCATGCGGAACGTCAAGCTTTTCATTCCTTATTTACATGTGTGAATGTATATGCATGGAGATTTCAACCCATGAATTAACTCCAGAGGAAAACAAATCACGAGATAAACACAAGCCCGGGTTTGTGTTTGGGTTTATTGTTTTTTTCCTTCAGAAAGCAGAGAAGCATCCTTACAGAATTTTCTGATTAATTTATTCAAAGAACTTAATTGATGTATCACAACACAGTGGTATAATTTACATGGCATTAAAAAATGGAATTGCTTCGTTCTTCACGTTGACAGCAGCCAGCTGAATGAGCAACCAGAAGTCAATCTCTGATAGTCATTTCTGTGACTTTGGAACATGTGCTTTTATTTAACTATCACCTCACGCTGTTGGGTTTTCTAAATAGCAGTAAATGAGCATGAAGCTGTGCTTGAAATATTACACAGTGTTTTATTAACATCAGTTGACACTGACAGCTATGGGTGGATAGCTTCAGATCCCTTTGGAAGTCACAATGCATCCCTAAGCTTTCATGCAAATGTAAAACCTGTGCAAAACAACTTCTGCATTGGACAATTAAACGTTAGCGATCAGAAAACTGTTTGGTAAGGAGCTCCGAGGAGGCAGCTGTGGAAAGAAACAATTGATCAGTGCCAGAGAAATCAACAAGACATGTACAAGTATGAACTGAGAGTCCCCAGTGGAAGAGATGCTTTTAACTCAGTAAACCTGCTCCTTTCGGAGCAGGGGTGTTGGTTTTTAACTGCTTGCCTAGTTGCCTTTATATAAAGAGCACATAGGCACATTCAACCTGAGGTGACTTTTTTTTAAACTAAGGAAATTCGGGAATAAAAAGGAGATGAAATCACTGGAGCATGGAATGATTCACACTAGTAGGGACCTCTGGAGCTCATTAAATCCCACAGTCTGCTTAAACTCATTCAATTAAATCAGGTTTCTCAGGATCTTTTCTTGTCAAGTGATCACCATCAGAAAAAGCGGAGTGTGAGAGTCACTCTCTCTTCATTGCCCTCCTATCCACAGTGTTGCAGCATTGGACACAACTCCTGGGAGGCTTCACCCTCAGTATAATCCTGTCCCAAGCTCAACAATACCTCTGTTTGCTGCTAGAGAACCTTACTGAAATAGAGAATATCGCCAGCAGTCAGGAATTTACCAGGGAGTGAAGACAGAGATTTTTACTGTGAGCCAGATGGCACAGTGCATGCCCCGTGTCCTGAAAAGCTGTGCATCCTCCTGGTAGCATCAGGCTGTGGCCACCTCTGCCCGTGCCTGCCCAGCTCTTCACCATAGGCTGGTGGCTGTTTGGTTCTGGGAACAAGGAATGCAGGGCACACAGCCCGGCCATGGCTCTTCAAAAAGGCTACGTGGTGCAGTGTAGAGTGTAGCTGAGATGCCCACAGCCTGAGAAGTGCCATCTCTCACACAGTGGGTGTCTCTGCTCTGCAGCTCAAGGTTGTGCTCTTCGTTTTGCTAGTAGCATAAGAAAAGATAGAAGAAATTATAAATCTTTGGTTTTCCATCTCTACACAGGCACAAAGTTACCTCATCACACTGCCTCATAAAGATTTTAAATATGATCTTAATCCTTGAAACTTCCTTCATCTTCAAAGAACAACAAGACTTTGAAACAGATATGTGGGAATTCACTTAGCCAAGTCCTGCAATTGTAGTTCTTCTGCAGTGATCTGCAAACCACAGACTCTGAAATGAACAAGGGGTTATGTGAATGTTCCATTTAAGTATTTATTTTTATTTTCTTTAGCAGAAGCTGTCAAATAAAGCATCTCCTGCCCTTCAGAGTTTTTGCAGTCTGTGCAGAGCTTCTGCAGGCCAGAGCTTTGCTTAGTACATTTAATTAGAGTTTACTTATTATAACAGCACAAAATACAAGCTCATTTTAGTCTGGGAATTGAATTTTGCTGCATTTTATTCTTGGTTAGCATCACTTGCTTCATAGTATTGGCAAGGATGCTTGCAAGATATGGGCACCCCTGGTGCAGGAGACGTTAGCAGGTTTAACAAGGAGACATTAAAAATGTATTTAATGGAATAGCAGCCTGAACTTCAGTATGTAGCTTAATTTTAGCATTGCCCCAGGGTAAGTACTCAATTTTGACTTTTAATTTTTTTCGTTCTAGACCAAATGAAACAGATGCCTCCCGGTAGACTTCTTTGGTAAACACACAGAGAATCCTCCACCCAATTGTAAGTGATTATACGGCTAAAAACGCAGCCTGTAATAGAGAACACAGATGCAATAATTATCCCAGTGCCTTGCATGTCAAGTATAACTATTGATGCTAGAAAAAAAAGAGGCCAAAATAACAACCAAGAGCGATTTGCTGCACCAGATCAGATTATCAGTTTAGGTTATCTGGCTCTATCTTCAGATACAGGCTTAACTTGATGATTTACTAAGAAATCAGGAATACTTCTTTATAACGTTGGTGAGAAAGATGAACATCTGTGGTTCAATTTTCCTGTAAGTTCTTTGCATATGACTCTTGCCACTCAGACATGGAATTCAGAGGTTCATTGGGTCTTCTAATTGTAATTATTGCAGTTCTTTAAACCTACAACCTGGTTTTTCAGTGCAATTTTACTGCCATCAAAAGCAATAGCCAGCTGTGCTCTGTCTTCGGTAATGTGAGAATTAAAATGCCCTGCTAGGAAGTTTGAGGTTCATTCAGGGAATTAAGTTTTTTCCTGTGGCTGTTTTGGAAAATTCCATGTGGGTGTGCAAGCTTATCATCTGATCTTCCAAGACATTGGTGAGTACAGCACTAGCCACAGTGGCCAGCATGTCTGTGAGATTTTAGCTCAGGCTGGAAGTTTCAATCCTTCCACCAAAATCACCACAGCTGTTTCTGATTGCTCTTATTTTGCCCTCACACAGTTGAAGATTTAAAATTCTAAGTGTCCAAGTAAATATGTGCTCATCTGTTCTGCAGTTCTTCTCCAATCAGTTTTGGAAGAGGTACAATACTGGAAATATGAAACTTCCTTCATGAAGCTGACAAAAATGTTTGGCCCAGGTGCTCTTGACTAATTGGAGACACCTGACCTGCCAAGGAGCTTTCTCACCCAGCATTAGCTGTCTGAAACTTGCTCTGCTGCAGATCTAAATCAATACTGTCTTCTTTCCTTTGCCAGTAGAGAGACAACAGGAACTTCGGAGAGCAGTTCAGCCCATCCTAAAACACGTAGCAAAACAGTCTCCTGCATGTGCTGGTTGTGTATCTGAATGCAAAGGAAAACTGAAGTGCTATGTCCAAATAGAAACCTGATTTTTGTTGTCTTGTTGGCCTGAGATGAATGTTATCCCCTGTAAGCCACATCACTCCCAGAGGAGGAAAGATAACCTGTTTCTACCTGAGCTCTGCCAGTTCTTGAAATCTCTCTCTTGGACCTATTTTTCTTCTGAATATGGCAGTCTATAAATGATACCATCTGAGACACAAAAGCCTTACAAGAAGATTATGACTTACCAATATTTTTAAAATTTTTGATGGCAAGATGTACACTGTATCAATTGGAAAACAATCTGCAGAGACTACCAAGCATGGACACTCATACACGTGAACTTAACGTAGTGGGCTGCTCTTATTTTGAAAACTAAATGAATTGTAATGAATTGTCATTTCCCATAAAAGTGCTCCATAGAAGAGGTCTTGCCCACAATGGTCCAAGGCATGCTGGCATGATTATGCCACCATGTTCTGATGTACAGATGGATGTATCAGTTTCATTCAAGTGTCCTGAAAGACTGGGCAGTGAGGACTACTGTGCCAGGACACCTGTTTACTTTAGTTCCTCCGCAACAGGTCTGGCTTCAGTCAGAGATTGCTCATGGAATGGACTTGTTGGTCTGGAGTAGAGAAGTGTGACCCCATAACACTTTACTAGGGTAGCCAGTGGCTGGTGCTTAAAACACAATACTCAAAGTAAACTGCTTATCATTGACAGGTAGGTAAACTTTAGAAACTGGGTGAACTCACCTGTGTGAAATGTATGAGCAATAGGTCAAGGCCATGCTGTTTGTTCACCTGCTTTTGATCTATATCAGGGCACAGCAATTTATCATCTTTCTGAAGTGAAAGTCTTGTTTGGTGCACCAGAATGGGCTGCAGTCCCATGGGCTAGGGGACACAGGTGTTCAGGTCAGAAAAATTGAGTGGGCTTTCTGGGATAAGTCTCTCCAGACATAGGAAGTTCCAATTACATTTTGCTGTGATTCCATGAGGGCCGAATATACTCATGGGATGATCTTCTCAGAGATGTTATGCGGGCAGGAGAGGCTTGCCTTTTTCAAAACAAAACGTTTAGAAATACCCAATCTGTGTACTGCATTCTTCTGCACCATGCACTGAGCAGCAGCAGCAGCCCAGCCACTGGTTTGGCTCAGCGGTAATCACTGGGCCAGCCTTTCATTAGTGTCTAACACTAATTAATATGCCATGTGCTCTTTCAAGAACACCAGATAAGTACTCACAGCTTTTGCTAGGCAGATGGCAACTTTCATTACTTGACCAGATTTGCTAATCGCTGTTAGGTATCTCACCCCCTCCACAGCCCTGAGGCCATACCATATCGTGCCTTGAGCATTCCCAGCCAGAGAAAAGAAGTGTAATGTTTGGTTTTGAAAGCCTGAGTAAAATCCCATTTCTCTTTTCTGATGCTCTTCCTGCTAACATCAATTTTTTCCTGACTCTTACCTGAGTCAGAAGAACGAGCTGCAGGTTTAAGCTCACTGTGAGCAACAACGCCCTTTTTTTTTTTTTCCCACAACTTTGTAGCATCTTTTGGGTCTCAAAAGGGGAACTGAAAGTCATAAATTTCTTTGTGTGTCCTCCTTTCACACTCCTAGGAGTGAAAAATAAAATGTTCCCCAGCTAGGCTATCCCTTGGCTCTGAATAAACATTTTTTCGAGGGCTCCCATGCTTGCCAAGGTGTCAGGATAACATTCTCATGCTGATTCCTCTGCCTTCTTTCAGCATCCCGGTGCTGGGTGTCCATTTCCGAGGCTTTGAAGTGGCCAAACTCTCACCTCATCTCATACACATGGAAATCAGATCACCAGGAGAAGGAGCGAGCTTGTAAATCCCAAGAAGAAGCCAACAGGGCAGGTTAGGAAATGATGACCTTCAATGTATTAACAGTCGAGTGAAGAACTCTGTGCTGCCAAAGAGGCTGCAGTAAAAATAGAGAAGAGGTTTGTAGGTGAGTGAAAGCACTGCTAAAGGGCTTGGATTTGCTTCTTTCCAACTTCATTGCATTGCGTGGGGGAAAACCAGAGCTGAACATTTAAAGCTTTTATTGCTTGCTTATTTTTATACACTGAGAACAAGGGACATCTTATCATTAGGAACTGTTTGTGTAAGAGTTTAGAAACCACAGCTGATAGGGGAGTTGTGTTGTGCTGGGCACCATGCACTTCCAGAAAATCCTTGCCACGGGTCTACAGACTAGAGAGACAGAGGGCTACAGCATATAAGTAGATTGGGTATTGCAGCAATGCATTTCCTGCAAAGCAGGCCAGTCTCAGCAACCACAAGGGCCTACTCATCTCCTGAGCAGTTGTGTAAGATACTGAGGGGGCTGGCTGGGTGTGCAAACATCTCCTGCTCATGCTGCTTCTAATTAAGAAGAGGAACTGATGCCACATGGTGTCTGGGAGGCAAACAGCTCCTGCAGCTGCACAGTGAGAAGGGCCAAGGCTTCGTCTGCTCTTCAGGGAATGTTGTTGTAGTCATTCTCTGAACCAACAGCTAGCCTTCACATTTTCTCTTCAGTGTCAGTCTGCTGAGCAGAATTAGCAATGAACCCTTTTGCTGGCTTAGTTCTACCTAAGAAAGGGCTTTTTCTGGCAAAATTATGGTAAAGGCAGCAGTATTTTCCAACTCTGGCTGCTGTTAGCTGGTGTGAGAAGAGTCTCCAGTGCAGATCTGATGGGAGTCTGCCAAACAGGCACTACAGGAGGACAGTTATGTCAGTCCTCAAGTGGGATACAGAAACATCTTTTTCTCCTCATTACATAATCACTTAAGTTGCTGAATTTGTGGAGGTGTTCTTCTGTATTTGTTTCTTTTGAATTTCCTTCACCTGCATATTCCAGCCATAGAATCATAGAATTGTTTGAGTTGGATAGGACTCTTAAAAGTCATCTAGTCCAACTCCCTTGCCATAAACAGGGACATCCATAGCTAGACCAGGCTGCTCAGAGCCCTGTCCAGCCTGACCTTAAGTGTCTCCAAGGACAGTGCATCCACCACCTCTTTGGGCAACCTGTTCCAGTGCCTTACCATTTTTCTTGAAAAAACTTCTTCCTTATATCTAATTTAAATCTGCCTTCTTTTAGTTCAAAATAATTTCTCCTTGTTTTGTCACAAGAGACCCTGGTAAAGAGTATCCCCTTCTTTCTTTTAGTGCCCTTTTAGTCACGTCTAGGGAAACTCCTTGGCTTTGCTTTGGTTGCACTGTCAGTGCCACTGTTGTATTCTCCACAGATGCAAAGCACTTACTTCAGAAGGACCATAAGTGTGAGTAGAGAAGTTTATCACTAAATCCACACCTCTGAAAGCTTAATTGAACACTTTCTACTCACTCCTGGCCTGTAAGACAGAGTGAGTAACTCTTAGATTTGAAGTGTCTCTGCCATAACAGTAGATAAGGTCAATGCTTCTTGTTTAGGGTAAGGCAAATTAAGTATAGGGAAAAGCCTGAAGGGAAGGAGGGAAGAGTATTGTGAAAGTCCACATTGAGGATTGTTCTCTCCCTGTAAAAGAGAAAGGGGCAGAGATCAAAGATCTGTTCTAGATTAGATCTAGAGGTCTTGTTGGGACTGCAGTAAGATCATCTTCAAAGCTTAAGAGTTGATTTAAATATTTAGTTTCTGATCTTGAGTAGAAGCTGGTTGGAGGATATTGCTTCAGGCATGTCTCAAATACAAACTATCAAGAAATTCGTACTTTTCAATGATCAAAGAGACAGATTGAAATAAATTGATAGATGACAAGTTTAAGCAACACTGAATGAAATGATACAGAAATCCCAGGATTAATCAGTAGTGAATCTTAACACACTTTAACTCTGTAAAATGCTTAATAGTGTGGGCCTTCAGAGCAAGTGTTTTTTGATACATTAGAAAGAATCAGACAGCCAAAAACACCCCTTTCCATGGCTCTTTGAAAGGCTTCTGGTTTTTAAAACCAAACTAAGAACTGGCATTCTACCTGAAATCCTGTCTTACAGTTTCCCGGGTGAAATCCTATGTTCACAGATAAGCAGATGCACCTTTGCTATATCCAAGTCCTTTGTTTTTACGGCTTATTTGTTTCAGAGGTCCCTGAGGACTTCTAAGTAATTTTCTTATCGTCAGGGAGACACACTGAAGCGTGTACAACCGCTCTTTAAATGGGAATGTTCCTCATTCTGTGTTAGCTAGCACACTCCTCCTCAGGGGCATCTGGTTGAGGTTGTAGGGTTTTTCTCATTTGTGTTTGTAGATCTGTCTTACATCAAAAGAGAACCAAGAGAAAAGGGAACAAAATCTTGAAGCCGTTCCCTTTCCTCTGCCTCTACAATGAAATATGTATCCCAAGAATAAGAGCAGGTCAAATTATTCAGTGCTGGTGTGTAAGTGCTTAGAGAAGGGTTACTAGGGCATTTCCATTATTTGCTGTGGTTGTTTGGTGGTTGTGACATTTAGAGGGTACTTTGAAGAAAACAGCCCGGCTGGTAAATGGCAGCAGAGAAAAGGGAAGGAAAGCAAATGGAGAGGAGGGAAGTTCACAGAGATTTCCTGACAAGATGAAAGAGCAAAGAAAATCCTGTGAGTTCTAATTCAAAATTTTGGTGGCCTCTGTTTGAATGAAAGAACAGTTTCTTAGCATGCTTAACAACTACTTGGTCCTGTCCAAGAGTACACTTCACCAAATGTCTGCTGTGTTTAACACCACAGTCAACTTTGAAATGTGTGATGAGAATTATTTTTACAGCTGAGCTTCTTAAGAGAGGCCCACATGTGGTGTATAAATCCTGGTGGGGTTTAAAGTACCTCAGTTGCACTAAAGAGGAAAATGCTGATCTTCACCAGGATTAATAATATACACAGAGGTATTAGCATCCAATGGTTAAATCAAATTAAAAGGATCCTGGTGAAATCCTGGTGAAGTCCTCCACGGGAGACCCAATTGTGCATGTGGTTGGATGAGGACTTTTACTGCTGATTTTCAGCACGGTTTTGGGCTCGTCGCCTTTCCACTGTGTCTTTCAGTGTCACAGCCTACAGGAGTGATAAAATAGCGGTCACTACTCCAGATGAACCCTGTAAGACATTAGTGCTTGTAGGCAGCTTTAATGAAAAGTTCAGTAAGTCTCAGTGCTCTGGTATCGGGTAGTGGAATAAATATTGCCACTTTCTTAACTAAAAATGTTGGGTTTGGGGATAAAGCTTCACCTGGCATGAGAAAGAATCTCGTTAGGGAGTACACTGATATTTCGAATATTACCTTAGCAAAATTGCTTAACCTGTTTTCTGTATCTTTATTGCCCAAGTCTAAACTCAGCTTGATCTATTACAGCCTCGTTTGCAGGTTTGCATGAGCAAATTAATCAACCTCTGAGTAGCACTCAGATACTACAATGATATAAATAGAGCTGGGCAGGAAACTCTTTGCAGATCCTTCAACTTTATTGCACATCAAAATAAAACAATCTTTCAGTGGTTGTTTGGTAGATTTGTAATTGAAACAAACATGTACATAGACCAAACATCATTTTGCTGGTGTGTTCGTATGGGATGTGGATTCACACTTTGAATGTGAGTTTCATAGAGGGACTTGAACTTGGGGCTTTCCTTTCCTGGTAAGTTCTTCATATTTGTGATGTTTGATTTAAAAAAAAAAAAAAAAAAAAGTTTTAAAAAATAATAAGAAAATAAATCTGGCTCTAAACTAGGTATTAAGAACAAGAGGAATGTGATGCATAAGAGCAAAATGTAAATACAGAGCAATCCTTACAAGAGGAGGAATAAAAGAAGAAGAAAAGAAAGAGAACATAAAAAGCCACGCATATCTATCGCCAAATGTGTCTCTTCTAAAGTATATGGAAAGAAGCGTCATGAAGAGCACTGCACAGCAGGCTAGGTGTCAAGTGGACATGTAAACCTTTCTACAAAACACTGAAGAGTGCAATGGTATGAAACAGTGAAGTGTGAAACGGGGCAAATTTAGAGAAAGGAGAGCTGTGTCAGCAGCAGCAACAAAATGTAGAGACTAACACAGCCTTGTTGAAGAGAAATTAGAGGCTGGGAGAGAGATGAGGGAGAAAGTGTCAGTGCACTATAAGATTATCACACATTTCTAAAGAGGTCTGAAAGAGCTGAGTTCCTGCTGTGGGGTCCCTCTCACACTGATGTGAACAAGCAGCACTATCACCTTAAGTCCTTAAGTGCAAGTGGTGACACTTTAGTATGCACGGCCTGCCTTAGAAAATCCAGGGGATGCAAAAGAAACATGAAAACCATGCAAGTCAAAAGGTGCTGCTCCCATTGTTCTTCCTGCTGCTTAGATGACTGAGGGTCTCTCTTAGAAGAGAAGATCACATCTCCCCACATGCGCTCTGCCAGCATCCTAGGGCAGTGCTGCCTGTGTGGAAGCAGCTCCCACAAACACCTTTCATGCCTTCGGCATTAGCAGTACAATAAAGTCACCCTGGCAGGTGGGAAACAAGCTCTCACCAGAGTATGTATAGCATAGTATATACATGGTAGCTCAGCGATGATGCAGCAGCATAGCCCTTTTTACAGAATAGGCATGAGTGAAACTGCTTGAGACTGTCTTGAACTGAAACAGGAATTCTGAGGCACCTGAAACTGGGACTGAGTTACCAAGGAGAAGAATGGGTGCAAGCGTCTGCTATCTCCAGCATGAAGTAGTGGAGTGCGGGTACAGTCTTGATGCTGTATGGTGTTACAAGTGTATAATGACATCCTGGAAAAAGCAGGGCTGATCAAGATCTAGACAGTGCAATAGGAACAAAAAAGCCTGACTTATTTGCCAGGATGGAGTATGTGGCTGGATTTCTACTGGGGCTAGGAGGACTATACCCACAGTTAAGACCATAGAGCGCAACAAGGTATAAGAATACCTTTGTATACAAAAGAAATTCTGAGTGACTCTATTTTCTAGGAGTTACTTCATGCCCCAAAGCATGCTCTGTGTAGGCTTGTCTAGTTCTAGTACTTATTTCTGCTTTGGATAACAGCAGTCATTTGGTAACAAATCCTACAAAAAGGGACACAAGATGAAAACTAACTTTGTGACCTGCAGCTCTGTAAGCATCCCACATCCCTCATCAGCCATGGAGAAACTGTTTGTGTTCTTGATTCCTTGAGGAAGATAAGACTTTGGTGTTTCTTCTATAACCATCACCAAAAAAAATAAAGCAAACTGCAAATACTTTATATTCCACTGCTATTAATACCGTCCAAGCAGGTCAATCCATTTCTCTCTTTCAAGAGTGAGATAGCAGGGCTGGTTGACACATACCAGAGAGCCCTTTGAGCTTGCCTTCCTCAAGTTTCAAGAAAAGGTGAGAAAAAAAAATCTTCTTCCTTTTACTGAAAATTCACCTTTTCTTTTCTTTTCTTTTCTTTTCTTTTCTTTTCTTTTCTTTTCTTTTCTTTTCTTTTCTTTTCTTTTCTTTTCTTTTCTTTTCTTTTCTTTTCTTTTCTTTTCTTTTCTTTTCTTTTCTTTTCTTTTCTTTTTTTTTTTTTTGTATGCTCCTTTATTCATTTATTTTGAGGCCTTCCACCCCTGTTAACTGTGGGAAAAGGCTTCCCCTTGCTAGGGTACAGCTTGCATTGTAAAAGTAATTCAATTTTACACCATAGCGATGACACGATCAAGGGAACCTTGAGCAAGCTTTGTGACCAAGAGCATTTAACAAGTACGTGAAAAGCTCCCAAAGAGCCCTCATGAAAGAAAGAAAGGTTGTAACAATAGGAGAGGTCGTTTGATAGTGGTAAATTAAGAGTCATAGGAGTGACTCTAATCAGGTTAGACTTTAAAGAAAGAGAAGAACCTTTATATCTCTTGAGCATAGGCCTGACTGCATTAAAAACTCTTCAGTGTGCATTGGGAAGTGCACAACCCCCTCTGATGCTCAGAACTTGCTTCTCCTTGGGTTGAAGCATTCAGCCCTGCAAGAACAAAGACATCCTAGGCAAAAAAAGTCAAACTGCAAATTTGGACCAGAAGGACCTTGGAAAAATGATACTGAATCTTTTTCTTCACACTACAATGTTTTAGTCAATAGCTAGACCTGCTTGATGCAGTTTCCTTTCATTTTGGTCCCCCTGACAATCCTCATGCAAGCATGGAAACAGTCCTGTGTATAAAAGCAATGATGAACAATTCACTTGTGACAGGAGTTTATCAAGTCTGTGATGTCTGAGATAGATCCTGTCCTGAACTGAAGTGCACCATCTATCTCAAGTAAGAAAGGCCGTGCCAATGATGCGTAACTACATGTACTGTGTATTGATATGTACATTAGGGAAACTGGTTCTGGGCATGTAGTTCGAACTAGGGTCACTAGTAACATGTACTGTGATGTGGATTTAAAGGAGAATCCAGCAGTCTAAAAAAAGAATCTATATACCAATGGCCTATCAAGCAGACTAGCATGTGGCTTAGTCATTGCTTCTTAGGTATGTGCTATTGTGAAAAACAGAGTTTGTTTTGCACAAGAACAAGGTTGCAACTTGTCTTTGTTAGCAAAACAAAATAAGAAAGGGAAAAGTTGGGCCTGACTCATTTTTGCAACCGACAGGGACACCTACAGGAAGACAAAATTAACACAGTGGCATATTGGGTGTTTTCTGCTTTATTTGTTCACAGCTTGAGCCTATTACCTAATAGAGACGCAAGAAAATGGCCCATCTGTTTGCAGTGAGCAAATGTGTGAGTACTGCTCTCTGGGGCTGCTTGGGAGAAGGGTTGCTTTTCAAATACGTATTTACTTTACTCTCTGTTTTCTCAACGGTGTGTATAACTCAATACTAAAAGGCTAATTTGTTTAAGAAAACCGAACCTGACTTCTTCAGTTAATTGCTTACAGAAAAGCTGTAGGTATTGCAGCAGTTGTGTGTGCTTTGCCGAGCAGCCTCAGCTGGGCTGCTGGCGTGGAAGCTGCATGGCAGCGAGCTGCTCCCTGCCCCCTGCCCCCCTCCCCAGGCCTGCTGGCTCTGCCTGGGCTGCAGCTCTCAGAGGACATCGGGGGTGTGTAAGGAGTGGGAGAGAGATGAAAGTACGTCTGTCAAGGAATGGGGATGAGGCATCTGGGAAAGAAGGCCTGCTCAGGGGCACACGAGGTTTGAGATATGATTAATGTGTTGGCAACACGTTAATGAGAACAGGATCTGGCAACTTGGAGGAAATGCCTCTGTGTTTGCTTGCAAACAGCCTCAAGCAGGACTATGAGCCTATGCTCGCGTGAAAGCGAATCCAAGATTTTGCATGTACGTGAATGGCAACAGGCTATAATTGAATGAAGTGGAATTTGGAGATGAGCAGGATGGCGTGGATCCTGTGGGGCCCTTTCCTCCAGTTGGGGCTGGGGCTGCTCCATAGCTCCCTTTATCAGCAGAGGACGGGGCTCTTTCTAGTAAACAGCAGCATGCCAGCATCACCACATCACTGCTTTCTCCCCAGCTCCTTGGCCACTTGGGCTTTTAAAACAATTTTTACAAACTCCCAGAGTCAAAGCCAGTGACAACCTTTACTTCTCTGCAGTCTGAGGGGATAGAACTGCTTGAAGGTATTAGCTATGCTAAGCCTCTTAAATAACTATTAAACACATAAAACTCTTAAATGCACGCAAATCCTCTGTAACAAATGGCAAACAATAAGGAAAAGCTGATCAACCATTATACAGCAATTTAATCTATGCAATTTGCATAATTTTGTCTAACAGAAGGCAGCTATAGTAGAACTGCTTTCTGAAGAAAGGCAGAAATGCTGTACAAAACAGGTAAACAATTGGGGGTGAGGATTTTGCAAGTTCTCGGCAAATTCTTGGCTAGCAGACAAAGGCAGTATAATGTAATTGCAAGGGATGTGATGTAGATGGACTCAAAGAGATAAAGGAAAAGTTGCGAGCATGAAAAAAAAAGTCAGTTTTGCAATCAAATTGGGCAATTTGGGACAAAGGTTTAATGTTTACCTCTAACTCTGTCCCTCTGTCATTTCAGTAGGCTTGCGTGCCTGCATCCCACATGAGGTGCAGTGCTCTGTGCTGTGATAGGCACGCTGCTGCTGCTGCCTTCAGCATTTGTGCATACATAGCACCTTTACAATGGTAATCAATGAGTAGCCCCTTCTGAGCAGCTGTTCTACAGATGGCCACAGGGCAAATGGGCCGCGGGTAGCAGGGTTCGGGGCCAGCCCTACGGGATAGCCTGTGCTTCCACAGTCTGTAAGGTGGGCCCACACTTCTGGAAATACACCTCACTGCTGTGGGGTCTGCAGCGTTGCTCTACATGCACACAGTGAGCATGCAGAGATTTCACAGACGGGAGCTGTACAACTTACTCCTAAGTAGATAACCTGGGGCTGCTTGTCACTGCAGAGCCACCTGCTTAGGTACAGCCCCTGCACCCCATGCATTTACACTAGGAGCTCATTAACAACTTAGTGCTGAGCTGCAAAAGCAGCTCTTTTTTTTTACAGGATTGTCCTCTATTATGTTCCCAGCAATCTGGTGGCCATCAACACCTTGCTGATAAACTGGAAATCCTCACCTTCTTCCATCTTCACCTCCGAAACGACCCATGAAAGAGCCGGGGAGATCAAAGAAATCCTCTTCCATCCTTATCCTTCTGACAGAGGGACTGGTGCGATTTAGCACCCATGTGGGAATGTGAGCATCCGTAACTGGGGAGTGGCAGAGGTGGAAAATGAGATGGGGAGGGGATGTGGAGAGGCACAGAAGATAAGTTAACTGGGGAGGGGGTGCATGCTGAATTGTGCTCCACATAGCAAGCGTGAGAAAACAGAAATTACTTCCTCTGCCCCAAATAAAGATCAAGGATCATTTGCATTCAAAGAGGTCAGTTTTGCACATATCCCATCCCTTGAGTCACTCTCTTTTAACTCAAAATCCTCATTAATTAATTGTTCTTCAAATTCTGCTCCTGTGAATCATATATCTGAAGAACTTCTTTCCCCAGTGCTGAGTGCCTTTTTTTTTTTTCTGTCAAAAGCTGACTTTAAAACAAAAGGACTTAGGTGAGAGTAGGGGGGATTTAAAGATCCCCAAACTTCTGAAATATAGGCTCACTTGTTAGAGATAACTGAACAAACTGTCAAATAAGAGTTACCCATTATTTATCTTTTTTTTTTTTTTTCCCCCAACAGTTTTAGGCTTCATCTAGAATTTGCATTCATAAACGCAGCAACCTGGGGGCTTTTCACAGCACCTTAGGCAGACTGAACAGGAGCTGGCGCATAATCAGCGATGGAACAGCTGTTATCCAGAGATAACAGAGGCTGCAGATGTGCATGAGGTCAAGGGAGACAATGCTGTGAGTGGAAAAGTCATACAATGGAGTTCTGTGTATTTTCTTCAGATGTGGAGAACAAAAAAGCAGTGACCTTTTGTCTGTTGCTGTCACTCCCTGCCTCACCATTAAGGTAGTTTTCTCTTCTTTTTTTAAGGGGAGGTGTCTCGAAATAGATCCCTGTCAATCATGCCCTAAAAACAATGAGTGCAGCCATCAGCAGAATCCTTTTTAGAACTGTAAATATTCTGCATGTTGAAATATGTGGCAGTTAGATATACACAGAGCTTCGGATAAATGTAATTTTAATGCATTTATTTCAAAGACAAGTTGATTTTGATCACTTATATGTAAAGGTCTAGTGAAAAATACAGGGAAACAAGACTATACCCATGGGCTCAGGGAAGATCTTTCCTACCTGGTATCCATCTTCCAACACTGATCAATAGCAGTGTGCAAGAATTGGGCAAGCAAAAAATCAAAGTCCTCCAGGTTTTGGGTAGTCTGTGATTTAAGGATTGCTGAGCTGAAATTGTCTCCATGTTTTGGTGTTGAATTGTGTTTATGGACATACCTAGTTGTGTCCAAACCACTATGAACACTGCACCTGATTTCTGAGCAGCATTTGAAAAAGTAGATGTCTATGAAAGGCAATTTGGAAAAGTCAGTGACCAGCCGTCTTAAGCCTGGTACCAAGCTACCACATGTACCATCATGGCAAATGTTGGCATCTGCCTGCTCAGAAGGATTGAAGCCAACAACCAGCAGTGAGAGAAATACATTCACCAGGGAACTGAAAGCAGCAGCTCAGAATCTCCTGCTGTGCACCAGCACACAGCATCTCACCTGCTCTCCAGCTTGGTATATCAGTGAGCAGCATGTGCTGTACTCACCCTGGCCACAGACACGTCCTCAGGGAGCTACTGTGGTACCTGAAGAAGACAGGGAAAAGTCAGTGTGCCTTGCCTGGGGCTGAGATAAGTCTCTATTCCCGCTGTCAGAAGTGCAGCTTTAGGAGCACAAAAAGGAAGGTGAGCGCTCACAGGTCAAATAGTCAGGGCTGCATTCATTCTCTCTGGAGCATCTTTTGTGATCAGTAGAGAGTTGTGTTGGGTTTAGCTGAGAACTGTGAGTGAGAGCACACAGCAGTTACGTTCCCAGCCCAGCGTGTTGTTTTTTATGACCCCCATCCCCAGCAGAGGACAATGGCTTCTGCAGCTCTTAGGATCCACGGGAATCTGGTGTTTGACAATACACTCCCAACACATCTGTTTTGTTTTTCTGTTTTGGTTTTATTTTACTGTTGAAATTAGGAGTTTCCATTTTAGCCCCCCTTCCCCCCTCCCCTTTTCCCCCCTTTTTAATTGCTTTCTCCCCTCCTCCACACTTTATTCTTTCGGCACAGGGCTGCCACTTACCAGCTGTTCACAATTCCTTCACCCCTTCTGCTTTTCAGTACTAGATTACCACGACATACACTCAAAGGATATTTTCTTCCTTGCAGGAGGTCCCTGCTTCCCATACCCACTGAATACATTTAACAAAAATACTTTTCTCTCTCTTTCATACCTTGGAGGAAAGTCATCATTATCTGCACTCACTCCATGATTCAGATTGGCCAATCTCTAATTGCTTAGCTTGATTTCTTGTCTGTTTTTAGATCCCAGGACTGCTGATTTTTCCTTCTCCTTTGTAGACCAAGCTCACCCACAAAGTGAGTGCTCAGTAATTATTTCTCACAAAAAAACTCATTCATCAGTTCATAAATCTGCTCGTCTCCCCTGCTCTTTCCTTTTTATTGTGTGTAATTGGATTATTTTTCTAAGCTGAAATTTGACCAACCAAAATAAGTGCATTGCCACATCTCAACAAATGGTACCCAAAAGAAACAAGCTGGCATGTCATTGTGAAGCAGTCGGTCGCACTCCCTGGTAGGTGTCATCTGCTGAAGGGGAGCAAGGAGCTATGGCTCAGGGTCGAAGGCTGAGAGATGCAGAGCCTGGGAACTTCCACTGTTGCTAGTGGGAGAAGAGGCTGCTGAGCTCTGCTCAGGAATGTACTGCTTTCATTTCTAATTGAGTTATTTGTTCACTTGTTGAAGAATTCTTCTCTTAGGGCAGTGACTCCCACAGACAATAACAGTGGCCACATGCAGCCACCAGGGAATTCATTGCAGCCACAAGACAAAAACTCTCCCTGATTGTTCGGTTCTGTTTTGACTTAGTCTGTCAAAACTGCAGCCACCATGAACTTACTGTGATGGCACGCGACACAGCTGTTTGTCTAAGAGCCACCAGTTCATCCTTTTCCTCTCCTAGGCACTCAGAGCAGGAGGTCCCAAGCTGCAGTCTGAGAGACCAAGGTTAGTAGTCTGTAAAGTCATAGTAACATTGCATGTTGCTGTTGTCTTTGTAATGTGTCTTTACTGTGTCTTTACTGTGCTTTAAAGCCCTTTAATAATGGGAGAGACAGACTGCAGGAGAGACATGGGTGCTCTGTGACTTCAGCAAAACCAGAAACCATTATGCCCACAGGTCAGGTCTGGTGTCAGAGCACATCTCTGCCTGTCTTGACTCCCAGGTCACCCGGAGCCTTCTGCTGAGCAGGTTCCTGACCCATGTCTTCCAGAGCAGTCTTTTTCTGTGGAGTAACCTCACATGAACAGGAAAAACCGCCAGAACCATGGATGTTGCAAAGCCAGACTCATTTACCCCATAAGGCTCCCTACTGTTGCTGGAGCAGATGTTTCAAGCAGCAACAGCCTTAGCTGGCACGCAACACCACAGGTCTGTGCATGGAGAGCATATCCAAACCCCTGCATGTATCCCACACAGATCACATACATACCTGGACTCTGTTTCTGGATACTGACAGGGCTCACAGGAGGTCAGAAACATTGAACTCTCCTGCTAACACAAAGTAATTCATAAACTAGCCTTGGACATCATATCCAAGCTTCACCAGTCCTTCACTTTCTACTGCTCTCAGGAATTATCAGCTTCTGCTGGGCTATGAGCTGCCTGACACAGCCTCACCCTGGGGAAAAGGCTCTGGACCACAGCCTGTTTCCTTGCTGCACTCCTGCCCTGCCTGAGTTGCTGCTGACTGTCCTTGGTCCACAGTTACTTACCTGCTGCTGCTCTGCCCAGGCTGCGGTTTTTTATAAGAGATATATCTGGTTGGTCTTGTCTCAGGAATTTCAGAAGTCCCTTATTTAACTTCTGAAAGCAGTTCTCATATAGGTCATAAATAAAAGTCAACACCTTATTATGGTTAGGATATTGCTAACATTTGTCCATAGTTGATATCTTTCCTTAAAGCTAAAGCAATCACGTTTGCTTTGGTTATTCTCTGCAATCCCTGAGGTATGTGCAGGTAGCATCCCAAACCATAAAAGCTCACACTTCTATAACTCTGGCTTGAGGGGATGGTGCAGAAACAAGATGGTGCTGATATGTTTATAAATAATTAAAAAAAAAAAAAAAACCAAAAAACTATGAAGTTTATAATTTAAAGCAGAGAACTGTTTCATATGGGAAATATATGAAACTCTTTTATGGCAAGGGACCAGTATAGCATGTTATGCAATGAAAGAGGGAAGATGGTGTCCTTTACCTTGTGCCACAGTAATCTGCTCCCAATTCTTCCTGCACAGTGCTCTTCCAGAAGTTTGATAAGGACCAAAGGAACAGATGAGAAAGGGATGCAGTAAAAGTAATGGATACATGGCATGCTGTGGGCTGCTATTTACAGGTGCTCCTAGTGCCAAGCACAAGGGAGAGGCACAGGCACTGCCTCTGTGCCCTCCGCCCCTCAGAGCCAAGCAGCAGCATTCAGTGCTTTGTGGCATGGCCGATGTGCTCAGCAGTATTTTCAAGGCCCATCACCATCTTCTGTCACCTTCTCTTGAGCGCATGACCACCCTGTCCTTTTCCCCTCCCTCTCCTTGCTCCCTCACCGGTGCCCCTTCTGCTGCCCTCCTGCACAATATGACCCAACCACACATTCCGCATTTTCCATATCTACTTTTTTTTCTTCTCCTTTCCCCCCTCTTTTGTTTTCTGGTAACAGCGTTTGGCATTTCCCGGACAGCCCGTACCCCATAAGGCCTTAAAGTCTGAATGCAAGAACGGCTTGAGCGTTGCCTGCTGCGACTGAAGAAGAACTTGAGTGAAAATAATCCTCTCTTTTGTTCCGCTTGGGTTGCTTTTTGTTTGCCTGACAGATGTTCGGCCCCTGTGTGTGCACGCAGAGCAGATCCTGCGCAGCACAGCCTGGCCCTCTGATCCGCCAGCCCATTGAGTCCTGCACCTCGGCCCGGCTGGGCTCCAGCCCTTACAGATGCGAAGGCTGAGGGCTGCTGCCCTGTTCCACTGCACATGGCTGGGTGGCACTCTGTGGTGAGGGGGAATAAAGAGGGCAAGCCTCTCACTTGCAGCACCCATGATGACACATATGGGCAAGCGCAGTCAAACAACATCACAGTTTGCATTTTGAGGTGCCACAACATTGTGTCATGCAGGGGCCTGCTGTACCTTGCCCCCCTCAGCTTCTTGTGCTGTTGTGCATCTGAGGGGTGGCTTTGGGCAGCCCCAGGTGCCTGTCTCCTTGCCAGCCCCTGCATGACTGCACCTACAGCTGCCACACTGCCCTGTCTTATGGCCTCTCATAGAATCACAGAATTATTGAGGTTGGAAAAGACTCCAAGACCACCTAGCTCAAACACCAGCCCATCCCCATCATTCCCATTAATGATGTCCCTCAGTGCCACAGCCACATACTTCCTGAACACCTCTAAGGACGATCACCCCACCACCTCCTTGAGCAGCCCCTTGCAGTGCCTCACCGCTCTTCCAGAGAAGAAATGTTTCCTAATATCCAATTTGAACCTTCTCTGGTGCAACTTGAGGCCAATCTCTATCATCCTAACACTAGTTAACACCATTAGGCACTGAACTATCATTTAATACTGCAGTAGCTGAGCATGAGTTTATTAAAAACTTGCCTACTGTGCTACTGACCTGTTGCTTGACAGAGTATTTTCCTCTGAAGAAGCAAATACAGTTCACGATGTTACAGAGTTCACCTATGCTTCTCCTGACATCCAAGCAGCTCAAGCAGGAAGTGTGCATGGGTCTTTGATTTAGGAAAAATAACACTGACCTGCCACTATGGTGTCAGTAGCCAACAATTTACATTCCCTTCTTTATTAATTTTGGACCTTGACACATATGTGAAGATGAGCAAAAGGGCCTCATTCAGAAAGGAGAAGAGCTTTGTAATATGAATTTTTGGGTAGGAAATGCTTTACGGATGTGGGAGAACTAGTGAATGCAGCCCTGTGCATCTGTGAGTATCCGTGGGACGATGTAACACCTGTCCTGGCATGAGCTATTCTGTACATGCACATTTTTACAAAGGCTGTGTTGTAACTCTTTGTAGGCAGCATTAGATTAATACTGGGGGACTTACCTAAAGCAGTTATGTCCCATAGATAGTACCTGAAACCCATGCTGTGCCCACACAGAGTATCAGCCAGGGAAATCAGTGTTTCAACTAATTCCTATGACTTGTCTTGTTTCTGTCTTGATGATCACAGCCCTCTGGGTGATGCTGTTTGCAGGGCTGTGTGCAAGCTATTCTGTGACTTTTCTTTTAAAGTAGTTCTTTGAAATTCTCCTGCTCCTGCCAGGGGGTTTGAGCTCTGTTGCATCACTGTTGTGATGGTCTGTCAAGCCATCTAATTGGGCTGTCTCATTAAGACTTGCAGTCAGAGCTTACAAGGCAGCAATCCCATAGTCCAACACTGTGGCTAGAGCCATGGCCTGCATATGGGCTGGGAAGTGAATGCAGAGGCTGATAGGCTCCTGCTTCTGTGAGCTCACCCCCAACTTCTGGGGTGAAGCTCAATCAGCCAGGCCATCTTTATCATCACACTCTGCAGTGAGACTAACTGGAGCAGGCTTACACCAACACAGAGTTTAACTTGCCAGAAATATCAACAAAACATTTGTGGAGGAGTTTGATGGGTTAAATTAGGGATGATATTGCCTGCATGGTAGGTGCTGCTTTGGTCACTCTGACTTCTCAGCTGCCAAAAAAAGAGCATCTTGGTTTTCTGCCCCTGTGACAATGTCACACCTTAACTGAGCTGAAAGCTACCAGAGCCCTTAATATTAAAGTCTGCATAGCCCGGTGAAGCACATTTGAAAGTCTAGGTTTAGAACTCCATTCCCCCACTTTGCACAGGGCGGGGGCTGTGCAAGAAAAGTCTAAGTGTCACCATGGAAATCTTGTTTGGTCATGCTTTGTTATGGAGCAGTTTGGTGCAAAAGCCCCACCACTAAGTACCAGCTGAAAACACTTTGCATCATCCTTTAGGATGTTTTTACTTCAAATTTTGTGGGTTAGCTCAGGACGAGCGCTTCTCTTGGCTTTTGTGAGAGCACAAAAAAAACAGGCTTTGTGGCTTATTTTAAATCAGAGAATGAAAACACTCTGCACAACTCTTCCAAAGACAAACTTTCATTTTTAAAAATCCCATCTAATTGTCATTAATCAAGCCATCTCCTGTGCTAATAAGATGGAGGCGGGGAATGAAATGCCGTTCCGGCTCCAGCAGCTGTTGAGCATGTCAACCGGTTTCAAAATGCTTGGCAGAAGTTGTAAATGCAGTTCTAATGAGATCGACTTGTCTGCAACTAGCAAACAAATACCAGCCGCACCAAAATGTTTGTTTGCCACGGGACTTAATGGAGATTGTGTTAACCATTCTGCTGTCAGGGGTAGATGTCAAGAAAAGTTCAGATCAAGCATAAGGCAGCGACACTGGAATGTGGCTTTCTCCAGAACAGATTCTTATATAAAACCTAAGAACAAGCTTTCCCTGTTCTTTTTTTTTTTACTTCTTCTTTCTTCTTTTTTTTTCCCTACTCATCTGGCCTTCAAACTCCTGCAATCTTGGTACATGAAGTTCTCTGCAAAGGTCACATAAGCAAGCTGCAAACAGATGATATATGTTCTGACAGGCGGGCTCCTGGTAGGGGACACACTCCCGAGCTCTCAGCAGCATCACCAGCTCCTGTGTACAGCTCCACCAGAGGCCCCAGAGAAGAGGTGGCTAGCTGAGCTGCTCAGGTCTCAAACACAAGAGCACTGCAATGAGAACCCAGTAAGCAGCTTGATCACTCATCAGACCCAGCCGCCAAGCTGATTACAAACCTTTCGCACAAAGCCACAAAGCTATGGTTAAACATAGCATCAGTGCAGAGAAGCTGTAATCCTGCCAGGCTAAGCCACATTAGCAGGACTGTCACTGCAGATGTCAAGAGCACTCCAAGGGGCATCCAGGTAAATCAGCACATCAGTGACTTCTTGTACTAAAACTAAGGAGATCACCATTCCTCTGTGGCTGCAGAAAGCTAAGTAACAGAAATACCTAAATTTCAGTCATCAGGGCTCAGGTAAGCCAAATAAGCCAATAGTGAATTATCTACAACTCTGCACTACTACTTCCAGTCTTCTACATCTCATTTCTCTACCAAGAATAAGAATCCTGATTTTTAACGCTTCTCTCATGGTTCTTTGGCTGAAGTACAAAGCACTGGTTGCATTTTGGATCAATGGGCCAAGGTTAACTGTATGAGTTTCAATAGGGCCAAGTGTTGGGTCCTGCATTTTGGTCACAACAGTCCCAGGCAACCCTACAGACTTGGAGAGGAGTGGCTGGAAAGCTGCCTGATGGAAAGGGAGCTTAAATTCAGCTTAAAGTCAGCTGAATATGAGCCAGCAGTGTGCCCAGGTGTCCAAAAAGGCCAATGGCATCCTGGCTTGTACTAGGAATGGCATGGCAAGCAGGACTAGGGAAGTAATCCTGCACCTGTACCCAGCATTGGTGAGGCCTAACTGCATTCAGTTTTGGGCACCTCAGTACAGAAAGGACATGAACATGCTGGAAGCAGGTCCAAAGAAGGGCAACAAGGCTTCTGAAGGGCTTGGGGAATATGTATTATGAGGAGAAACTGAAGAATCTGGGGATGTTCAGTCTGGGGAAAAGGAGGCTGAAGGGAGACCATATTGCTCTCTTCCAGTATCTGCTTACAGCGAGAGTGGGGTTGGTCTCTTCTCACTGGTGACAGGTCTTTGGGAAACGGCCTCAAGTTGCAGCAGGGTAAGTTTAGGTTGGATATCGGAAAACACTTCTTTACAGAAAGGGTTGTTAAGCGCTGGAATAGGCTCCCCAGGCAGGTGGCTGAGTCACCATCCCTGGATGCGTTTAAAAACCGTTTGGATGTGGTGCTCAGGAACATGATTTAGCAGAGGGTTGTTAGAGTTAGGGAAGTATGGTTAGGTTGTGGTTGGACTTGATGATCTGTAAGGTCTTTTCCAACCTGAGTGATTCTATGATTCTTGCTAGTATCCCTTTAATTTGCCTTGTGCCAAAGAATATTAATTATTGCAGGCTACACTGAACTTGAGCTGCTTGACAGAGTCCATCTCTACCCTCACTTGAGCCTCTGAGATGAACACTGAAGTTGAACTTTGCCAGCAACTGTTAGGAAAAGGTCCAAGAACAGCCGAACAGGAAAGATACTGAGGATTTGTTGTTTGTTTTTCTGTTAAACCATGTTTTTGTAATTATGAACACTTTGCTGAGATTGCTTAGAAAAGGAAGTGCACATAAAATGGTCCACACAATTAAACTAACTACATATTAGAGTTGAAAGAATATAAAGCTGGTCTCAGTGTGCTGCACTCACGCAGACAAAACCCCTTCTCAAAAGGAATTTGGCTTGAGAAGGCAGTTCTAGAAAAAACTCCTAGTTAACTCTGGGCCCATGCGCCATATTGTCTGGTTTATGACTGCCCCAAATGGCCCAAAAGCAAAGGGCATTCATGCTAAACAAAAGCTGACTGAAAGAAAGAATGTGAAAGCTGTCATCTCCAAATCCCTTTCACTCAAAAGTTCCTGACTCCAGATCAGGAACCCTGGAGGAGGCAGAAATTACTGTATCCTCCTAAAAGTGTCTTCTACTTGTCTAGGGAAAAACAACACTGTTACTTTGCTCAGATCCACATGAGTGCTTTTTTAATCATCCCTGCTTGCTCTTGCCACTTCTCCCCAAGCTTGGGTTTATACAACTTAGCATCAAAACATGGTTGATGGTTGGACAAGATGACCTTAGTGGTCTTTTCCAACCTTAGAGATCATTAAACAGAGCCCATGCAAAGCCTGCGTTCTCTTGCTCTCCAGTAAGGATAATGCTGGGGTAAATATGCACTGTAAAGGAGCAAATAACAGTAGAATCGCTTCAAACTGCTATACTCCAGATTACATTTTTATAATTCCTACATCGTTGGTTTTCCCTAGGAAATGGCAGTAAAACAGACATAGCCTACTCCAGCCTCCTACCTCACTGAGGCACATAGTGTTGCAGGCATTGTAAACAGGAGAAATGCCTTCCTGGGGTGAGAAAGCCCAGTAATTGGTTTATAAAACAACATTTTATGAGTCAACCTTAAGATCATCTTAGTTTTAGCTAAAGGAAAATTAAACTTATCCTTGACACAGGAATGACACTGTGAACCAGAGTCCTAGAAGCATATATGCAGTATATATGCCCTGTCAAGCACTTCCACTTTCCATAATAACAAGCCCCCTCCCCTGTACACAAAATGGATTTGACACATAAACAATATTGCTGAAAACATATGTCTAAAATAAAGCAAGGCCTACTTTCTTACAAACCTACACTTCAGGGCCGATTCTGACCTTGTGCAGTCCCTTATATAAGCAACAATGTGCTGCCATTTGGCAGAGATCAAAATAAAGCCTCCCGTCTCCTCAGTAAACACTACGGCAAAGCACATTACAGTGGGAAACCAGTAAAGTATGTATGACTATTTTTACCCACACCCTGTGGAACTGTGTTGAAATCTGCAACAGTAACTAACCATTGCCATCTTAAGGTATTGCTTAGCACTGCTGGCAGACGAAGCTGAGCTCGCTACTGCAGCTCACTACACTCCCTCCACCATGTGCAAGTACTTGATCAAGGTGGTTAGAAGTGCTCACTCCAAGATTAACCAAATAATTCTGCAACAGCTCAGTTTTGAAATACAAGTGTTACTTCTTTAGCATTAAGAAAAGGTATTGCAAGATAAAGATCTTCCCTCTCCCTTATCTTCCATAGAAATGCAAGAGACTTCTAATCCTTAGCCAACTAGACCTGCCAGGTCCTCTGCTTCTAGGAACTGTAAGTGGTATTCTTACATTTGTTTTGCCCAGCTGTACCTGTACAGCATATCTGCCCAGAGAGTTCTGTAACTAAATAGCGCTCAAAGTGCTTAATAAAAAATTAATATACATTGTAGACAGTGCAAAATTACTACTGGTTCAATTTACATACAACAACTACAGACACAACACTAGGGAGGGCTGTAAAAAGTCAGGGTATTGCCCTAACAAGATGATGTGATGTTTGCAAGCAAAGCTAAATATCTCAATGGATTTTTAAAAAGCCTCTTGCTGCTTTTTATCTGCATGAGACATCTATAATGTTTTAATGTATCTTAATACTAATGACCAAACAATAACTAGCTGAGCAGCCTCTGAATATTTTCCCTCTTATGTGTCTTCTGTCACTCTGAGCATGAACAGTGAGGACATCAAGGCAGGGTACAACCAGGGAAGTCAAAAACATTGGGAAACAAACATTGTAGATCACTAGTTTCACACCACTGCATATAGGAAATGAATACAATAATTAATATCTTCTTCTGAGAAATAAGTTTGCTATTTGCAGTCCAAAAGGCCCATGTAAAAGCTTTCATTCCCTGCCAATTTTTCAGTCAGATGTATTCTGCAGGAAAACTGAAGATAACACAAAATGGTCATCTCACCTGCTCCAGTGCTCTGACCAGATAGCAGTGGCACATAGCAGCAAGGGTACTTGCAACTCCAGTGCCAGCTATTATACCTCCTCTGTGACTGTAAACAACCTGAACACTCAAATTAACAGCATTACATTCATTCAAGTCTAAGTTACATAGCTCCTCTTGTTTGTTGCCTTTCCTTGATAACTGCTTAAATCTTGTATATTGGGATGGAGCTGTCCAGAAGGCAGGCATGCCAACTTGTTACCATCTTCTCACTGCAACTTAAATACTACTCATTTTCATTAGAGTTCAGCAACTCTGTACTAAACTATTGTGAGATACTTGTGCAATTCCAGAGGTAGTTGAGCTTGACTGCACTTTGATTAAATTTTATAGGGTGTATTTAATCTGGTATTGCTGATTTGCAATTTCAAGTATATGTATTCTTTGCTTTCTTGGAACTACACACTGTGTTGTGTGCTCAGTAAGAAACAGCCTATAGATACAGCTATGTACATTCAATCTGACTTTTGCATGTCTAAACATCCCTGTAAGATACTTGAATGTGCCTAGAAGTTCTGACTTGAACAATCAAGTGACTTTAGCTTGTGTTCTTCAGACTTAGGACGCTGAGTTCCTTTCTTGCCCATCTGTCTTGAGATTGGATGTTCCCTTCTTACACAGCCCAACAGCGGCACCAAGAGGCTATGAGGACCTTGGGAAACAGCTGTTCAAGTTCCCCCACTGCATTTCCTAACTACTCCCAGAGTCATTTTAAACGCAGTACCTGTTTTACTGCTGAGGTTGAAGCAGTTACCTACTACTGGTACTGTCTAGAAAGCCTGAAATTATCATGTCTCATGAAGGTTTTCCAGAGCTAGGAAAAATGCATGACATGTAAAATGCTGTATTACTGCAGTTTGGTCATCTCCAAACAGGTCACAGACTTGCTACAGGCTCACGTACTTCTGCAAAATTACTTTTTATAAAGACCCAGCACATAACCTCAAGCAGAAAGATACTCTGTGTGTCACTCTCTGTGTGCCTACATATCTGAAAAGATTCCCGTAAGAAAGAAGATTGTTTTACTCTCGATTACACATCCCTGCTTTTCTGAAGGCCCAAGCACGAAAGCCAATTTCCAGGAATCCAACTAGCAGTCTGCGCTTGATGCAATTTCCCAAGAATCAAAAGCAGTAGTAGGAAACAGCCCACCCCTCCCCCTCCAAACTTTCAACATTAACAGGCTTCCAAGAATCTCCACACAAACTTATTTTCCATCGGCAGCCAGAAAAAGATGCTTCCTAGTTTGGACATCAACTAAACATAAACCTGTGGAGGTGAGCCAAGCTGCAGCACTCAGCTTAATGCCCTTCCTCCTTCTACAAAGAAGGTGGTTTCAGGCCGCAGTAGCACAGCTAATGCTTTTCTCACTAAACCAAGGCTGCACTGTGTTATCACAAAAGTTTGTTGATACAACATTAATACATTTACACTCCTCCACATTGTAGCATAAGGCACTCAGGAACAACATTAAATTAACATTGTAATTAGATGAATATATTAAGATGAGATCAACCAAAATGACTTCAACAAACCTTTAGCATCACTCTTAATGTTGTATCATAGAACAATAGAGTGGCTTAGGTTGGAGGGAGCCTTAAAGATCATCTAGTTCCAACCCCCTGCCATTCACAGGGTTGCCACCTACCAGTTTAGGCTGTCCAGTGCCCCATCCAGCCTGGTCTTGAATGCCTCCAGAGATGAGGCATCCACAGCTTCTCCATAGGGCAGCCTTTGCCAGCATCTCACCAACCCTCTGAATAAAAAATTTCCTCCTAATATCCAACCTAGATCTCCCCTCTTTTAGTTTAAAGCCATTCCCCATGGCGCTATCACTATCAAACTGTGTAATAAGTCTGTCCTCCTCCTGTTTAGAAGCTCCCTTAAAGCACTGAACAGCTGCAATGAGGTCTCCCTGCAGCCTCCTCTTCTCCAGCCTGAATAGCCTCAACCTTTCTTCATAGGAGAGGTGTTCCAGCCATCTGATCATCTTCATAGCCCTCCTCTGGACCTCCTCCAACAGTTCCACATCCCATCCTTCCTGTGCTGGGGTTCCTAGGCTTGGACACATACTCTAGATGGGGCTTCACAAGCGCAAAGAGGGACAATCACCTCTCTCTCCCTCCTGGCCACCCCTCTATTGATGCAGCCTAGGATACTATTGGCCTTCCAGGCTGCAAGAGCACACTGGTGGCTTGTGTCCAGCTTTTTGTCCATCTCAGCAGGGCTGCTCTCAATGAGTTCTTCTCTCTGGGGACTGCCTCAAACCAAATGCAACATCTTGCACTTGGCCTTGTTAAACCTCATTAGATTCTCATGTGCCCACTTTTTGAGTGTGTCCAGACCCCTCTGGCTGCTGTCCCTCCCTTCTATTGAGTCAACTGCACCACTCAGCCTAGTATCAGCAGCAAACTTACTGAGGGTACACTCAATTCCACTGTCTGTGACATTGACAAAAGGGTCCCAAGATGGACCCCTGGAGGACATCACTTGTGACTGGCCTCCCTCTAAACACAGAAGTTGACGCTAATCCTGACTACAATCCAACCAATTCTTTATCCACCTAATAGCCTAACCTTCAAATCCATTATCTCCAATTTAGACTTAACAATGTGGTGAGGGAACACGTCAGAAGCCTTGAAGAAATCCAAATAGATAATATCAGGTGTCCATCAGTTGTCCACCCATGCCATCACTCCATTATCAGAAGGCCATTAGACTGCTCAGCAACAATCTGTTCTCAGTGAAGCTGAGCTGACTGTCTTGGATTACTTCCACATCTCACCTGTGCCTTAACATCTCTTCCAGGAGGATCTGTTCCGCAATCTTCCCAGGCACAGAGGTGAAGCTCACTGCTTGCAGTTCCCCAGGTCTTCCTTTCTCCCTTCCTTGAACATGAATCATCTCACCACATTTCAATGATAGCAATAAATCACAGATTTCCAAACGCACCACAGTTTCCAATTCCCACACTGCATGCATAAGTATAGAGGCACTTCAGCTGGGCTTTCAGCTGCATTACCTTCTTGGAGAAGCCCTCCCAGAAGCCTCTGGGAAAAACATGAGGTTTTCCCCAACTGCTTCCTGAATTGACAGTGTTCCCTGACTCTTTTCAGGGAAGAGTACCTTGTCCCTCTTAGCTATACTATCCTGGACCTTGCCATGGGCAGGTTCACTATCACCTGCTTCCTCCTTCAAACCTAGCTAAAAGGAAGATCCTTTTCCCCCCTATGACTTAGGCAGATACCATCAGGCCAAGTGCATTCACCCCATGTTGAAAAAATAAAATTCCTGCAGTGGCACCAGCCTCTTAGCCGTGTCTTATCAGATGGACTTTCCTGGTCTTCTCACTATCACTACCTGATACTGAACGGTTGGAGGAAAACACCACCTGTACTCCCATTCCACCCATTAACTGCTCCAGTTTCCTGAAGTCCCTTTTAATACTAAACCCCTCAGGCTTCTCTAAGTGACTTAATCACTGCCAGCCTGAATTATTGCCCTAGACAACCTGCTAGGTAGATGTTCCACCACATCCTCACTTACCCGTCTCTTATCATGAATTACTCTGTTTTCTAAAAACAAAAAAACAACAACCACATACAGATAAAAAATACCACAATCACTTCTACCAAAGAAAAGAAAATATTCAGAATTACAACAGTCAAACTTCTTGAAAAAATTTAATAAGACAAACACCTTCACATTCGAGTTAAATTGTACATCGTAGATTACACATTTGTATGTGAACTGAATTAGTCTTTTCTTAACTGAATGGTTTCCTCTTTAATTCCATCTTTGGTGACAACACAAATCTTAAGCGCATCACCAGTGTACACATCTCTCTCAGCAGCAGAAATGAAGACATCCTTAACCAGCTGCAAAGCCTTCTCCAGGGTCAGAGGTACGTGCTCCACATTTTGCATGTTCTTGAAGCCAATCTAAGGAAAGACAAAGCATTTCAAAGGAAGTACCTTTCATCTAGCACAAAGGCATTTTCAGGCTGCAATAGAATTAGCAGATTTACACAAATGATTAGCCTGTTTTAAAACCCAGAGTTGGCAGAAGTAGTTCTCAATAGAGTTTATAGCTGCATCGTCAGAACTTTACCAACACTAACAACTAAAGTGAAGCATATCCTCTCCTACTATCAGCATACACGAGATACTCATCTATTTCTTCAGAAATTTCTCACTGGGTTAGCAGTATCAAAACAAGTTCTTTCCTGGTCACTTTGTAGTTAGGAACATTTCTCACAGGCAAGTATTCCTAAGCACACCTAGAATTTAAAAACAACAGCTCATACTGGAACATGATGGGCTTTATTAGTGTATCCTAGCTGATTACTTAAGTCTCCAAAATAAAAAAGGAGGGCAAAGGGTCACTTACTATGCTTCAAACTCAGAAATGATAAAAACTTGCAACAGATGTTTTATTCTCTACAGTTAATGAACCTTAAAAGCGAATCAAGGCTGAAAAATTAGTTCAAAGAACTGTAAAGATTTCACTCATGCAACAATTAAGAGCTTCAATAAAGTCAGTCAAGTTTTCACAGATTTAATTAAATAAGTTTTCAGTAGTTTTACATAAGAATGTCATGAAA
This sequence comes from Phasianus colchicus, assembly GCF_987193195.1. Classification (NCBI taxonomy): domain Eukaryota; kingdom Metazoa; phylum Chordata; class Aves; order Galliformes; family Phasianidae; genus Phasianus; species Phasianus colchicus. Next base: position 40,613,555 of record NC_143437.1, on the reverse strand, counting down.
ATAGTCACAACTTGAAGAAAATTTTAGAATATTAGACAACCATATGGTTGTTTGATTCCTTGATTGGTTTGGTCCCTTCCAACTCCTACAGTTCTGTGATACGTTAATTGATAAAATTAATTGGAGTATATAATATATTTTGCCTTCTAAATTTATTACTATTTAATGCCAAGTATTAGGAATATTTACATTATCTTTCTACCTCTCTTGTCAGCTAATCAGCTTCTGTGGGAAACAATTTCTCAATTAAAACAAGTTTAACTACTGTAACCAGACTGTCCACTGTCCAACCTTAACAAAATCTGAAATCAACATTTTCAGACCTCCTGAGAAGGTAGAGCCACACAATTTTTAAACATATGGATTGATAACGTTACCTGTAATACACCCGAAGTTTCTCTCAAATAATACCTCTCAAAAGTAAGGTCACATCAATCTGAATATTGCAACTCTTCACTGAGATTATTAAAAAAAAAAAACACAAAACACAAAGAACAAAGAACAAACACAAGAACTATTTTACCTGGTTATCAAGCAAGGGCTGCAGCATGGCACTTGCTGATCCACCTGCTTTGAAAGAATCTCTCTGGTATGAGCCTACTGGATCAAAGCTATAAACTGCTCCCTTCCCTTAAAGAAAAAAAGTAGTATGTAATTGCAATCCAAAACGATTCTTAATACTGATAAGGATTTGCATAAAAAACAGTTTTGTCCATAAGCAGTTTCTAGAATACCAGAAATCTCCTAAGAAACCTTTACAAAATAGTACTGCACTGTGTTCAGACAATACTTTGTATAGCAGGCTGACTGTGATTATGGTGCCCTCCTATATGTCAGGTTATCCTATATGCACAATTTAAGCTATACCCATGCCCAAGCAGATATTTTCTACAGTACTTACCACAGAAAAAGTCCTAATGAAGAATAATCAAAACAGAAGAATGTGTTAGAGCACAGTGCTACACAGAGAGCTCTACTTTAACAACTAGTAGAAAGTTTAGTCAGCAAAAGTGCACAGTTCTTGGAACTGCTTCCAGAGTGTGTGCATGGATGTCTCTGCAGTGTCTTCCTGGAAACAGGGATAGTGCTTTGGGCTCTTATGTGCTTCCCTCTGGAGTCAGGCCAGGTTGCACAAAACAAGCTATCTTGTGCCAGCATAAGAAATGGAGATGCACTGTAGCATCTACAGGGTTTCACAAGGGAATACGAGTGAAAATGCAGTGCCTGGCTACACTCATTGCCTCTGTTCAGACAGGCTGCACCTGATGCGATAAGCTGGCCAGTGCACTTGGCCACACAGTACTGGTTGCTGAGCAGCCCTGGCACAGATCCAGACAGTAACATTAAATCAGAACAAATCAATCTTACTGAACCCAAATCAAACCCATGCGTGCAAACGTGTATTCTCATTCTTATCACATGCTGCACCCTCAGTCTAACATTTCCCATTATGCAGGACAGACTGATTCACCCTCCACATATTGCAGACATCTCAGCAAGACTGGGAAAGCACTACAACTTAGTTTTAACAGCAAACTGTGGGGAGTGGTTGAAATTATCTACACAAGACCACCTCTGAGCTCCTGCTCAAAGTCAGAGAATACAGTATTTTAGCAGCTCAACCACACCCCTGGACACAGAAAGTCCTGGAAGAGTAGAATTAAATTTACAGCACCTGTGTAGAAGTCATTGTTTTTGTTAGAGATTAGTTAACATTTAAAAGTCTCCATAGAAAACTTGTCTCCAGACTTAACCTTCACATTTCATAATCTCTACCACACTGAAAGGCACAAACAAAATTTGTTTCAAGTCTTACCTTCTTCATCAAGTCCCCCAATTATGTTGTAAACATAGTAAGGAAAGAAACGTCGAGAATACAGGATTGTAGACAGCATTGCTGCAATAGCTCCAGTAGTCATAGTCTTGTTATTGGAATGCTTGTACATCTGCAAATGGCACAGCACATCCAACAGGAAAGTCACACACTCAAATTCATACTCAATCAAAATTACATTTTCTGTAACATCATTACTGAGGAGAACAATGCTTAGCAAAATATTAACTAACATAATTACAAAAATAACATTGGTCTAACAGTAATGCCTTACTATAAACCAAAATTCATATTTTTCTGAGACTTAGCAAAGAATAGATGTTGCCTCATTATTCTCTTCAGCGCTTCAATTTTTAATCTCGCGATGTTACACTTGGCAAGAACATGGCCTCAATTTCATTCTGCTTGATCTTTCACTAGCAATACAGCTACAGTTACAATATGAACACTTGATGACAAACAGCAAAAATCATATTTAAAATTATAATAGGTCTCAAATGCGATACCAGAAAATATACATGTGTCTAAATATATTAAGATAGTTAGCTACCTTTAATCTTGCTTCAATAATTTTAGTAAGTGTAAGGCAGTCACCATGGAAGCCACTGCATCCAATGACTGTATGCTCTGTTCTGTAAAACAAAGTTTTGTTGTGATTTTAGATTTAGTAGATTTAGTATGAGCTACATCACTTTCTTACACAGTAAGTTATGAAAATACCAAACGTATTTCCAGCTTCTCAAACACTATCAGAAATAGTTGTCTAAAATGTAGCAGTAACAGGTCATCTGCAAATAAAAGCTAACTGCAGCTTACATCTTGGAAAGGACTTATTAAGTGTGGGATCACACAGATGTCACTCTTCAACCCACTGACTTCCACCGCAAAACTTTGGAAAAAAAAAACACCTTAGTTTCCTCAAGCACTCCTAAATGTAGTTATTAACAATCTGAATCATGTTACTCGATATGCTTTTACTCCATCTGGCCAGGGCTGGCTTTTAGCTGATGAGATAATGTTTATTCTGTAGGTGATTTTTTCTGTCAGCACAACAGCAGTTATTTGCTGATGTGTTATACAATATTAGTTCTTTGCTCAGTTTCAGAGCAAACATTTAATAAGCAATAACTACGGGAATCCACATTTCTATGAGAGCCTACAAACATTAACACATTATCCTGGTTTTGGCTGGGATAGAGCTAACTTTCTTCCTAGTAGCTGCTACAGCTCTGTGCTTTGGACGTAGGATGAGAACTGATGATAACATCAATGTTTTGGCTGCTGCTGAGCAGCAATGCACAGAGCCAAGGATGTTTCAGCTTTTCACACTGCCCTACAGTGATGGAGACTGAAGGTGCAAGGGAAGCTAGGAGATGACAGGGCCAGGACAGCTGATCCAAACTGGCCAAGGGATGTCTCATACCATGCAGGATCACGTGGAACAATAAAGTGTGATAGTTGACCAAAGTGGAGGGAGAGGGGGAAACTGCTGCTCAGGAACTAGCTGGGCACTGGTCAACAGGTGGAGAGCAACTGCCTCGTGCTTTACATTCTTTTATTATTATTATTATTTTCTTCATTTTCTGACCTATCAAGCTATCTTCGCATCAGCCCATTGGTTTACCTTGTTTCTTCCCCAGCTCTCTTCCACATTCCACTGCAGGGTTTGGGTGGAAGTGAGCAAACAGCTGCATAATGCTTAGCTGTCTACGAGGTTAAAACACAACACATGTTTATAGGCTTAACACTCAGCAGTCATTCTCAAAACAACTTAAATTGAGATCATCTCAGTTTCTGTCACCATGATTACCCAAAGCCATCATGAGATCTACGCTAATTGTACTAAAGTAATTTCCATTTGGATGGTAACAGAGTCAAAGATACTGCATAGAGTTAGCCAGGTAAAACACAAGTTTACATGATCACATGTCATAAGCAAAAAAACTGACAGCAGTGAGGTGGCCTGACAAAGCAGAACTAGCTATTACACAAGTTAATACAAAAGTTCTTCTGATTATTCTGCTAAAAAAATACCTAGCTTATGTTACAGGTCAAGTCTGGCACCATGCTAAAAACATTCAACAGCATGCAATAAGAAATTGGACTGCATTTAGGGCATCACACAGCAAAAGTCATCATAATTCCAAAACTCCAATTCTGTTACTACCTTTTTTTTTTTTTTTTTTTCCCCTGAAAGTTCTACATAAGGAACATGATAGATAATTTCAGGCAGCACACTTATCAATACACAGGGTCATTCCTCCATTTCATTTCTTATAAGGTACGGACTTACAGTTTGTAGCATTTTGGACTGTCCCGGCTGTGAATTGCATAACCTTCACTCAGTCGTGTGTCAGAGGCAACAATGCAAAAGTCTCCTCCAGCAATCGCCAACACAGTCCTTGAAGAAGAGTATTCATACAATCACAATTTTTGGCACAACTTGGTTCTTAGACAAGCGATGAAAAGATAAAAGTTCTCTATCCACACTCACATTGTGGATTCCTTCCTTATTACATTCCTTGATGTTTCTCACTATGCATAAACTCAAGAATGGAAGAAAAAAGATGCCAGACACCCTAAAGAGAATGTACATGATTCTCTGCTTTGACTACAAACCGTACGGAAGCTTAGCAATGACAAGACTCCCATTTTAGATGTCTGATAAGGAAAGCTGGCTAGCTCTCCAAGCAAATACACTCCAGCCAAGCACTTCGCACCGCTACCATAGAGTTAGCATCACTCTTTTAACTTAATGTTAACCTACGTTATTAATTTCCAAATAATTACTCTGTGGTTGCTACACTACCACTACCACTGAGTAGCTAAAAGATGTCTTCTATAAAGCAGTTACTCATCAGGAAAAAAAAAATTAAAGAACGTCAAGCTGCCCAGATGCTTGTCAATTCACAGCAAGCATCTGCAAAAGATCACCCACCTGTAAGAGTTACGACAAAGTAGTTCGTGGCTCAGTTGCAGCCTTAAAAACAAATCACCACTAGACACGTTTCCCTGGCCACTACAAAGAAACGAGCCCCTGGGTAAGGGAAAGCGCTTGCTTTGACCCCTAAGAGGTCAGCGGTCCGCAGTGTGAAAAAAAACCCAGTAGCACACACAAATAAAGCAGAAGAGGAGCACCGATCCGCGGGACACGCAGCCCTGCGCGAAGCCAAGCCCGGCTTTGCCCCGCTGCTCTACCGACAGGCGCTGCCCAGGACACAGCCTTCCTCGCACAGCGCCGGCGAGACCAAAACGAGCAGGACGCGGCCCAGCACCGCTCAGCCTCAGCCCACCCCACCCCTGCCCGCGGCTCTCACCCGCCGTTGAAGGTGTAGGGCGAAAAGCGGTACTGCACGGGCGCGCCCACCCCGCAGCCCGGCTCCGGCCTCAGCTCCGCGTATCCGGCGGCAGACAGCATCCCTGCGGCCCTGCCCGCTGCTGTCTCACGGCAAAATGGCGGCACCGGAAACGAGGCGGCACTCTAGGAGGCGCAGGCACTTCGTCTCGTCTGTCCTGGAGGTGCCACGCCCCACCGTCGGCGACCGCACAGCCCCACGAGCCGGACCAGATTCCGGGAGGAAAGGAGGGGAAGCACGCGAGGCTCTCGCTATGAGCGCGGTGCCAGACGCCGCGGCACGAGGTGCGAATAGAGCCAATACCCCGCGGGTAGCGGCACGACGCGCGCCCGCCCCGCCCTCACTCAAGATGGCGGTAGACAGGGCGGGGTGGACGCGCGGTGGAAGTGACGCAATCGACGCGCGCCGGCGGCGCGGGAGCGGGGCGCAGCTTGGCTCCTGCTGGGGCTGTGCGGCGGTGGTGGCGTCGCCGGGCGCGGCACGCGGCAGGTACCGACCGTTACGTGTCCCGCTCCGCCCCGGCCCGCCATGGCGTGGGCTACGCCGGTTCTGACGGGAGGGGCCGGTCGGGCCGAGCCCGCTCCGTACCTCCCCGTGGGCGCCGTTGTAGGGTCGAGGCCCTCCGGGCAGGTCTGAGCGGCGGGGAGGGAGGGGATGGGCGGTGTGGGAGAGCCCGGGGCCGAACGGCGCGCCGGGAGCCGTCCCGCTGCGGCCGTTGGTGCCGGGGGCGTGATGGCGGCGGGCGGCGGTCACCGCCTCCCCCACGTGACGGCGGGCGGGGAAGGCGGCGGCGGCGGCGGCCTTCGCTTTGGCACGGGCTATAATGGCCCCTTGCCGTGCACGTGGGCGCGGTACCGGGGCTCGGAGGGGCGGACGGCGTCCTTCGGCCGGGGGGATCGGGCCGGATGCGGGGGGTTGCGGATGGGTTCGATGGAGGTGTTGTCCGCGCGGCGCGTCCCGGCATGCCCGGCGTTCGGGCTGCGGATGGGCTGCCTCTGTGCTGGGTAACGGCTGGGTCGGGGGGCCGCCTCTTGCCAGGGCACGAAACGTGGAACCGCCTTTGGGGAAAACAGCGGGTGCCGTTTCGGCTACAGTGTTACGTTAATGCGATTCTGAGCTCTTGTGCCTTAAAGACAAGGAAAAGCTGGGCAGGCTTTCTTCAAATTTTCTGGTGGTTTGCGTAAAAATGACCTTGAAGCTCTCCGCGTAAGTGTCGAGTTAAGCAAGCTATAAACTAATGGCGAAGCATTTGATAAAAAAGATACAGCATTTCATAACAAGAAGCTATGCAGAGAAGGACCTAAGTGTTTTTGCTGGCTCACGGCCCACCTGCTGTCTGCAGTGTGCCCCATGGCCCAGAAGGCCAAGGGGATTCTGGGGTGCACAGCCAGCAGTTCGAGGGAGGTGATCCTCCCACTCTGCTCTGCCCTGCTGAGGCCACATCCAGAGCACTGTGTCCAGTTCTGGGCTCCCCAGTTCAAGACTGAACAAGGAGCAATGGACGCAAACTGCAACACAGGAAGTTCCGTACAAATAGAGGAAGACAGAGCTGCCCAGAGAGGCTTGGAGTATCCTTCACTGGAGGTACTCAGAATTTACCCAGACACTTTTCTACAGCAGGGAACCTGCTTTAGTGGGGGATTGGGCTTGATGATCTCTGGAAGTCACTTCCAACCCTTATGATTCCATGAAAGCATTTCAATTCTCTATTTGTATTGTTTCTTTCCATAGCATGCCAGTAGAGGTATGGTCTTTGTTTAAAAAACAAAAAACAAACAGTAAGTGAAACGACGACACCCAAAAGCATGCGTTCATTTCATGTGTATA